>NW_028126324.1:0-600000 GCF_965194825.1 Balaenoptera physalus | reverse complement strand
AAAAAGAGAATCCTAATGTGATTTCTTTATAATGGGTGTGTTCCTTATCTTTTCCTAGTGTCTAAACTCTTCTCCATGGCTGGACCCCCAAACAATATTCCTTTACGTGCTAAGGGGTAACTAGAGAGTGGGATAGGTTTAATAACTACCCTAACCCTAACGCGTACCCTACCGCTAACACCTACCCTAAACCTAACACGTACCCTAATCCTAACCCGTACCCTAAACCGAGCCCTAACCCTAACACTAACCCTAACCCTAACCCTAACCAATACCCTACGCCGTACCCGAAGCCCTCCCCAAACCCGTACCCTAAGCCGTACCCTAAGCCTAACCCTAAGCCTAACCCTAACCCTAGGCTACCCTTGACTGCTTCTGCCTCCAATAGATTTCCTAAGCACTAGGGTTTTAAGGAACAGCTTAAAAAGAGAATCCTAATGTGATTTCTTTATAATGTGTGTGTTCCTTATATTATCTTAGTGTCTAAACTCTTCTCCATGGCTGGACCCCCAAATAATATTCCTTTACGTGTTAAGGGGTATCTAGAGAGTGGGATAGGTTTAATAACTAACCTAACCCTAATGCGTGCCCTAACCCTAACCCCTACCCTAACCCTAACACGTACCCTAATCCTAACCCGTACCCTAAACCGAGCCCTAACCCTAACACTAACCCTAACCCTAACCCTAACCCATACCCTACGCCGTACCCGAAACCCTCCCCGAACCCGTACCCTAAGCCGTACCCTAAGCCTAACCCTAAGCCTAACCCTAACCCTAGGCTACCCTTGACTGCTTCTGCCTCCAATAGATTTCCTAAGCACTAGTGTTTTAAGGAACAGCTTAAAAAGAGAATCCTAATGTGATTTCTTTATAATGTGGGTGTTCCTTATATTATCTTAGTGTCTAAACTCTTCTCCATGGCTGGACCCCCAAATAATATTCCTTTACGTGCTAAGGGGTATCTAGAGAGTGGGATAGGTTTAATAACTACCCTAACCCTAACGCGTACCCTAACACTAACCCCTACCCTAACACTAACACGTACCCTAATCCTAACCCGTACCCTAAACCGAGCCCTAACCCTAACACTAACCGTAACCCTAACCCTAACCCATACCCTACGCCGTACCCGAAGCCCTCCCCGAACCCGTACCCTAAGCCGTACCCTAAGCCTAACCCTAAGCCTAACCCTAACCCTAGGCTACCCTTGACTGCTTCTGCCTCCAATAGATTTCCTAAGCACTAGTGTTTTAAGGAACAGCTTAAAAAGAGAATCCTAATGTGATTTCTTTATAATGGGTGTGTTCCTTATCTTTTCCTAGTGTCTAAACTCTTCTCCATGGCTGGACCCCCAAACAATATTCCTTTACGTGCTAAGGGGTAACTAGAGAGTGGGATAGGTTTAATAACTACCCTAACCCTAACGCGTACCCTACCGCTAACACCTACCCTAAACCTAACACGTACCCTAATCCTAACCCGTACCCTAAACCGAGCCCTAACCCTAACACTAACCCTAACCCTAACCCTAACCAATACCCTACGCCGTACCCGAAGCCCTCCCCAAACCCGTACCCTAAGCCGTACCCTAAGCCTAACCCTAAGCCTAACCCTAACCCTAGGCTACCCTTGACTGCTTCTGCCTCCAATAGATTTCCTAAGCACTAGGGTTTTAAGGAACAGCTTAAAAAGAGAATCCTAATGTGATTTCTTTATAATGTGTGTGTTCCTTATATTATCTTAGTGTCTAAACTCTTCTCCATGGATGGACCCCCAAATAATATTCCTTTAAGTGCTAAGGGGTATCTAGAGAGTGGGATAGGTTTAATAACTACCTTAACCCTAACGCGTACCCTAACCCTAATCCCTACCCTAACCCTAACACGTACCCTAAACCTAAACCGTACCCTAAACCGAGCCCTAGCCCTAACACTAACCCTAACCCTAACCCATACCCTACGCCGTACCCGAAGCCCTCCCCGAACCCGTACCCTAAGCCGTACCCTAAGCCTAACCCTAATCCTAGGCTACCCTTGACTGCTTCTGCCTCCAATAGATTTCCTAAGCACTAGTGTTTTAAGGAACAGCTTAAAAAGAGAATCCTAATGTGATTTCTTTATAATGGGTGTGTTCCTTATCTAATCCTAGTGTCTAAACTCTTCTCCATGGCTGGACCCCCAAATAATATTCCTTTATGTGCTAAGGGGTGTCTAGAGAGTGGGATAGGTTTAATCACTACACTAACCCTAACGCGTACCCTAACCCTAACCCCTACCCTAACCCTAACACGTACCCTAATCCTAACCCATACCCTAAACCGAGCCCTAACCCTAACACTAACCCTAACCCTAACCCTAACCCATACCCTACGCCGTACCCGAAGCCCTCCCCGAACCCGTACCCTAAGCCGTACCCTAAGCCTAACCCTAAGCCTAACCCTAACCCTAGGCTACCCTTGACTGCTTCTGCCTCCAATAGATTTCCTAAGCACTAGAGTTTTAAGGAACAGCTTAAAAAGAGAATCCTAATGTGATTTCTTTATAATGGGTGTGTTCCTTATCTTTTCCTAGTGTCTAAACTCTTCTCCATGGCTGGACCCCCAAACAATATTCCTTTACGTGCTAAGGGGTAACTAGAGAGTGGGATAGGTTTAATAACTACCCTAACCCTAACGCGTACCCTAACGCTAACCCCTACCCTAACCCTAACACGTACCCTAATCCTAACCCGTACCCTAAACCGAGCCCTAACCCTAACACTAACCCTAACCCTAACCCTAACCCATACCCTACGCCGTACCCAAAGCCCTCCCCGAACCCGTACCCTAAGCCGTACCCTAAGCCTAACCCTAAGCCTAACCCTAACCCTAGGCTACCCTTGACTGCTTCTGCCTCCAATAGATTTCCTAAGCACTAGGGTTTTAAGGAACAGCTTAAAAAGAGAATCCTAATGTGATTTCTTTATAATGTGTGTGTTCCTTATATTATCTTAGTGTCTAAACTCTTCTCCATGGCTGGACCCCCAAATAATATTCCTTTACGTGTTAAGGGGTATCTAGAGAGTGGGATAGGTTTAATAACTAACCTAACCCTAATGCATGCCCTAACCCTAACCCCTACCCTAACCCTAACACGTACCCTAATCCTAACACGTACCCTAAACCGAGCCCTAACCCTAACACTAACCCTAACCCTAACCCTAACCCATACCCTACGCCGTACCCGAAACCCTCCCCGAACCCGTACCCTAAGCCGTACCCTAAGCCTAACCCTAAGCCTAACCCTAACCCTAGGCTACCCTTGACTGCTTCTGCCTCCAATAGATTTCCTAAGCACTAGTGTTTCAAGGAACAGCTTAAAAAGAGAATCCTAATGTGATTTCTTTATAATGTGTGTGTTCCTTATATTATCTTAGTGTCTAAACTCTTCTCCATGGCTGGACCCCTAAATAATATTCCTTTACGTGCTAAGGGCTATCTAGAGAGTGGGATAGGTTTAATAACTACCTTAACCCTAACGCGTAGCCTAAACCTAACACCTACCCTAACCCTAACACGTACCCTAAACCTAACCCGTACCCTAAACCGAGCCCTAACCCTAACACAAACCCTAACCCTAACCCTAACCCATACCCTACGCCGTACCCGAAGCCCTCCCCGAACCCGTACCCTAAGCCGTACCCTAAGCCTAACCCTAACTCTAGGCTACCCTTGACTGCTTCTGCCTCCAATAGATTTCCTAAGCACTAGTGTTTTAAGGAACAGCTTAAAAAGAGAATCCTAATGTGATTTCTTTATAATGGGTGTGTTCCTTATCTTTTCCTAGTGTCTAAACTCTTCTCCATGGCTGGACCCCCAAATAATATTCCTTTACGTGCTAAGGGGTAACTAGAGAGTGGGATAGTTTTAATAACTACCCTAACCCTAACGCGTACCCTAACGCTAACCCCTACCCTAACCCTAACACGTACCCTAATCCTAACCCGTAACCTAAACCGAGCCCTAACCCTAACACTAACCGTAACCCTAACCCTAACCCATACCCTACGCCGTACCCGAAGCCCTCCCCGAACCCGTATCCTAAGCCGTACCCTAAGCCTAACCCTAAGCCTAACCCTAACCCTAGGTTACCCTTGACTGCTTCTGCCTCCAATAGATTTCCTAAGCACTAGTGTTTTAAGGAACAGCTTAAAAAGAGAATCCTAATGTGATTTCTTTATAATGGGTGTGTTCCTTATCTTTTCCTAGTGTCTAAACTCTTCTCCATGGCTGGACCCCCAAACAATATTCCTTTACGTGCTAAGGGGTAACTAGAGAGTGGGATAGGTTTAATAACTACCCTAACCCTAACGCGTACCCTACCGCTAACACCTACCCTAAACCTAACACGTACCCTAATCCTAACCCGTACCCTAAACCGAGCCCTAACCCTAACACTAACCCTAACCCTAACCCTAACCCATACCCTACGCCGTACCCGAAGCCCTCCCCGAACCCGTACCCTAAGCCGTACCCTAAGCCTAACCCTAAGCCTAACCCTAACCCTAGGCTACCCTTGACTGCTTCTGCCTCCAATAGATTTCCTAAGCACTAGGGTTTTAAGGAACAGCTTAAAAAGAGAATCCTAATGTGATTTCTTTATAATGTGTGTGTTCCTTATATTATCTTAGTGTCTAAACTCTTCTCCATGGCTGGACCCCCAAATAATATTCCTTTACGTGTTAAGGGGTATCTAGAGAGTGGGATAGGTTTAATAACTAACCTAACCCTAATGCGTGCCCTAACCCTAACCCCTACCCTAACCCTAACACGTACCCTAATCCTAACACGTACCCTAAACCGAGCCCTAACCCTAACACTAACCCTAACCCTAACCCTAACCCATACCCTACGCCGTACCCGAAGCCCTCCCCGAACCCGTACCCTAAGCCGTACCCTAAGCCTAACCCTAAGCCTAACCCTAACCCTAGGCTACCCTTGACTGCTTCTGCCTCCAATAGATTTCCTAAGCACTAGTGTTTTAAGGAACAGCTTAAAAAGAGAATCCTAATGTGATTTCTTTATAATGTGTGTGTTCCTTATATTATCTTAGTGTCTAAACTCTTCTCCATGGCTGGACCCCTAAATAATATTCCTTTACGTGCTAAGGGCTATCTAGAGAGTGGGATAGGTTTAATAACTACCTTAACCCTAACGCGTAGCCTAACCCTAACCCCTACCCTAACCCTAACACGTACCCTAAACCTAACCCGTACCCTAAACCGAGCCCTAACCCTAACACTAACCCTAACCCTAACCCTAACCCATACCCTACGCCGTACCCGAAGCCCTCCCCGAACCCGTACCCTAAGCCGTACCCTAAACCTAACCCTAAGCCTAACCCTAACCCTAGGCTACCCTTGACTGCTTCTGCCTCCAATAGATTTCCTAAGCACTAGGGTTTTAAGGAACAGCTTAAAAAGAGAATCCTAATGTGATTTCTTTATAATGTGTGTGTTCCTTATATTATCTTAGTGTCTAAACTCTTCTCCATGGCTGGACCCCCAAATAATATTCCTTTACGTGCTAAAGGGTATCTAGAGAGTGGGATAGGTTTAATAACTACCCTACCCCTAATGCGTGCCCTAACCCTAACCCCTACCCTAACCCTAACACGTACCCTAATCCTAACCCGTACCCTAAACCGAGCCCTAACCCTAACACTAACCCTAACCCTAACCCTAACCCATACCCTACGCCGTACCCGAAGCCCTCCCCGAACCCGTACCCTAAGCCGTACCCTAAGCCTAACCCTAAGCCTAACCCTAACCCTAGGCTACCCTTGACTGCTTCTGCCTCCAATAGATTTCCTAAGCACTAGTGTTTTAAGGAACAGCTTAAAAAGAGAATCCTAATGTGATTTCTTTATAATGTGTGTGTTCCTTATCTTATCTTAGTGCCTAAACTTTTCTCCATGGATGGACCCCCAAATAATATTCCTTTACGTGCTAAGGGGTATCTAGAGAGTGGGATAGGTTTAATAACTAACCTAACCGTAACGCGTACCCTAACCCTAACCCCTACCCTAACCCTAACACGTACCCTAATCCTAACCCGTTCCCTAAACCGAGCCCTAAACCTAACACTAACCCTAACCCTAACCCTAACCGTACCCTTCGCCGTACCCGAAGCCCTCCCCGAACACGTACCCTAAGCCGTACCCTAAGCCTAACCCTAAGCCTAACCCTAACCCTAGGCTACCCTTGACTGCTTCTGCCTCCAATAGATTTCCTAAGCACTAGTGTTTTAAGGAACAGCTTAAAAAGAGAATCCTAATGTGATTTCTTTATAATGTGTGTGTTCCTTATATTATCTTAGTGTCTAAACTCTTCTCCATGGCTGGACCCCTAAATAATATTCCTTTACGTGCTAAGGGCTATCTAGAGAGTGGGATAGGTTTAATAACTACCTTAACCCTAACGCGTACCCTAACCCTAACCCCTACCCTAACCCTAACACGTACCCTAAACCTAACCCGTACCCTAAACCGAGCTCTAACCCTAACACTAACCCTAACCCTAACCCTAACCCATACCCTACGCCGTACCCGAAGCCCTCCCCGAACCCGTACCCTAAGCCGTACCCTAAGCCTAACCTTAACCCTAGGCTACCCTTGACTGCTTCTGCCTCCAATAGATTTCCTAAGCACTAGTGTTTTAAGGAACAGCTTAAAAAGAGAATCCTAATGTGATTTCTTTATAATGTGTGTGTTCCTTATATTATCTTAGTGTCTAAGCTCTTCTCCATGGCTGGACCCCCAAATAATATTCCTTTACGTGCTAAGGGGTATCTAGAGAGTGGGATAGGTTTAATAACTACCCTAACCCTAACGCGTACCCTAACCCTATCCCCTACCCTAACACTAACACGTACCCTAATCCTAACCCGTACCCTAAACCGAGCCCTAACCCTAACACTAACCCTAACACTAACCCTAACCCATACCCTACGCCGTACCCGAAGCCCTCCCCGAACCCGTACCCTAAGCCGTACCCTAAGCCTAACCCTAAGCCTAACCCTAACCCTAGGCTACCCTTGACTGCTTCTGCCTCCAATAGATTTCCTAAGCACTAGTGTTTTAAGGAACAGCTTAAAAAGAGAATCCTAATGTGATTTCGTTATAATGGGTGTATTCCTTATCTTTTCCTACTGTCTAAATTCTTCTCCATGGCTGGACCCCCAAATAATATTCCTTTACGTGCTAAGGGGTAACTAGAGAGTGGGATAGGTTTAATAACTACCCTAACCCTAACGCGTACCCTAACGCTAACCCCTACCCTAACCCTAACACGTACCCTAATCCTAACCCGTACCCTAAACCGAGCCCTAACCCTAACACTAACCCTAACCCTAACCCTAACCCATACCCTACGCCGTACCCGAAGCCCTCCCCGAACCCGTACCCTAAGCCGTACCCTAAGCCTAACCCTAAGCCTAACCCTAACCCTAGGCTACCCTTGACTGCTTCTGCCTCCAATAGATTTCCTAAGCACTAGTGTTTTAAGGAACAGCTTAAAAAGAGAATCCTAATGTGATTTCTTTATAAAGTGTGTGTTCCTTATATTATCTTAGTGTCTAAACTCTTCTCCATGGCTGGACCCCCAAATAATATTCCTTTACGTGCTAAGGGGTATCTAGAGAGTGGGATAGGTTTAATAACTACCCTAACCCTAACGCGTACCCTAACCCTAACCCCTACCCTAACCCTAACACGTACCCTAATCCTAACCCGTACCCTAAACCGAGGCCTACCCCTAACACTAACCCTAACCCTAACCCTAACCCATACCCTACGCCGTACCCGAATCCCTCCCCGAACCCGTACCCTAAGCCGTACCCTAAGCCTAACCCTAAGCCTAACCCTAACCGTAGGCTACCCTTGACTGCTTCTGCCTCCAATAGATTTCCTAAGCACTAGTGTTTTAAGGAACAGCTTAAAAATAGAATCCTAATGTTAATTCTTTATAATGGGTGTGTTTCTTATCTTATCCTAGTGTCTAAACTCTTCTCCATTGCTGGACCCCCAAATAATATTCCTTTACGTGCTAAGGGGTAACTAGAGAGTGGGATAGGTTTAATAACTACCCTAACCCTAACGCGTACCCTAACGCTAACCCTTATCCTAACCCTAACACGTACCCTAATCCTAACCTGTAACGTAAACCGAGCCCTAACCCTAACACTAACCCTAACCCTAACCCTAACCCATACCCTACGCCGTACCCGAAGCCCTCCCCGAACCCGTACCCTAAGCCGTACCCTAAGCCTAACCCTAAGCCTAACCCTAACCCTAGGCTACCCTTGACTGCTTCTGCCTCCAATAGATTTCCTAAGCACTAGTGTTTTAAGGAACAGCTTAAAAAGAGAATCCTAATGTGATTTCTTTATAATGTGTGTGTTCCTTATCTTATCTTAGTGCCTAAACTTTTCTCCATGGATGGACCCCCAAATAATATTCCTTTACGTGCTAAGGGGTATCTAGAGAGTGGGATAGGTTTAATAACTAACCTAACCGTAACGCGTACCCTAACCCTAACCCCTACCCTAACCCTAACACGTACCCTAATCCTAACCCGTTCCCTAAACCGAGCCCTAAACCTAACACTAACCCTAACCCTAACCCTAACCGTACCCTTCGCCGTACCCGAAGCCCTCCCCGAACACGTACCCTAAGCCGTACCCTAAGCCTAACCCTAAGCCTAACCCTAACCCTAGGCTACCCTTGACTGCTTCTGCCTCCAATAGATTTCCTAAGCACTAGTGTTTTAAGGAACAGCTTAAAAAGAGAATCCTAATGTGATTTCTTTATAAAGTGTGTGTTCCTTATATTATCTTAGTGTCTAAACTCTTCTCCATGGCTGGACCCCCAAATAATATTCCTTTACGTGCTAAGGGGTATGTAGAGAGTGGGATAGGTTTAATAACTACCCTAACCCTAACGCGTACCCTAACCCTAACCCCTACCCTAACCCTAACACGTACCCTAATCCTAACCCGTACCCTAAACCGAGGCCTACCCCTAACACTAACCCTAACCCTAACCCTAACCCATACCCTACGCCGTACCCGAAGCCCTCCCCGAACCCGTACCCTAAGCCGTACCCTAAGCCTAACCCTAAGCCTAACCCTAACCGTAGGCTACCCTTGACTGCTTCTGCCTCCAATAGATTTCCTAAGCACTAGTGTTTTAAGGAACAGCTTAAAAATAGAATCCTAATGTTAATTCTTTATAATGGGTGTGTTTCTTATCTTATCCTAGTGTCTAAACTCTTCTCCATTGCTGGACCCCCAAATAATATTCCTTTACGTGCTAAGGGGTAACTAGAGAGTGGGATAGGTTTAATAACTACCCTAACCCTAACGCGTACCCTAACGCTAACCCTTATCCTAACCCTAACACGTACCCTAATCCTAACCTGTAACGTAAACCGAGCCCTAACCCTAACACTAACCCTAACCCTAACCCTAACCCATACCCTACGCCGTACCCGAAGCCCTCCCCGAACCCGTACCCTAAGCCGTACCCTAAGCCTAACCCTAAGCCTAACCCTAACCCTAGGCTACCCTTGACTGCTTCTGCCTCCAATAGATTTCCTAAGCACTAGTGTTTTAAGGAACAGCTTAAAAAGAGAATCCTAATGTGATTTCTTTATAATGTGTGTGTTCCTTATATTATCTTAGTGTCTAAACTCTTCTCCATGGCTGCACCCCTAAATAATATTCCTTTACGTGCTAAGGGCTATCTAGAGAGTGGGATAGGTTTAATAACTACCTTAACCCTAACGCGTAGCCTAACCCTAACCCCTACCCTAACCCTAACACGTACCCTAAACCTAACCCGTACCCTAAACCGAGCCCTAACCCTAACACTAACCCTAACCCTAACCCTAACCCATACCCTACGCCGTACCCGAAGCCCTCCCCGAACCCGTACCCTAAGCCGTACCCGAAGCCTAACCCTAACCCTAGGCTACCCTTGACTGCTTCTGCCTCCAATAGATTTCCTAAGCACTAGTGTTTTAAGGAACAGCTTAAAAAGAGAATCCTAATGTGATTTCTTTATAATGGGTGTGTTCCTTATCTTTTCCTAGTGTCTAAACTCTTCTCCATGGCTGGACCCCCAAATAATATTCCTTTACGTGCTAAGGGGTAACTAGAGAGTGGGATAGGTTTAATAACTACCCTAACCCTAACGCGTACCCTAACGCTAACCCCTACCCTAACCCTAACACGTACCCTAATCCTAACGCGTACCCTAAACCGAGCCTTAACCCTAACACTAAACCTAACCCTAACCCTAACCCATAACCTACGCCGTACCCGAAGCCCTCCCCGAACCCGTACCCTAAGCCGTACCCTAAGCCTAACCCTAAGCCTAACCCTAACCCTAGGCTACCCTTGACTGCTTCTGCCTCCAATAGATTTCCTAAGCACTAGGGTTTTAAGGAACAGCTTAAAAAGAGAATCCTAATGTGATTTCTTTATAATGTGTGTGTTCCTTATATTATCTTAGTGTCTAAACTCTTCTCCATGGCTGGACCCCCAAATAATATTCCTTTACGTGCTAAGGGGTATCTAGAGAGTGGGATAGGTTTAATAACTACCCTAACCCTAATGCGTGCCCTAACCCTAACCCCTACCCTAACCCTAACACGTACCCTAATCCTAACCCGTACCCTAAACCGAGCCCTAACCCTAACACTAACCCTAACCCTAACCCTAACCCATACCCTACGCCGTATCCGAAGCCCTCCCCGAACCCGTACCCTAAGCCGTACCCTAAGCCTAACCCTAAGCCTAACCCTAACCCTAGGCTACCCTTGACTGCTTCTGCCTCCAATAGATTTCCTAAGCACTAGTGTTTTAAGGAACAGCTTAAAAAGAGAATCCTAATGTGATTTCTTTATAATGTGTGTGTTCCTTATATTATCTTAGTGTCTAAACTCTTCTCCATGGCTGGACCCCTAAATAATATTCCTTTACGTGCTAAGGGCTATCTAGAGAGTGGGATAGGTTTAATAACTACCTTAACCCTAACGCGTACCCTAACCCTAACCCCTACCCTAACCCTAACACGTACCCTAAACCTAACCCGTACCCTAAACCGAGCCCTAACCCTAACACTAACCCTAACCCTAACCCTAACCCATACCCTACGCCGTACCCGAAGCCCTCCCCGAACCCGTACCCTAAGCCGTACCCTAAGCCTAACCCTAACCCTAGGCTACCCTTGACTGCTTCTGCCTCCAATAGATTTCCTAAGCACTAGTGTTTTAAGGAACAGCTTAAAAAGAGAATCCTAATGTGATTTCTTTATAATGGGTGTGTTCCTTATCTAATCCTAGTATCTAAACTCTACTCCATGGCTGGACCCCCAAATAATATTCCTTTATGTGCTAAGGGGTATCTAGAGAGTGGGATAGGTTTAATCACTACCCTAACCCTAACGCGTACCCTAACCCTAACCCCTACCCTAACCCTAACACGTACCCTAATCCTAACCCATACCCTAAAACGAGCCCTAACCCTAACACTAACCCTAACCCTAACCCTAACCCATACCCTACGCCGTACCCGAAGCCCTCCCCGAACCCGTATCCTAAGCCGTACCCTAAGCCTAACCCTAAGCCTAACCCTAACCCTAGGCTACCCTTGACTGCTTCTGCCTCCAATAGATTTCCTAAGCACTAGTGTTTTAAGGAACAGCTTAAAAAGAGAATCCTAATGTGATTTCTTTATAATGGGTGTGTTCCTTATCTTTTCCTACTGTCTAAATTCTTCTCCATGGCTGGACCCCCAAATAATATTCCTTTACGTGCTAAGGGGTAACTAGAAAGTGGGATAGGTTTAATAACTACCCTAACCCTAACGCGTACCCTAACGCTAACCCTTATCCTAACCCTAACACGTACCCTAATCCTAACCTGTAACGTAAACCGAGCCCTAACCCTAACACTAACCCTAACCCTAACCCTAACCCATACCCTACGCCGTACCCGAAGCCCTCCCCGAACCCGTACCCTAAGCCGTACCCTAAGCCTAACCCTAAGCCTAACCCTAACCCTAGGCTACCCTTGACTGCTTCTGCCTCCAATAGATTTCCTAAGCACTAGTGTTTTAAGGAACAGCTTAAAAAGAGAATCCTAATGTGATTTCTTTATAATGTGTGTGTTCCTTATATTATCTTAGTGTCTAAACTCTTCTCCATGGCTGGACCCCCAAATAATATTCCTTTACGTGCTAAGGGGTATCTAGAGAGTGGGATAGGTTTAATAACTACCCTAACCCTAACGCGTAACCTAACCCTAACCCCTACCCTAACCCTAACACGTACCCTAATCCTAACCCGTACCCTAAACCGAGCCCTAACCCTAACACTAACCCTAACCCTAACCCTATCCCATACCCTACGCCGTACCCGAAGCCCTCCCCGAACACGTACCATAAGCCGTACCCTAAGCCTAACCCTAAGCCTAACCCTTACCCTAGGCTACCCTTGACTGCTTCTGCCTCCAATAGATTTCCTAAGCACTAGTGTTTTAAGGAACAGCTTAAAAAGAGAATCCTAATGTGATTTCTTTATAATGGGTGTGTTCCTTATCTAATCCTAGTGTCTAAACTCTTCTCCATGGCTGGACCCCCAAATAACATTCCTTTATGTGCTAACGGGTATCTAGAGAGTGGGATAGGTTTAATCACTACCCTAACCCTAACGCGTAACCTAACCCTAACCCCTATCCTAACCCTAACACGTACCCTAATCCTAACCCGTACCCTAAACCGAGCCCTAACCCTAACACTAACCCTAACCCTAACCCATACCCTACGCCGTACCCGAAGCCCTCCCCGAACCCGTACCCTAAGCCGTACCCTAAGCCTAACCCTAAGCCTAACCCTAACCCTAGGCTACCCTTGACTGCTTCTGCCTCCAATAGATTTCCTAAGCACTAGTGTTTTAAGGAACAGCTTAAAAAGAGAATCCTAATGTGATTTCTTTTTAATGTGTGTGTTCCTTATATTATCTTAGTGTCTAAACTCTTCTCCATGGCTGGACCCCCAAATAATATTCCTTTACGTGCTAAGGGGTATCTAGAGAGTGGGATAGGTTTAATAACTACCCTAACCCTAACGCGTACCCTACCCCAAACCCCTACCCTAACCCTAACACGTACCCTAATCCTAACCCGTACTCTAAACCGAGCCCTAACCCTAACACTAACCCTAACCCTAACCCTAACCAATACCCTACGCCATACCCGAAGCCGTCCCCGAACACGTACCCTAAGACGTACCCTAAGCCTAACCCTAAGCCTAACCCTAACCCTAGGCTACCCTTGACTGCTTCTGCCTCCAATAGATTTCCTAAGCACTAGTGTTTTAAGGAACAGCTTAAAAAGAGAATCCTAATGTGATTTCTTTATAATGTGTGTGTTCCTTATATTATCTTAGTGTCTAAACTCTTCTCCATGGCTGGACCCCCAAATAATATTCCTTTACGTGCTAAGGGGTATCTAGAGAGTGGGATAGGTTTAATAACTACCCTAACCCTAACGCGTACCCTAACCCTAACCCCTACCCTAACCCTAACACGTACCCTAATCCTAACCCGTACCCTAAACCGAGCCCTAACCCTAACACTAACCCTAACCCTAACCCTAACCCATACCCTACGTCGTACCCGAAGCCCTCTCCGAACCCGTACCCTAATCCTAACCCTAAGCCTAACCATAACCCTAGGCTACCCTTGACTGCTTCTGCCTCCAATAGATTTCCTAAGCACTAGTGTTTTAAGGAACAGCTTAAAAAGAGAATCCTAATGTGATTTCTTTATAATGGGTGTGTTCCTTATCTTTTCCTACTGTCTAAATTCTTCTCCATGGCTGGACCCCCAAATAATATTCCTTTACGTGCTAAGGGGTAACTAGAGAGTGGGATAGGTTTAATAACTACCCTAACCCTAACGCGTACCCTAACGCTAACCCCTACCCTAACCCTAACACGTACCCTAATCCTAACCCGTACCCTAAACCGAGCCCTAACCCTAACACTAACCCTAACCCTAACCCTAACCCATACCCTACGCCGTACCCGAAGCCCTCCCCGAACCCGTACCCTAAGCCGTACCCTACGCCTAACCCTAAGCCTAACCCTAACCCTAGGCTACCCTTGACTGCTTCTGCCTCCAATAGATTTCCTAAGCACTAGTGTTTTAAGGAACAGCTTAAAAAGAGAATCCTAATGTGATTTCTTTATAATGTGTGTGTTCCTTATATTATCTTAGTGTCTAAACTCTTCTCCATGGCTGGACCCCCAAATAATATTCCTTTACGTGCTAAGGGGTATCTAGAGAGTGGGATAGGTTTAATAACTACCCTAACCCTAACGCGTACCCTAACCCTAACCCCTACCCTAACCCTAACACGTACCCTAATCCTAACCCGTACCCTAAACCGAGGCCTAACCCTAACACTAACCCTAACCCTAACCCTAACCCATAACCTACGCCGTACCCGAAGCCCTCCCCGAACCCGTACCCTAAGCCGTACCCTAAGCCTAACCCTAAGCCTAACCCTAACCGTAAGCTACCCTTGACTGCTTCTGCCTCCAATAGATTTCCTAAGCACTAGTGTTTTAAGGAACAGCTTAAAAATAGAATCCTAATGTTAATTCTTTATAATGGGTGTGTTTCTTATCTTATCCTAGTGTCTAAACTCTTCTCCATGGCTGGACCCCCAAATAATATTCCTTTACGTGCTAAGGGGTAACTAGAGAGTGGGATAGGTTTAATAACTACCCTAACCCTAACGCGTACCCTAACGCTAACCCTTATCCTAACCCTAACACGTACCCTAATCCTAACCTGTAACGTAAACCGAGCCCTAACCCTAACACTAACCCTAACCCTAACCCTAACCCATACTCTACGCCGTACCCGAAGCCCTCCCCGAACCCGTACCCTAAGCCGTACCCTAAGCCTAACCCTAAGCCTAACCCTAACCCTAGGCTACCCTTGACTGCTTCTGCCTCCAATAGATTTCCTAAGCACTAGTGTTTTAAGGAACAGCTTAAAAAGAGAATCCTAATGTGATTTCTTTATAATGTGTGTGTTCCTTATATTATCTTAGTGTCTAAACTCTTCTCCATGGCTGGACCCCCAAATAATATTCCTTTACGTGCTAAGGGGTATCTAGAGAGTGGGATAGGTTTAATAACTACCCTAACCCTAACGCGTAACCTAACCCTAACCCCTACCCTAACCCTAACACGTACCCTAATCCTAACCCGTACCCTAAACCGAGCCCTAACCCTAACACTAACCCTAACCCTAACCCTATCCCATACCCTACGCCGTACCCGAAGCCCTCCCCGAACACGTACCCTAAGCCGTACCCTAAGCCTAACCCTAAGCCTAACCCTTACCCTAGGCTACCCTTGACTGCTTCTGCCTCCAATAGATTTCCTAAGCACTAGTGTTTTAAGGAACAGCTTAAAAAGAGAATCCTAATGTGATTTCTTTATAATGGGTGTGTTCCTTATCTAATCCTAGTGTCTAAACTCTTCTCCATGGCTGGACCCCCAAATAACATTCCTTTATGTGCTAACGGGTATCTAGAGAGTGGGATAGGTTTAATCACTACCCTAACCCTAACGCGTAACCTAACCCTAACCCCTATCCTAACCCTAACACGTACCCTAATCCTAACCCGTACCCTAAACCGAGCCCTAACCCTAACACTAACCCTAACCCTAACCCATACCCTACGCCGTACCCGAAGCCCTCCCCGAACCCGTACCCTAAGCCGTACCCTAAGCCTAACCCTAAGCCTAACCCTAACCCTAGGCTACCCTTGACTGCTTCTGCCTCCAATAGATTTCCTAAGCACTAGTGTTTTAAGGAACAGCTTAAAAAGAGAATCCTAATGTGATTTCTTTATAATGTGTGTGTTCCTTATATTATCTTAGTGTCTAAACTCTTCTCCATGGCTGGACCCCCAAATAATATTCCTTTACGTGCTAAGGGGTATCTAGAGAGTGGGATAGGTTTAATAACTACCCTAACCCTAACGCGTACCCTAACCCTAACCCCTACCCTAACCCTAACACGTACCCTAATCCTAACCCGTACCCTAAACCGAGCCCTAACCCTAACACTAACCCTAACCCTAACCCTAACCCATACCCTACGTCGTACCCGAAGCCCTCTCCGAACCCGTACCCTAATCCTAACCCTAAGCCTAACCATAACCCTAGGCTACCCTTGACTGCTTCTGCCTCCAATAGATTTCCTAAGCACTAGTGTTTTAAGGAACAGCTTAAAAAGAGAATCCTAATGTGATTTCTTTATAATGGGTGTGTTCCTTATCTTTTCCTACTGTCTAAATTCTTCTCCATGGCTGGACCCCCAAATAATATTCCTTTACGTGCTAAGGGGTAACTAGAGAGTGGGATAGGTTTAATAACTACCCTAACCCTAACGCGTACCCTAACGCTAACCCCTACCCTAACCCTAACACGTACCCTAATCCTAACCCGTACCCTAAACCGAGCCCTAACCCTAACACTAACCCTAACCCTAACCCTAACCCATACCCTACGCCGTACCCGAAGCCCTCCCCGAACCCGTACCCTAAGCCGTACCCTAAGCCTAACCCTAAGCCTAACCCTAACCCTAGGCTACCCTTGACTGCTTCTGCCTCCAATAGATTTCCTAAGCACTAGTGTTTTAAGGAACAGCTTAAAAAGAGAATCCTAATGTGATTTCTTTATAATGTGTGTGTTCCTTATATTATCTTAGTGTCTAAACTCTTCTCCATGGCTGGACCCCCAAATAATATTCCTTTACGTGCTAAGGGGTATCTAGAGAGTGGGATAGGTTTAATAACTACCCTAACCCTAACGCGTACCCTAACCCTAACCCCTACCCTAACCCTAACACGTACCCTAATCCTAACCCGTACCCTAAACCGAGGCCTAACCCTAACACTAACCCTAACCCTAACCCTAACCCATAACCTACGCCGTACCCGAAGCCCTCCCCGAACCCGTACCCTAAGCCGTACCCTAAGCCTAACCCTAAGCCTAACCCTAACCGTAAGCTACCCTTGACTGCTTCTGCCTCCAATAGATTTCCTAAGCACTAGTGTTTTAAGGAACAGCTTAAAAATAGAATCCTAATGTTAATTCTTTATAATGGGTGTGTTTCTTATCTTATCCTAGTGTCTAAACTCTTCTCCATGGCTGGACCCCCAAATAATATTCCTTTACGTGCTAAGGGGTAACTAGAGAGTGGGATAGGTTTAATAACTACCCTAACCCTAACGCGTACCCTAACGCTAACCCTTATCCTAACCCTAACACGTACCCTAATCCTAACCTGTAACGTAAACCGAGCCCTAACCCTAACACTAACCCTAACCCTAACCCTAACCCATACTCTACGCCGTACCCGAAGCCCTCCCCGAACCCGTACCCTAAGCCGTACCCTAAGCCTAACCCTAAGCCTAACCCTAACCCTAGGCTACCCTTGACTGCTTCTGCCTCCAATAGATTTCCTAAGCACTAGTGTTTTAAGGAACAGCTTAAAAAGAGAATCCTAATGTGATTTCTTTATAATGTGTGTGTTCCTTATATTATCTTAGTGTCTAAACTCTTCTCCATGGCTGGACCCCCAAATAATATTCCTTTACGTGCTAAGGGGTATCTAGAGAGTGGGATAGGTTTAATAACTACCCTAACCCTAACGCGTAACCTAACCCTAACCCCTACCCTAACCCTAACACGTACCCTAATCCTAACCCGTACCCTAAACCGAGCCCTAACCCTAACACTAACCCTAACCCTAACCCTATCCCATACCCTACGCCGTACCCGAAGCCCTCCCCGAACACGTACCCTAAGCCGTACCCTAAGCCTAACCCTAAGCCTAACCCTTACCCTAGGCTACCCTTGACTGCTTCTGCCTCCAATAGATTTCCTAAGCACTAGTGTTTTAAGGAACAGCTTAAAAAGAGAATCCTAATGTGATTTCTTTATAATGGGTGTGTTCCTTATCTAATCCTAGTGTCTAAACTCTTCTCCATGGCTGGACCCCCAAATAACATTCCTTTATGTGCTAACGGGTATCTAGAGAGTGGGATAGGTTTAATCACTACCCTAACCCTAACGCGTAACCTAACCCTAACCCCTATCCTAACCCTAACACGTACCCTAATCCTAACCCGTACCCTAAACCGAGCCCTAACCCTAACACTAACCCTAACCCTAACCCATACCCTACGCCGTACCCGAAGCCCTCCCCGAACCCGTACCCTAAGCCGTACCCTAAGCCTAACCCTAAGCCTAACCCTAACCCTAGGCTACCCTTGACTGCTTCTGCCTCCAATAGATTTCCTAAGCACTAGTGTTTTAAGGAACAGCTTAAAAAGAGAATCCTAATGTGATTTCTTTATAATGTGTGTGTTCCTTATATTATCTTAGTGTCTAAACTCTTCTCCATGGCTGGACCCCCAAATAATATTCCTTTACGTGCTAAGGGGTATCTAGAGAGTGGGATAGGTTTAATAACTACCCTAACCCTAACGCGTACCCTAACCCAAACCCCTACCCTAACCCTAACACGTACCCTAATCCTAACCCGTACTCTAAACCGAGCCGTAACCCTAACACTAACCCTAACCCTAACCCTAACCAATACCCTACGCCATACCCGAAGCCGTCCCCGAACACGTACCCTAAGACGTACCCTAAGCCTAACCCTAAGCCTAACCCTAACCCTAGGCTACCCTTGACTGCTTCTGCCTCCAATAGATTTCCTAAGCACTAGTGTTTTAAGGAACAGCTTAAAAAGAGAATCCTACTGTGATTTCTTTATAATGTGTTTGTTCCTTATATTATCTTAGTGTCTAAACTCTTCTCCATGGCTGGACCAACAATTAATATTCCTTTACGTGCTAAGGGGTATCTAGAGAGTGGGATAGGTTTAATAACTACCCTAACCCTAACGCTTACCCTAACCCTAACCCCTACCCTAACCCTAACACGTACCCTAATCCTAACCCGTAACCTAAACCGAGCCCTAACCCTAACACTAACCCTAACCCTAACCCTAACCCATACCCTACGCCGTACCCGAAGCCCTCCCCGAACACGTACCCTAAGCCGTACCCTAAGCCTAACCCTAAGCCTAACCCTTACCCTAGGCTACCCTTGACTGCTTCTGCCTCCAATAGATTTCCTAAGCACTAGTGTTTTAAGGAACAGCTTAAAAAGAGAATCCTAATGTGATTTCTTTATAATGGGTGTGTTCCTTATCTAATCCTAGTGTCTAAACTCTTCTCCATGGCTGGACCCCCAAATAATATTCCTTTATGTGCTAACGGGTATCTAGAGAGTGGGATAGGTTTAATCACTACCCTAACCCTAACGCGTACCCTAACGGTAACCCCTACCCTAACCCTAACACGTACCCTAATCCTAACCCGTACCCTAAACCGAGCCCTAACCCTAACACTAACCCTAACCCTAACCCATACCCTACGCCGTACACGAAGCCCTCCCCGAACCCGTACCCTAAGCCGTACCCTAAGCCTAACCCTAAGCCTAACCCTAACCCTAGGCTACCCTTGACTGCTTCTGCCTCCAATAGATTTCCTAAGCACTAGTGTTTTAAGGAACAGCTTAAAAAGAGAATCCTAATGTGATTTCTTTATAATGTGTGTGTTCCTTATATTATCTTAGTGTCTAAACTCTTCTCCATGGCTGGACCCCCAAATAATATTCCTTTACGTGCTAAGGGGTATCTAGAGAGTGGGATAGGTTTAATAACTACCCTAACCCTAACGCGTACCCTAACCCTAACCCCTACCCTAACCCTAACACGTACCCTAATCCTAACCCGTACCCTAAACCGAGCCCAACCCTAACACTAACCCTAACCCTAACCCTAACCCATACCCTACGTCGTACCCGAAGCCCTCTCCGAACCCGTACCCTAATCCTAACCCTAAGCCTAACCATAACCCTAGGCTACCCTTGACTGCTTCTGCCTCCAATAGATTTCCTAAGCACTAGTGTTTTAAGGAACAGCTTAAAAAGAGAATCCTAATGTGATTTCTTTATAATGGGTGTGTTCCTTATCTTTTCCTACTGTCTAAATTCTTCTCCATGGCTGGACCCCCAAATAATATTCCTTTACGTGCTAAGGGGTAACTAGAGAGTGGGATAGGTTTAATAACTACCCTAACCCTAACGCGTACCCTAACGCTAACCCCTACCCTAACCCTAACACGTACCCTAATCCTAACCCGTACCCTAAACCGAGCCCTAACCCTAACACTAACCCTAACCCTAACCCTAACCCATACCCTACGCCGTACCCGAAGCCCTCCCCGAACCCGTACCCTAAGCCGTACCCTAAGCCTAACCCTAAGCCTAACCCTAACCCTAGGCTACCCTTGACTGCTTCTGCCTCCAATAGATTTCCTAAGCACTAGTGTTTTAAGGAACAGCTTAAAAAGAGAATCCTAATGTGATTTCTTTATAATGTGTGTGTTCCTTATATTATCTTAGTGTCTAAACTCTTCTCCATGGCTGGACCCCCAAATAATATTCCTTTACGTGCTAAGGGGTATCTAGAGAGTGGGATAGGTTTAATAACTACCCTAACCCTAACGCGTACCCTAACCCTAACCCCTACCCTAACCCTAACACGTACCCTAATCCTAACCCGTACCCTAAACCGAGGCCTAACCCTAACACTAACCCTAACCCTAACCCTAACCCATAACCTACGCCGTACCCGAAGCCCTCCCCGAACCCGTACCCTAAGCCGTACCCTAAGCCTAACCCTAAGCCTAACCCTAACCGTAAGCTACCCTTGACTGCTTCTGCCTCCAATAGATTTCCTAAGCACTAGTGTTTTAAGGAACAGCTTAAAAATAGAATCCTAATGTTAATTCTTTATAATGGGTGTGTTTCTTATCTTATCCTAGTCTCTAAACTCTTCTCCATGGCTGGACCCCCAAATAATATTCCTTTACGTGCTAAGGGGTAACTAGAGAGTGGGATAGGTTTAATAACTACCCTAACCCTAACGCGTACCCTAACGCTAACCCTTATCCTAACCCTAACACGTACCCTAATCCTAACCTGTAACGTAAACCGAGCCCTAACCCTAACACTAACCCTAACCCTAACCCTAACCCATACTCTACGCCGTACCCGAAGCCCTCCCCGAACCCGTACCCTAAGCCGTACCCTAAGCCTAACCCTAAGCCTAACCCTAACCCTAGGCTACCCTTGACTGCTTCTGCCTCCAATAGATTTCCTAAGCACTAGTGTTTTAAGGAACAGCTTAAAAAGAGAATCCTAATGTGATTTCTTTATAATGTGTGTGTTCCTTATATTATCTTAGTGTCTAAACTCTTCTCCATGGCTGGACCCCCAAATAATATTCCTTTACGTGCTAAGGGGTATCTAGAGAGTGGGATAGGTTTAATAACTACCCTAACCCTAACGCGTAACCTAACCCTAACCCCTACCCTAACCCTAACACGTACCCTAATCCTAACCCGTACCCTAAACCGAGCCCTAACCCTAACACTAACCCTAACCCTAACCCTATCCCATACCCTACGCCGTACCCGAAGCCCTCCCCGAACACGTACCCTAAGCCGTACCCTAAGCCTAACCCTAAGCCTAACCCTTACCCTAGGCTACCCTTGACTGCTTCTGCCTCCAATAGATTTCCTAAGCACTAGTGTTTTAAGGAACAGCTTAAAAAGAGAATCCTAATGTGATTTCTTTATAATGGGTGTGTTCCTTATCTAATCCTAGTGTCTAAACTCTTCTCCATGGCTGGACCCCCAAATAACATTCCTTTATGTGCTAACGGGTATCTAGAGAGTGGGATAGGTTTAATCACTACCCTAACCCTAACGCGTAACCTAACCCTAACCCCTATCCTAACCCTAACACGTACCCTAATCCTAACCCGTACCCTAAACCGAGCCCTAACCCTAACACTAACCCTAACCCTAACCCATACCCTACGCCGTACCCGAAGCCCTCCCCGAACCCGTACCCTAAGCCGTACCCTAAGCCTAACCCTAAGCCTAACCCTAACCCTAGGCTACCCTTGACTGCTTCTGCCTCCAATAGATTTCCTAAGCACTAGTGTTTTAAGGAACAGCTTAAAAAGAGAATCCTAATGTGATTTCTTTATAATGTGTGTGTTCCTTATATTATCTTAGTGTCTAAACTCTTCTCCATGGCTGGACCCCCAAATAATATTCCTTTACGTGCTAAGGGGTATCTAGAGAGTGGGATAGGTTTAATAACTACCCTAACCCTAACGCGTACCCTAACCCAAACCCCTACCCTAACCCTAACACGTACCCTAATCCTAACCCGTACTCTAAACCGAGCCGTAACCCTAACACTAACCCTAACCCTAACCCTAACCAATACCCTACGCCATACCCGAAGCCGTCCCCGAACACGTACCCTAAGACGTACCCTAAGCCTAACCCTAAGCCTAACCCTAACCCTAGGCTACCCTTGACTGCTTCTGCCTCCAATAGATTTCCTAAGCACTAGTGTTTTAAGGAACAGCTTAAAAAGAGAATCCTACTGTGATTTCTTTATAATGTGTTTGTTCCTTATATTATCTTAGTGTCTAAACTCTTCTCCATGGCTGGACCAACAATTAATATTCCTTTACGTGCTAAGGGGTATCTAGAGAGTGGGATAGGTTTAATAACTACCCTAACCCTAACGCTTACCCTAACCCTAACCCCTACCCTAACCCTAACACGTACCCTAATCCTAATCCGTAACCTAAACCGAGCCCTAACCCTAACACTAACCCTAACCCTAACCCTAACCCATACCCTACGCCGTACCCGAAGCCCTCCCCGAACACGTACCCTAAGCCGTACCCTAAGCCTAACCCTAAGCCTAACCCTTACCCTAGGCTACCCTTGACTGCTTCTGCCTCCAATAGATTTCCTAAGCACTAGTGTTTTAAGGAACAGCTTAAAAAGAGAATCCTAATGTGATTTCTTTATAATGGGTGTGTTCCTTATCTAATCCTAGTGTCTAAACTCTTCTCCATGGCTGGACCCCCAAATAATATTCCTTTATGTGCTAACGGGTATCTAGAGAGTGGGATAGGTTTAATCACTACCCTAACCCTAACGCGTACCCTAACGGTAACCCCTACCCTAACCCTAACACGTACCCTAATCCTAACCCGTACCCTAAACCGAGCCCTAACCCTAACACTAACCCTAACCCTAACCCATACCCTACGCCGTACACGAAGCCCTCCCCGAACCCGTACCCTAAGCCGTACCCTAAGCCTAACCCTAAGCCTAACCCTAACCCTAGGCTACCCTTGACTGCTTCTGCCTCCAATAGATTTCCTAAGCACTAGTGTTTTAAGGAACAGCTTAAAAAGAGAATCCTAATGTGATTTCTTTATAATGTGTGTGTTCCTTATATTATCTTAGTGTCTAAACTCTTCTCCATGGCTGGACCCCCAAATAATATTCCTTTACGTGCTAAGGGGTATCTAGAGAGTGGGATAGGTTTAATAACTACCCTAACCCTAACGCGTACCCTAACCCTAACCCCTACCCTAACCCTAACACGTACCCTAATCCTAACCCGTACCCTAAACCGAGCCCTAACCCTAACACTAACCCTAACCCTAACCCTAACCCATACCCTACGTCGTACCCGAAGCCCTCCCCAAACCCGTACCCTAATCCTAACCCTAAGCCTAACCCTAACCCTAGGCTACCCTTGACTGCTTCTGCCTCCAATAGATTTCCTAAGCACTAGGGTTTTAAGGAACAGCTTAAAAAGAGAATCCTAATGTGATTTCTTTATAATGGGTGTGTTCCTTATCTTTTCCTAGTGTCTAAACTCTTCTCCATGGCTGGACCCCCAAATAATATTCCTTTACGTGCTAAGGGGTAACTAGAGAGTGGGATAGGTTTAATAACTACCCTAACCCTAACGCGTACCCTAAAGCTAACCCCTACCCTAACCCTAACACGTACCCTAATCCTAACCCGTACCCTAAACCGAGCCCTAACCCTAACACTAACCCTAACCCTAACCCTAACCCATACCCTACACCGTACCCGAAGCCCTCCCCGAACCCGTACCCTAAGCCGTACCCTAAGCCTATCCCTAAGCCTAACCCTAACCCTAGGCTACCCTTGACTGCTTCTGCCTCCAATAGATTTCCTAAGCACTAGTGTTTTAAGGAACAGCTTAAAAAGAGAATCCTAATGTGATTTCTTTATAATGTGTGTGTTCCTTATATTATCTTAGTGTCTAAACTCTTCTCCATGGCTGGACCCCCAAATAATATTCCTTTACGTGCTAAGGGCTATCTAGAGAGTGGGATAGGTTTAATAACTACCCTAACCGTAAAGCGTACCCTAACCCTAACCCCTACTCTAACCCTAACACGTACCCTAATCCTAACCCGTACCCTAAACCGAGCCCTAACCCTAACACTAACCCTAACCCTAACCCTAACCCATACCCTACGCCGTACCCGAAGCCCTCCCCGAACACGTACCCTAAGCCGTACGCTAAGCCTAACCCTAAGCCTAACCCTAACCCTAGGCTACCCTTGACTGCTTCTGCCTCCAATAGATTTCCTAAGCACTAGTATTTTAAGGAACAGCTTAAAAAGAGAATCCTAATGTGATTTCTTTATAATGTGTGTGTTCCTTGTATTATCTTAGTGTCTAAACTCTTCTCCATGGCTGGACCCCCAAATAATATTCCTTTACGTGCTAAGGGGTATCTAGAGAGAGGGATAGGTTTAATAACTACCCTAACCCTAACGCGTACCCTAACCCTAACCCCTACCCTAACCCTAACACGTACCCTAATCCTAACCCGTACCCTAAACCGAGGCCTATTCTTAACACTAACCCTAACACTAACCCTAACCCATACCCTACGCCGTACCCGAAGCCCTCCCCGAACCCGTACCCTAAGCCGTACCCTAAGCCTAACCCTAAGCCTAACCCTAACCTTAGGCTACCCTTGACTGCTTCTGCCTCCAATAGATTTCCTAAGCACTAGTGTTTTAAGGAAGAGCTTAAAAAGAGAATCCTAATGTGATTTCTTTATAATGGGTGTGTTCCTTATCTAATCCTAGTGTCTAAACTCTTCTGCACGGCTGGACCCCCAAATAATATTCCTCTATGTGCTAAGGGGTATCTAGAGAGTGGGATAGGTTTAATCACTACCCTAACCCTAACGCGTACCCTAACCCTAACCCCTACCCTAACCCTAACACGTACCCTAATCCTAACCCATACCCTAAACCGAGCCCTAACCCTAACACTAACCCTAACCCTAACCCTAACCCATACCCTACGCCGTACCCAAAGCCCTCCCCGAACCCGTACCCTAAGCCATACCCTAAGCCTAACCCTAGGCTACCCTTGACTGCTTCTGCCTCCAATAGATTTCCTAAGCACTAGTGTTTTAAGGAACAGCTTAAAAAGAGAATCCTAATGTGATTTCTTTATAATGGGTGTGTTCCTTATCTAATCCTAGTGTCTAAACTCTTCTCCATGGCTGGACCCCCAAATAATATTCCTTTATGTGCTAAGGGGTATCTAGAGAGTGGGATAGGTTTAATCAGTACCCTAACACTAACGCGTACCCTAACCCTAACCCCTACCCTAACCCTAACACGTACCCTAATCCTAACCCGTACCCTAAACCGAGCCCTAACCCTAACACTAACCCTAACCCTAACCCTAACCCATACCCTACGCCGTACCCGAAGCCCTCCCCGAACACGTACCCTAAGCCGTACCCTAAGCCTAACCCTAAGCCTAACCCTAACCCTAGGCTACCCTTGACTGCTTCTGCCTCCAATAGATTTCCTAAGCACTAGTGTTTTAAGGAACAGCTTAAAAAGAGAATCCTAATGTGATTTCTTTATAATGGGTGTGTTCCTTATCTAATCCTAGTGTCTAAACTCTTCTCCATGGCTGGACCCCCAAATAATATTCTTTTATGTGCTAAGGGGTATCTAGAGAGTGGGATAGGTTTAATCACTACCCTAACCCTAACACGTACCCTAACCCTAACCCCTACCCTAACCCTAACACGTACCCTAATCCTAACCCGTACCCTAAACCGAGCCCTAACCCTAACACTAACCCTAACCCTAACCCATACCCTACGCCGTACCCGAAGCCCTCCCCGAACCCGTAACCTAAGCCGTAACCTAAGCCTAACCCTAAGCCTAACACTAACCCTAGGCTACCCTTGACTGCTTCTGCCTCCAATAGATTTCCTAAGCACTAGTGTTTTAAGGAACAGCTTAAAAAGAGAATCCTAATGTGATTTCTTTATAATGTGTGTGTTCCTTATATTATCTTAGTGTCTAAACTCTTCTCCATGGCTGGACCCCCAAATAATATTCCTTTACGTGCTAAGGGGTATCTAGAGAGTGGGATAGGTTTAATAACTACCCTAACCCTAACGCGTACCCTAACCCTAACCCCTACCCTAACCGTAACACGTACCCTAATCCTAACCCGTACCCTAAACCGAGGCCTATTCTTAACACTAACCCTAACACTAACCCTAACCCATACCCTACGCCGTACCCGAAGCCCTCCCCGAACCCGTACCCTAAGCCGTACCCTAAGCCTAACCCTAAGCCTAACCCTAACCTTAGGCTACCCTTGACTGCTTCTGCCTCCAATAGATTTCCTAAGCACTAGTGTTTTAAGGAAGAGCTTAAAAAGAGAATCCTAATGTGATTTCTTTATAATGGGTGTGTTCCTTATCTAATCCTAGTGTCTAAACTCTTCTGCACGGCTGGACCCCCAAATAATATTCCTTTATGTGCTAAGGGGTATCTAGAGAGTGGGATAGGTTTAATCACTACCCTAACCCTAACGCGTACCCTAACCCTAACCCCTACCCTAACCCTAACACATACCCTAATCCTAACCCATACCCTAAACCGAGCCCTAACCATAACACTAACCCTAACCCTAACCCTAACCCATACCCTACGCCGTACCCGAAGCCCTCCCCGAACCCGTACCCTAAGCCATACCCTAAGCCTAACCCTAAGGCTAACCCTAACCCTAGGCTACCCTTGACTGCTTCTGCCTCCAATAGATTTCCTAAGCACTAGTGTTTTAAGGAACAGCTTAAAAAGAGAATCCTAATGTGATTTCTTTATAATGGGTGTGTTCCTTATCTAATCCTAGTGTCTAAACTCTTCTCCATGGCTGGACCCCCAAATAATATTCCTTTATGTGCTAAGGGGTATCTAGAGAGTGGGATAGGTTTAATCAGTACCCTAACACTAACGCGTACCCTAACCCTAACCCCTACCCTAACCCTAACACGTACCCTAATCCTAACCCGTACCCTAAACCGAGCCCTAACCCTAACACTAACCCTAACCCTAACCCTAACCCATACCCTACGCCGTACCCGAAGCCCTCCCCGAACCCGTACCCTAAGCCGTACCCTAAGCCTAACCCTAAGCCTAACCCTAACCCTAGGCTACCCTTGACTGCTTCTGCCTCCAATAGATTTCCTAAGCACTAGTGTTTTAAGGAACAGCTTAAAAAGAGAATCCTAATGTGATTTCTTTATAATGGGTGTGTTCCTTATCTAATCCTAGTGTCTAAACTCTTCTCCATGGCTGGACCCCCAAATAATATTCTTTTATGTGCTAAGGGGTATCTAGAGAGTGGGATAGGTTTAATCACTACCCTAACCCTAACACGTACCCTAACCCTAACCCCTACCCTAACCCTAACACGTACCCTAATCCTAACCCGTACCCTAAACCGAGCCCTAACCCTAACACTAACCCTAACCCTAACCCATACCCTACGCCGTACCCGAAGCCCTCCCCGAACCCGTAACCTAAGCCGTAACCTAAGCCTAACCCTAAGCCTAACACTAACCCTAGGCTACCCTTGACTGCTTCTGCCTCCAATAGATTTCCTAAGCACTAGTGTTTTAAGGAACAGCTTAAAAAGAGAATCCTAATGTGATTTCTTTATAATGTGTGTGTTCCTTATATTATCTTAGTGTCTAAACTCTTCTCCATGGCTGGACCCCCAAATAATATTCCTTTACGTGCTAAGGGGTATCTAGAGAGTGGGATAGGTTTAATAACTACCCTAACCCTAACGCGTACCCTAACCCTAACCCCTACCCTAACCCTAACACGTACCCTAATCCTAACCCGTAACGTAAACCGAGCCCTAACCCTAACACTAACCCTAACACTAACCCTAACCCATACCCTACGCCATACCCGAAGCCCTCCCCGAACCCGTACCCTAAGCCGTACCCTAAGCCTAACCCTAAGCCTAACCCTAACCCTAGGCTACCCTTTATTGCTTCTGCCTCCAATAGATTTCCTAAGCACTAGTGTTTTAAGGAACAGCTTAAAAAGAGAATCCTAATGTGATTTCTTTATAATGTGTGTGTTCCTTATCTTATCCTAGTGTCTAAACTCTTCTCCATGGCTGGACCCCCAAATAATATTCCTTTACGTGCTAAGGGGTATCTAGAGAGTGGGATTGGTTTAATAACTACCCTAACCCTAACGCGTACCCTAACGCTAACCCCTACCCTAACCCTAACACGTACCCTAAACCTAACCCGTAGCCTAAACCGAGCCCTAACCCTAACACTAACCCTAACCGTAACCCTAACCCATACCCTACGCCGTACCCGAAGCCCTCCCCGAACCCGTACCCTAAGCCGTACACTAAGCCTAACCCTAAGCCTAACCCTAAACCTAGGCTACCCTTGACTGCTTCTGCCTCCAATAGATTTCCTAAGCACTAGTGTTTTAAGGAACAGCTTCAAAAGAGAATCCTAATGTGATTTCTTTATAATGGGTGTGTTCCTTATCTTTTCCTAGTGTCTAAACTCTTCTCCATGGCTGGACCCCCAAATAATATTCCTTTACATGCTAAGGGGTAACTAGAGAGTGGGATAGGTTTAATAACTACCCTAACCCTAACGCGTACCCTAACGCTAAACCCTACCCTAACCCTAAAACGTACCCTAATCCTAACCCGTACCCTAAACCGAGCCCTAACCCTAACACTAACCCTAACCCTAACCCTAACCCATACCCTACACTGTACCCGAAGCCCTCCCCGAACCCGTAACCTAAGCCGTACCCTAAGCCTAACCCTAAGCCTAACCCTAACCCTAGGCTACCCTTGACTGCTTCTGCCTCCAATAGATTTCCTAAGCACTAGTGTTTTAAGGAACAGCTTAAAAAGAGAATCCTAATGTGATTTCTTTATAATGTGTGTGTTCCTTATATTATCTTAGTGTCTAAACTCTTCTCCATGGCTGGACCCCCAAATAATATTCCTTTACGTGCTAAGGGGTATCTAGAGAGTGGGATAGGTTTAATAACTACCCTAACCGTAACACGTACCCTAACCCTAACCCCTACTCTAACCCTAACACGTACCCTAATCCTAACCCGTACCCTAAACCGAGCCCTAACCCTAACACTAACCCTAACCCTAACCCTAACCCATACCCTACGCCGTACCCGAAGCCCTCCCCGAACACGTACCCTAAGCCGTACCCTAAGCCTAACCCTAAGCCTAACCCTAACCCTAGGCTACCCTTGACTGCTTCTGCCTCCAATAGATTTCCTAAGCACTAGTGTTTTAAGGAACAGCTTAAAAAGAGAATCCTAATGTGATTTCTTTATAATGTGTGTGTTCCTTATATTATCTTAGTGTCTAAACTCTTCTCCATGGCTGGACCCCCAAATAATATTCCTTTACGTGCTAAGGGGTATCTAGAGAGTGGGATAGGTTTAATAACTACCCTAACCCTAACGCGTACCCTAACCCTAACCCCTACCCTAACCCTAACACGTACACTAATCCTAACCCGTACCCTAAAACGAGGCCTATCCCTAACACTAACCCTAACCCTAACCCTAACCCATACCCTACGCCGTACCCAAAGCCCTTCCCGAACCCGTACCCTAAGCCGTACCCTAAGCCTAACCCTAAGCCTAACCCTAACCCTAGGCTACCCTTGACTGCTTCTGCCTCCAATAGATTTCCTAAGCACTAGTGTTTTAAGGAACAGCTTAAAAAGAGAATCCTAAAGTGATTTCTTTATAATGGGTGTGTTCCTTATCTAATCCTAGTGTCTAAACTCTTCTCCATGGCTGGACCCCCAAATAATATTCCTTTATGTGCTAACGGGTATCTAGAGAGTGGGATAGGTTTAATCACTACCCTAACCCTAACGCGTACCCTAACGGTAACCCCTACCCTAACCCTAACACGTACCCTAATCCTAACCCGTACCCTAAACCGAGCCCTAACCCTAACACTAACCCTAACCCTAACCCTAACCCATACCCTACGCCGTACCCGAAGCCCTCCCCGAACCCGTACCCTAAGCCGTACACTAAGCCTAACCCTAAGCCTAACCCTAACCCTAGGCTACCCTTGACTGCTTCTGCCTCCAATAGATTTCCTAAGCACTAGTATTTTAAGGAACAGCTTAAAAAGAGAATCCTAATGTGATTTCTTTATAATGTGTGTGTTCCTTGTATTATCTTAGTGTCTAAACTCTTCTCCATGGCTGGACCCCCAAATAATATTCCTTTACGTGCTAAGGGGTATCTAGAGAGAGGGATAGGTTTAATAACTACCCTAACCCTAACGCGTACCCTAACCCTAACCCCTACCCTAACCCTAACACGTACCCTAATCCTAACCCGTACCCTAAACCGAGGCCTATTCTTAACACTAACCCTAACACTAACCCTAACCCATACCCTACGCCGTACCCGAAGCCCTCCCCGAACCCGTACCCTAAGCCGTACCCTAAGCCTAACCCTAAGCCTAACCCTAACCTTAGGCTACCCTTGACTGCTTCTGCCTCCAATAGATTTCCTAAGCACTAGTGTTTTAAGGAAGAGCTTAAAAAGAGAATCCTAATGTGATTTCTTTATAATGGGTGTGTTCCTTATCTAATCCTAGTGTCTAAACTCTTCTGCACGGCTGGACCCCCAAATAATATTCCTCTATGTGCTAAGGGGTATCTAGAGAGTGGGATAGGTTTAATCACTACCCTAACCCTAACGCGTACCCTAACCCTAACCCCTACCCTAACCCTAACACGTACCCTAATCCTAACCCATACCCTAAACCGAGCCCTAACCCTAACACTAACCCTAACCCTAACCCTAACCCATACCCTACGCCGTACCCAAAGCCCTCCCCGAACCCGTACCCTAAGCCATACCCTAAGCCTAACCCTAGGCTACCCTTGACTGCTTCTGCCTCCAATAGATTTCCTAAGCACTAGTGTTTTAAGGAACAGCTTAAAAAGAGAATCCTAATGTGATTTCTTTATAATGGGTGTGTTCCTTATCTAATCCTAGTGTCTAAACTCTTCTCCATGGCTGGACCCCCAAATAATATTCCTTTATGTGCTAAGGGGTATCTAGAGAGTGGGATAGGTTTAATCAGTACCCTAACACTAACGCGTACCCTAACCCTAACCCCTACCCTAACCCTAACACGTACCCTAATCCTAACCCGTACCCTAAACCGAGCCCTAACCCTAACACTAACCCTAACCCTAACCCTAACCCATACCCTACGCCGTACCCGAAGCCCTCCCCGAACACGTACCCTAAGCCGTACCCTAAGCCTAACCCTAAGCCTAACCCTAACCCTAGGCTACCCTTGACTGCTTCTGCCTCCAATAGATTTCCTAAGCACTAGTGTTTTAAGGAACAGCTTAAAAAGAGAATCCTAATGTGATTTCTTTATAATGGGTGTGTTCCTTATCTAATCCTAGTGTCTAAACTCTTCTCCATGGCTGGACCCCCAAATAATATTCTTTTATGTGCTAAGGGGTATCTAGAGAGTGGGATAGGTTTAATCACTACCCTAACCCTAACACGTACCCTAACCCTAACCCCTACCCTAACCCTAACACGTACCCTAATCCTAAGCCGTACCCTAAACCGAGCCCTAACCCTAACACTAACCCTAACCCTAACCCATACCCTACGCCGTACCCGAAGCCCTCCCCGAACCCGTAACCTAAGCGGTAACCTAAGCCTAACCCTAAGCCTAACACTAACCCTAGGCTACCCTTGACTGCTTCTGCCTCCAATAGATTTCCTAAGCACTAGTGTTTTAAGGAACAGCTTAAAAAGAGAATCCTAATGTGATTTCTTTATAATGTGTGTGTTCCTTATATTATCTTAGTGTCTAAACTCTTCTCCATGGCTGGACCCCCAAATAATATTCCTTTACGTGCTAAGGGGTATCTAGAGAGTGGGATAGGTTTAATAACTACCCTAACCCTAACGCGTACCCTAACCCTAACCCCTACCCTAACCCTAACACGTACCCTAATCCTAACCCGTACCCTAAACCGAGGCCTATTCTTAACACTAACCCTAACACTAACCCTAACCCATACCCTACGCCGTACCCGAAGCCCTCCCCGAACCCGTACCCTAAGCCGTACCCTAAGCCTAACCCTAAGCCTAACCCTAACCTTAGGCTACCCTTGACTGCTTCTGCCTCCAATAGATTTCCTAAGCACTAGTGTTTTAAGGAAGAGCTTAAAAAGAGAATCCTAATGTGATTTCTTTATAATGGGTGTGTTCCTTATCTAATCCTAGTGTCTAAACTCTTCTGCACGGCTGGACCCCCAAATAATATTCCTTTATGTGCTAAGGGGTATCTAGAGAGTGGGATAGGTTTAATCACTACCCTAACCCTAACACGTACCCTAACCCTAACCCCTACCCTAACCCTAACACGTACCCTAATCCTAACCCATACCCTAAACCGAGCCCTAACCCTAACACTAACCCTAACCCTAACCCTAACCCATACCCTACGCCGTACCCGAAGCCCTCCCCGAACCCGTACCCTAAGCCATACCCTAAGCCTAACCCTAAGGCTAACCCTAACCCTAGGCTACCCTTGACTGCTTCTGCCTCCAATAGATTTCCTAAGCACTAGTGTTTTAAGGAACAGCTTAAAAAGAGAATCCTAATGTGATTTCTTTATAATGGGTGTGTTCCTTATCTAATCCTAGTGTCTAAACTCTTCTCCATGGCTGGACCCCCAAATAATATTCCTTTATGTGCTAAGGGGTATCTAGAGAGTGGGATAGGTTTAATCAGTACCCTAACACTAACGCGTACCATAACCCTAACCCCTACCCTAACCCTAACACGTACCCTAATCCTAACCCGTACCCTAAACCGAGCCCTAACCCTAACACTAACCCTAACCCTAACCCATACCCTACGCCGTACCCGAAGCCCTCCCCGAACCCGTAACCTAAGCCGTAACCTAAGCCTAACCCTAAGCCTAACACTAACCCTAGGCTACCCTTGACTGCTTCTGCCTCCAATAGATTTCCTAAGCACTAGTGTTTTAAGGAACAGCTTAAAAAGAGAATCCTAATGTGATTTCTTTATAATGTGTGTGTTCCTTATATTATCTTAGTGTCTAAACTCTTCTCCATCGCTGGACCCCCAAATAATATTCCTTTACGTGCTAAGGGGTATCTAGAGAGTGGGATAGGTTTAATAACTACCCTAACCCTAACGCGTACCCTAACCCTAACCCCTACCCTAACCCTAACACGTACCCTAATCCTAACCCGTAACGTAAACCGAGCCCTAACCCTAACACTAACCCTAACACTAACCCTAACCCATACCCTACGCCGTACCCGAAGCCCTCCCCGAACCCGTACCCTAAGCCGTACCCTAAGCCTAACCCTAAGCCTAACCCTAACCCTAGGCTACCCTTTATTGCTTCTGCCTCCAATAGATTTCCTAAGCACTAGTGTTTTAAGGAACAGCTTAAAAAGAGAATCCTAATGTGATTTCTTTATAATGGGTGTGTTCCTTATCTTATCCTAGTGTCTAAACTCTTCTCCATGGCTGGACCCCCAAATAATATTCCTTTACGTGCTAAGGGGTATCTAGAGAGTGGGATTGGTTTAATAACTACCCTAACCCTAACGCGTACCCTAACGCTAACCCCTACCCTAACCCTAACACGTACCCTAAACCTAACCCGTACCCTAAACCGAGCCCTAACCCTAACACTAACCCTAACCGTAACCCTAACCCATACCCTACGCCGTACCCGAAGCCCTCCCCGAACCCGTACCCTAAGCCGTACACTAAGCCTAACCCTAAGCCTAACCCTAAACCTAGGCTACCCTTGACTGCTTCTGCCTCCAATAGATTTCCTAAGCACTAGGGTTTTAAGGAACAGCTTAAAAAGAGAATCCTAATGTGATTTCTTTATAATGGGTGTGTTCCTTATCTTTTCCTAGTGTCTAAACTCTTCTCCATGGCTGGACCCCCAAATAATATTCCTTTACATGCTAAGGGGTAACTAGAGAGTGGGATAGGTTTAATAACTACCCTAACCCTAACGCGTACCCTAACGCTAACCCCTACCCTAACCCTAAAACGTACCCTAATCCTAACCCGTACCCTAAACCGAGCCCTAACCCTAACACTAACCCTAACCCTAACCCTAACCCATACCCTACACTGTACCCGAAGCCCTCCCCGAACCCGTAACCTAAGCCGTACCCTAAGCCTAACCCTAAGCCTAACCCTAACCCTAGGCTACCCTTGACTGCTTCTGCCTCCAATAGATTTCCTAAGCACTAGTGTTTTAAGGAACAGCTTAAAAAGAGAATCCTAATGTGATTTCTTTATAATGTGTGTGTTCCTTATATTATCTTAGTGTCTAAACTCTTCTCCATGGCTGGACCCCCAAATAATATTCCTTTACGTGCTAAGGGGTATCTAGAGAGTGGGATAGGTTTAATAACTACCCTAACCGTAACGCGTACCCTAACCCTAACCCCTACTCTAACACTAACACGTACCCTAATCCTAACCCGTACCCTAAACCGAGCCCTAACCCTAACACTAACCCTAACCCTAACCCTAACCCATACCCTACGCCGTACCCGAAGCCCTCCCCGAACACGTACCCTAAGCCGTACCCTAAGCCTAACCCTAAGCCTAACCCTAACCCTAGGCTACCCTTGACTGCTTCTGCCTCCAATAGATTTCCTAAGCACTAGTGTTTTAAGGAACAGCTTAAAAAGAGAATCCTAATGTGATTTCTTTATAATGTGTGTGTTCCTTATATTATCTTAGTGTCTAAACTCTTCTCCATGGCTGGACCCCCAAATAATATTCCTTTACGTGCTAAGGGGTATCTAGAGAGTGGGATAGGTTTAATAACTACCCTAACCCTAACGCGTACCCTAACCCTAACCCCTACCCTAACCCTAACACGTACACTAATCCTAACCCGTACCCTAAAACGAGGCCTATCCCTAACACTAACCCTAACCCTAACCCTAACCCATACCCTACGCCGTACCCGAAGCCCTTCCCGAACCCGTACCCTAAGCCGTACCCTAAGCCTAACCCTAAGCCTAACCCTAACCCTAGGCTACCCTTGACTGCTTCTGCCTCCAATAGATTTCCTAAGCACTAGTGTTTTAAGGAACAGCTTAAAAAGAGAAACCTAAAGTGATTTCTTTATAATGGGTGTGTTCCTTATCTAATCCTAGTGTCTAAACTCTTCTCCATGGCTGGACCCCCAAATAATATTCCTTTATGTGCTAAGGGGTATCTAGAGAGTGGGATAGGTTTAATCACTACCCTAACCCTAACGCGTACCCTAACCCTAACCCCTACCCTAACACTAACACGTACCCTAATCCTAACCCGTACCCTAAACCGAGCCCTAACCCTAACACTAACCCTAACCCTAAACCATACCCTACGCCATACCCGAAGCCCTCCCCGAACCCGTACCCTAAGCCATACCCTAAGCCTAACCCTAAGCCTAACCCTAACCCTAGGCTACCCTTGACTGCTTCTGCCTCCAATAGATTTCCTAAGCACTAGTGTTTTAAGGAACAGCTTAAAAAGAGAATCCTTATGTGATTTCTTTATAATGTGTGTGTTCCTTATCTTAGTGTCTAAACTCTTCTCCATGGCTGGACCCCCAAATAATATTCCTTTACGTGCTAAGGGGTATCTAGAGAGTGGGATAGGTTTAATAACTACCCTATCCGTAACGCGTACCCTAACCCTAACCCCTACCCTAACCCTAACACGTACCCTAATCCTAACCCGTACCCTAAACCGAGCCCTAACCCTAACACTAACCTTAACCCTAACGCTAACCCATACCCTTCGCCATACCGGAAGCCCTCCCCGAACATGTACCCTAAGCCGTACCCTAAGCCTAACCCTAAGCCTAACCCTAACCCTAGGCTACCCTTGACTGCTTCTGCCTCCAATAGATTTCCTAAGCACTAGTGTTTTAAGGAACAGCTTAAAAAGAGAATCCTAATGTGATTTCTTTATAATGGGTGTGTTCCTTATATTATCTTAGTGTCTAAACTCTTCTCCATGGCTGGACCCCCAAATAATATTCCTTTAGGTGCTAAGGGGTATCTAGAGAGTGGGATTGGTTTAATAACTACCCTAACCCTAATGCGTACCCTAACCCTAACCCCTACCCTAACCCTAACACGTACCCTAATCCTAACCCGTACCCTAAACCGAGCCCTAACCCTAACACTAACCCTAACCCTAACCCTAACCCATACCCTACGCCGTACCCGAAGCCCTCCCCGAACCCGTACCCTAAGCCGTACCCTAAGCCTAACCCTAAGCCTAACCCTAACCCTAGGCTACCCTTGACTGCTTCTGCCTCCAATAGATTTCCTAAGCACTAGTGTTTTAAGGAACAGCTTAAAAAGAGAATCCTAATGTGATTTCTTTATAATGTGTGTGTTCCTTATATTATCTTAGTGTCTAAACTCTTCTCCATGGCTGGACCCCCAAATAATATTCCTTTACGTGCTAAGGGGTATCTAGAGAGTGGGATAGGTTTAATACCTACCCTAACCCTAACGCGTACCCTAACCCTAACCCCTACCCTAACACTAACACGTACCCTAATCCTAACCCGTACCCTAAACCGAGCCCTAACCCTAACACTAACCCTAACCCTAACCCTAACCCATACCCTACGCCGTACCCGAAGCCCTCCCCGAACCCGTACCCTAAGCCGTACCCTAACCCTAGGCTACCCTTGACTGCTTCTGCCTCCAATAGATTTCCTAAGCACTAGTGTTTTAAGGAACATCTTAAAAAGAGAATCCTAATGTGATTTCTTTATAATGGGTGTGTTCCTTATCTAATCCTAGTGTCTAAACTCTTCTCCATGGCTGGACCCCCAAATAATATTCCTTTATGTGCTAAGGGGTATCTAGAGAGTGGGATAGGTTTAATGAGTACCCTAACACTAACGCGTACCCTAACCCTAACCCCTACCCTAACCCTAACACGTACCCTAATCCTAACCCGTACCCTAAACCGAGCCCTAACCCTAACACTAACCCTAACCCTAACCCTAACCCATACCCTACGCCGTACCCGAAGCCCTCCCCGAACACGTACCCTAAGCCGTACCCTAAGCCTAACCCTAAGCCTAACCCTAACCCTAGGCTACCCTTGACTGCTTCTGCCTCCAATAGATTTCCTAAGCACTAGTGTTTTAAGGAACAGCTTAAAAAGAGAATCCGAATGTGATTTCTTTATAATGTGTGTGTTCCTTATATTATCTTAGTGTCTAAACTCTTCTCCATGGCTGGACCCCCAAATAATATTCCTTTACGTGCTAAGGGGTATCTAGAGAGTGGGATAGGTTTAATAACTACCCTAACCCTAACGCGTACCCTAACCCTAACCCCTACCCTAACCCTAACACGTACCCTAATCCTAACCCGTAACGTAAACCGAGCCCTAACCCTAACACTAACCCTAACACTAACCCTAACCCATACCCTACGCCGTACCCGAAGCCCTCCCCGAACCCGTACCCTAAGCCGTACCCTAAGCCTAACCCTAAGCCTAACCCTAACCCTAGGCTACCCTTTACTGCTTCTGCCTCCAATAGATTTCCTAAGCACTAGTGTTTTAAGGAACAGCTTAAAAAGAGAATCCTAATGTGATTTCTTTATAATGGGTGTGTTCCTTATCTTATCCTAGTGTCTAAACTCTTCTCCATGGCTGGACCCCCAAATAATATTCCTTTACGTGCTAAGGGGTATCTAGAGAGTGGGATTGGTTTAATAACTACCCTAACCCTAACGCGTACCCTAACGCTAACCCCTACCCTAACCCTAACACGTACCCTAAACCTAACCCGTACCCTAAACCGAGCCCTAACCCTAACACTAACCCTAACCGTAACCCTAACCCATACCCTACGCCGTACCCGAAGCCCTCCCCGAACCCGTACCCTAAGCCGTACACTAAGCCTAACCCTAAGCCTAACCCTAACCCTAGGCTACCCTTGACTGCTTCTGCCTCCAATAGATTTCCTAAGCACTAGGGTTTTAAGGAACAGCTTAAAAAGAGAATCCTAATGTGATTTCTTTATAATGGGTGTGTTCCTTATCTTTTCCTAGTGTCTAAACTCTTCTCCATGGCTGGACCCCCAAATAATATTCCTTTACGTGCTAAGGGGTAACTAGAGAGTGGGATAGGTTTAATAACTACCCTAACCCTAACGCGTACCCTAACGCTAACCCCTACCCTAACCCTAAAACGTACCCTAATCCTAACCCGTACCCTAAACCGAGCCCTAACCCTAACACTAACCCTAACCCTAACCCTAACCCATACCCTACACTGTACCCGAAGCCCTCCCCGAACCCGTAACCTAAGCCGTACCCTAAGCCTAACCCTAAGCCTAACCCTAACCCTAGGCTACTCTTGACTGCTTCTGCCTCCAATAGATTTCCTAAGCACTAGTGTTTTAAGGAACAGCTTAAAAAGAGAATCCTAATGTGATTTCTTTATAATGTGTGTGTTCCTTATATTATCTTAGTGTCTAAACTCTTCTCCATGGCTGGACCCCCAAATAATATTCCTTTACATGCTAAGGGGTATCTAGAGAGTGGGATAGGTTTAATAACTACCCTAACCGTAACGCGTACCCTAACCCTAAACCCTACTCTAACCCTAACACGTACCCTAATCCTAACCTGTACCCTAAACCGAGCCCTAACCCTAACACTAACCCTAACCCTAACCCTAACCCATACCCTACGCCGTACCCGAAGCCCTCCCCGAACACGTACCCTAAGCCGTACCCTAAGCCTAACCCTAAGCCTAACCCTAACCCTAGGCTACCCTTGACTGCTTCTGCCTCCAATAGATTTCCTAAGCACTAGTGTTTTAAGGAACAGCTTAAAAAGAGAATCCTAATGTGATTTCTTTATAATGTGTGTGTTCCTTATATTATCTTAGTGTCTAAACTCTTCTCCATGGCTGGACCCCCAAATAATATTCCTTTACGTGCTAAGGGGTATCTAGAGAGTGGGATAGGTTTAATACCTACCCTAACCCTAACGCGTACCCTAACCCTAACCCCTACCCTAACACTAACACGTACCCTAATCCTAACCCGTACCCTAAACCGAGCCCTAACCCTAACACTAACCCTAACCCTAACCCTAACCCATACCCTACGCCGTACCCGAAGCCCTCCCCGAACCCGTACCCTAAGCCGTACCCTAACCCTAGGCTACCCTTGACTGCTTCTGCCTCCAATAGATTTCCTAAGCACTAGTGTTTTAAGGAACATCTTAAAAAGAGAATCCTAATGTGATTTCTTTATAATGGGTGTGTTCCTTATCTAATCCTAGTGTCTAAACTCTTCTCCATGGCTGGACCCCCAAATAATATTCCTTTATGTGCTAAGGGGTATCTAGAGAGTGGGATAGGTTTAATGAGTACCCTAACACTAACGCGTACCCTAACCCTAACCCCTACCCTAACCCTAACACGTACCCTAATCCTAACCCGTACCCTAAACCGAGCCCTAACCCTAACACTAACCCTAACCCTAACCCTAACCCATACCCTACGCCGTACCCGAAGCCCTCCCCGAACACGTACCCTAAGCCGTACCCTAAGCCTAACCCTAAGCCTAACCCTAACCCTAGGCTACCCTTGACTGCTTCTGCCTCCAATAGATTTCCTAAGCACTAGTGTTTTAAGGAACAGCTTAAAAAGAGAATCCGAATGTGATTTCTTTATAATGTGTGTGTTCCTTATATTATCTTAGTGTCTAAACTCTTCTCCATGGCTGGACCCCCAAATAATATTCCTTTACGTGCTAAGGGGTATCTAGAGAGTGGGATAGGTTTAATAACTACCCTAACCCTAACGCGTACCCTAACCCTAACCCCTACCCTAACCCTAACACGTACCCTAATCCTAACCCGTAACGTAAACCGAGCCCTAACCCTAACACTAACCCTAACACTAACCCTAACCCATACCCTACGCCGTACCCGAAGCCCTCCCCGAACCCGTACCCTAAGCCGTACCCTAAGCCTAACCCTAAGCCTAACCCTAACCCTAGGCTACCCTTTACTGCTTCTGCCTCCAATAGATTTCCTAAGCACTAGTGTTTTAAGGAACAGCTTAAAAAGAGAATCCTAATGTGATTTCTTTATAATGGGTGTGTTCCTTATCTTATCCTAGTGTCTAAACTCTTCTCCATGGCTGGACCCCCAAATAATATTCCTTTACGTGCTAAGGGGTATCTAGAGAGTGGGATTGGTTTAATAACTACCCTAACCCTAACGCGTACCCTAACGCTAACCCCTACCCTAACCCTAACACGTACCCTAAACCTAACCCGTACCCTAAACCGAGCCCTAACCCTAACACTAACCCTAACCGTAACCCTAACCCATACCCTACGCCGTACCCGAAGCCCTCCCCGAACCCGTACCCTAAGCCGTACACTAAGCCTAACCCTAAGCCTAACCCTAACCCTAGGCTACCCTTGACTGCTTCTGCCTCCAATAGATTTCCTAAGCACTAGGGTTTTAAGGAACAGCTTAAAAAGAGAATCCTAATGTGATTTCTTTATAATGGGTGTGTTCCTTATCTTTTCCTAGTGTCTAAACTCTTCTCCATGGCTGGACCCCCAAATAATATTCCTTTACGTGCTAAGGGGTAACTAGAGAGTGGGATAGGTTTAATAACTACCCTAACCCTAACGCGTACCCTAACGCTAACCCCTACCCTAACCCTAAAACGTACCCTAATCCTAACCCGTACCCTAAACCGAGCCCTAACCCTAACACTAACCCTAACCCTAACCCTAACCCATACCCTACACTGTACCCGAAGCCCTCCCCGAACCCGTAACCTAAGCCGTACCCTAAGCCTAACCCTAAGCCTAACCCTAACCCTAGGCTACTCTTGACTGCTTCTGCCTCCAATAGATTTCCTAAGCACTAGTGTTTTAAGGAACAGCTTAAAAAGAGAATCCTAATGTGATTTCTTTATAATGTGTGTGTTCCTTATATTATCTTAGTGTCTAAACTCTTCTCCATGGCTGGACCCCCAAATAATATTCCTTTACATGCTAAGGGGTATCTAGAGAGTGGGATAGGTTTAATAACTACCCTAACCGTAACGCGTACCCTAACCCTAAACCCTACTCTAACCCTAACACGTACCCTAATCCTAACCTGTACCCTAAACCGAGCCCTAACCCTAACACTAACCCTAACTCTAACCCTAACCCATACCCTACGCCGTACCCGAAGCCCTCCCCGAACACGTACCCTAAGCCGTACCCTAAGCCTAACCCTAAGCCTAACCCTAACCCTAGGCTACCCTTGACTGCTTCTGCCTCCAATAGATTTCCTAAGCACTAGTGTTTTAAGGAACAGCTTAAAAAGAGAATCCTAATGTGATTTCTTTATAATGTGTGTGTTCCTTATATTATCTTAGTGTCTAAACTCTTCTCCATGGCTGGACCCCCAAATAATATTCCTTTACGTGCTAAGGGGTATCTAGAGAGTTGGATAGGTTTAATAACTACCCTAACCCTAACGCGTACCCTAACCCTAACCCCTACCCTAACCCTAACACGTACCCTAATCCTAACCCGTACCCTAAACCGAGGCCTATCCCTAACACTAACCCTAACCCTAACCCTAACCCATACCCTACGCCGTACCCGAAACCCTTCCCGAACCCGTACCCTAAGCCGTACCCTAAGCCTAACCCTAAGCCTAACCCTAACCCTAGGCTACCCTTGACTGCTTCTGCCTCCAATAGATTTCCTAAGCACTAGTGTTTTAAGGAACAGCTTAAAAAGAGAATCCTAAAGTGATTTCTTTATAATGGGTGTGTTCCTTATCTAATCCTAGTGTCTAAACTCTTCTCCATGGCTGGACCCCCAAATAATATTCCTTTACGTGCTAAGGGGTATCTAGAGAGTGGTATAGGTTTAATAACTACCCTATCCGTAACGCGTACCCTAACCCTAACCCCTACCCTAACCCTAACACGTACCCTAATCCTAACCCGTACCCTAAACCGAGCCCTAACCCTAACACTAACCTTAACCCTAACGCTAACCCATACCCTTCGCCATACCCGAAGCCCTCCCCGAACATGTACCCTAAGCCGTACCCTAAGCCTAACCCTAAGCCTAACCCTAACCCTAGGCTACCCTTGACTGCTTCTGCCTCCAATAGATTTCCTAAGCACTAGTGTTTTAAGGAACAGCTTAAAAAGAGAATCCTAATGTGATTTGTTTATAATGGGTGTGTTCCTTATCTTTTCCTAGTGTCTAAACTCTTCTCCATGGCTGGACCCCCAAATAATATTCCTTTACGTGCTAAGGGGTAACTAGAGAGTGGGATAGGATTAATAACTACCCTAACCCTAACGCGTACCCTAAAGCTAACCCCTACCCTAACCCTAACACGTACCCTAATCCTAACCCGTACCCTAAACCGAGCCCTAACCCTAACACTAACCCTAACCCTAACCCTAACCCATACCCTACACCGTACCCGAAGCCCTCCCCGAACCCGTACCCTAAGCCGTACCCTAAGCCTATCCCTAAGCCTAACCCTAACCCTAGGCTACCCTTGACTGCTTCTGCCTCCAATAGATTTCCTAAGCACTAGTGTTTTAAGGAACAGCTTAAAAAGAGAATCCTAATGTGATTTCTTTATAATGTGTGTGTTCCTTATATTATCTTAGTGTCTAAACTCTTCTCCATGGCTGGACCCCCAAATAATATTCCTTTACGTGCTAAGGGGTATCTAGAGAGTGGGATAGGTTTATTCACTACCCTAACCCTAACGCGTACCATAACCCTAACCCCTACCCTAACACTAACACGTACCCTAATCCTAACCCGTACCCTAAACCGAGCCGTAACCCTAACACTAACCCTAACCCTAAACCATACCCTACGCCATACCCGAAGCCCTCCCCGAACCCGTACCCTAAGCCATACCCTAAGCCTAACCCTAAGCCTAACCCTAACCCTAGGCTACCCTTGACTGCTTCTGCCTCCAATAGATTTCCTAAGCACTAGTGTTTTAAGGAACAGCTTAAAAAGAGAATCCTTATGTGATTTCTTTATAATGTGTGTGTTTCTTATATTATCTTAGTGTCTAAACTCTTCTCCATGGCTGGACCCCCAAATAATATTCCTTTACGTGCTAAGGGGTATCTAGAGAGTGGGATAGGTTTAATAACTACCCTATCCGTAATGCGTACCCTAACCCTAACCCCTACCCTAACCCTAACACGTACCCTTATCCTAACCCGTACCCTAAACCGAGCCCTAACCCTAACACTAACCTTAACCCTAACGCTAACCCATACCCTTCGCCATACCCGAAGCCCTCCCCGAACATGTACCCTAAGCCGTACCCTAAGCCTAACCCTAAGCCTAACCCTAACCCTAGGCTACCCTTGACTGCTTCTGCCTCCAATAGATTTCCTAAGCACTAGTGTTTTAAGGAACAGCTTAAAAAGAGAATCCTAATGTGATTTCTTTATAATGGGTGTGTTCCTTATATTATCTTAGTGTCTAAACTCTTCTCCATGTCTGGACCCCCAAATAATATTCCTTTAGGTGCTAAGGGGTATCTAGAGAGTGGGATTGGTTTAATAACTACCCTAACCCTAATGCGTACCCTAACCCTAACCCCTACCCTAACCCTAACACGTACCCTAATCCTAACCCGTACCCTAAACCGAGCCCTAACCCTAACACTAACCCTAACCCTAACCCTAACCCATACCCTACGACGTACCCGAAGCCCTCCCCGAACCCGTACCCTAAGCCGTACCCTAAGCCTAACCCTAAGCCTAACCCTAACCCTAGGCTACCCTTGACTGCTTCTGCCTCCAATAGATTTCCTAAGCACTAGTGTTTTAAGGAACAGCTTAAAAAGAGAATCCTAATGTGATTTCTTCATAATGTGTGTGTTCCTTATATTATCTTAGTGTCTAAACTCTTCTCCATGGCTGGACCCCCAAATAATATTCCTTTACGTGCTAAGGGGTATCTAGAGAGTGGGATAGGTTTAATAACTACCCTAACCCTAACGCGTACCCTAACCCTAACCCCTACCCTAACCCTAACACGTACCCTAATCCTAACCCGTTCCCTAAACCGAGCCCTAACCCTAACACTAAACCTAACCCTAACCCTAACCCATACCCTACGCCGTACCCGAAGCCCTCCCCGAACCTGTACCCTAAGCCGTACCCTAAGCCTAACCCTAAGCCTAACCCTAAACCTAGGCTACCCTTGACTGCTTCTGCCTCCAATAGATTTCCTAAGCACTAGGGTTTTAAGGAACAGCTTAAAAAGAGAATCCTAATGTGATTTCTTTATAATGTGTGTGTTCCTTATATTATCTTAGTGTCTAAACTCTTCTCCATGGCTGGACCCCCAAATAATATTCCTTTACGTGCTAAGGGGTATCTAGAGAGTGGGATAGGTTTAATAACTACCCTAACCCTAACGCGTACCCTAACCCTAACCCCTACCCTAACCCTAACACGTACCCTAATCCTAACCCGTCCCCTAAACCGAGCCCTAACCCTAACACTAACCCTAACCCTAAACCTAACCCATACCCTACGCCGTACCCGAAGCCTTCCCCGAACCCGTACCCTAAGGCGTACCCTAAGCCTAACCCTAAGCCTAACCCTAACCCTAGGCTACCCTTGACTGCTTCTGCCTCCAATAGATTTCCTAAGCACTAGTGTTTTAAGGAACAGCTTAAAAAGAGAATCCTAATGTGATTTCTTTATAATGTGTGTGTTCCTTATATTATCTTAGTGTCTAAACTCTTCTCCATGGCTGGACCCCCAAATAATATTCCTTTACGTGCTAAGGGGTATCTAGAGAGTGGGATAGGTTTAATACCTACCCTAACCCTAACGCGTACCCTAACCCTAACCCCTACCCTAACACTAACACGTACCCTAATCCTAACCCGTACCCTAAACCGAGCCCTAACCCTAACACTAACCCTAACCCTAACCCTAACCCATACCCTACGCCGTACCCGAAGCCCTCCCCGAACCCGTACCCTAAGCCTAACCCTAACCCTAGGCTACCCTTGACTGCTTCTGCCTCCAATAGATTTCCTAAGCACTAGTGTTTTAAGGAACAGCTTAAAAAGAGAATCCTAATGTGATTTCTTTATAATGGGTGTGTTCCTTATCTTTTCCTAGTGTCTAAACTCTTCTCCATGGCTGGACCCCCAAATAATATTCCTTTACGTGCTAAGGGGTAACTAGAGAGTGGGATAGGTTTAATAACTACCCTAACCCTAACGCGTACCCTAACGCTAACCCCTACCCTAACCCTAACACGTACCCTAATCTTAACCCGTACCCTAAACCGAGCCCTAACCCTAACACTAACCCTAACACTAACCCTAACCCATACCCTACACCGTACCCGAAGCCCTCCCCGAACCCGTACCCTAAGCCGTACCCTAAGCCTAACCCTAAGCCTAACCCTAACCCTAGGCTACCCTTGACTGCTTCTGCCTCCAATAGATTTCCTAAGCACTAGTGTTTTAAGGAACAGCTTAAAAAGAGAATCCTAATGTGATTTCTTTATAATGTGTGTGTTCCTTATATTATCTTAGTGTCTAAACTCTTCTCCATGGCTGGACCCCCAAATAATATTCCTTTACGTGCTAAGGGGTATCTAGAGAGTGGGATAGGTTTAATAACTACCCTAACCGTAACGCGTACCCTAACCCTAACCCCTACCCTAACCCTAAAACGTACCCTAATCCTAACCCGTACCCTAAACCGAGCCCTAACCCTAACACTAACCCTAACCCTAACCCTAACCCATACCCTACGCCGTACCCGAAGCCCTCCCCGAACACGTACCCTAAGCCGTACCCTAAGCCTAACCCTAAGCCTAACCCTAACCCTAGGCTACCCTTGACTGCTTCTGCCTCCAATAGATTTCCTAAGCACTAGTGTTTTAAGGAACAGCTTAAAAAGAGAATGCTAATGTGATTTCTTTATAATGGGTGTGTTCCTTATCTAATCCTAGTGTCTAAACTCTTCTCCATGGCTGGACCCCCAAATAATATTCCTTTATGTGCTAAGGGGTAACTAGAGAGTGGGATAGGTTTAATAACTACCCTAACCCTAACGCGTACCCTAACGCTAACCCCTACCCTAACCCTAACACGTACCCTAATCCTAACCCGTACCCTAAACCGAGCCCTAACCCTAACACTAACCCTAACCCTAACCCTAACCCATACCCTACACCGTACCCGAAGCCCTCCCCGAACCCGTACCCTAAGCCGTACCCTAAGCCTAACCCTAAGCCTAACCCTAACCGTAGGCTACCCTTGACTGCTTCTGCCTCCAATAGATTTCCTAAGCACTAGTGTTTTAAGGAACAGCTTAAAAAGAGAATCCTAATGTGATTTCTTTATAATGTGTGTGTTCCTTATATTATCTTAGTGTCTAAACTCTTCTCCATGGCTGGACCCCCAAATAATATTCCTTTACGTGCTAAGGGCTATCTAGAGAGTGGGATAGGTTTAATAACTACCCTAACCGTAACGCGTACCCTAACCCTAACCCCTACCCTAACCCTAAAACGTACCCTAATCCTAACCCGTACCCTAAACCGAGCCCTAACCCTAACACTAACCCTAACCCTAACCCTAACCCATACCCTACGCCGTACCCGAAGCCCTCCCCGAACACGTACCCTAAGCCGTACCCTAAGCCTAACCCTAAGCCTAATCCTAACCCTAGGCTACCCTTGACTGCTTCTGCCTCCAATAGATTTCCTAAGCACTAGTGTTTTAAGGAACAGCTTAAAAAGAGAATCCTAATGTGATTTCTTTATAATGGGTGTGTTCCTTATCTAATCCTAGTGTCTAAACTCTTCTCCATGGCTGGACCCCCAAATAATATTCCTTTATGTGCTAAGGGGTAACTAGAGAGTGGGATAGGTTTAATAACTACCCTAACCCTAACGCGTACCCTAACGCTAACCCCTACCCTAACCCTAACACGTACCCTAATCCTAACCCGTACCCTAAACCGAGCCCTAACCCTAACACTAACCCTAACCCTAACCCTAACCCATACCCTACACCGTACCCAAAGCCCTCCCCGAACCCGTACCCTAAGCCGTACCCTAAGCCTAACCCTAAGCCTAACCCTAACCCTAGGCTACCCTTGACTGCTTCTGCCTCCAATAGATTTCCTAAGCACTAGGGTTTTAAGGAACAGCTTAAAAAGAGAATCCTAATGTGATTTCTTTATAATGTGTGTGTTCCTTATATTATCTTAGTGTCTAAACTCTTCTCCATGGCTGGACCCCCAAATAATATTCCTTTACGTGCTAAGGGCTATCTAGAGAGTGGGATAGGTTTAATAACTACCCTAACCGTAACGCGTACCCTAACCCTAACCCCTACTCTAACCCTAACACGTACCCTAATCCTAACCCGTACCCTAAACCGAGCCCTAACCCTAACACTAACCCTAACCCTAACCCTAACCCATACCCTACGCCGTACCCGAAGCCCTCCCCGAAAACGTACCCTAATCCATACCCTAAGCCTAACCCTAAGCCTAACCCTTACCCTAGGCTACCGTTGACTGCTTCTGCCTCCAATAGATTTCCTAAGCACTAGTGTTTTAAGGAACAGCTTAAAAAGAGAATCCTAATGTGATTTCTTTATAATGTGTGTGTTCCTTATATTATCTTAGTGTCTAAACTCTTCTCCATGGCTGGACCCCCAAATAATATTCCTTTACGTGTTAAGGGGTATCTAGAGAGTGGGATAGGTTTAATAACTACCCTAACCCTAACGCGTACCCTAACCCTAACCCCTACCCTAACCCTAACACGTACCCTAATCCTAACCCGTACCCTAAACCGAGCCCTAACCCTAACACTAACCCTAACCCTAACCCTAACCCATACCCTACGTCGTACCCGAAGCCCTCCCCGAACCCGTACCCTAAGCCTAACCCTAAGCCTAACCCTAACCCTAGGCTACCCTTGACTGCTTCTGCCTCCAATAGATTTCCTAAGCACTAGTGTTTTAAGGAACAGCTTAAAAAGAGAATCCTAATGTGATTTCTTTATAATGGGTGTGTTCCTTATCTTATCCTAGTGTCTAAACTCTTCTCCATGGCTGGACCCCCAAATAATATTCCTTTACGTGCTAAGGGGTAACTAGGGAGTGGGATAGGTTTAATAACTACCCTAACCCTAACGCGTACCCTAACGCTAACCCCTACCCTAACCCTAACACGTACCCTAAACCTAACCCGTATCCTAAACCGAGCCCTAACCCTAACACTACCCCTAACCCTAACCCTAACCCATACCCTACGCCGTACCCGAAGCCCTCCCCGAACCCGTACCCTAAGCCGTACCCTAAGCCTAACCCTAAGCCTAACCCTAACCCTAGGCTACCCTTGACTGCTTCTGCCTCCAATAGATTTCCTAAGCACTAGTGTTTTAAGGAAGAGCTTAAAAAGAGAATCCTAATGTGATTTCTTTATAATGGGTGTGTTCCTTATCTAATCCTAGTGTCTAAACTCTTCTGCACGGCTGGACCCCCAAATAATATTCCTTTATGTGCTAAGGGGTATCTAGAGAGTGGGATAGGTTTAATCACTACCCTAACCCTAACGCGTACCCTAACCCTAACCCCTACCCTAACCCTAACACGTACCCTAATCCTAACCCATACCCTAAACCGAGCCCTAACCCTAACACTAACCCTAACCCTAACCCTAACCCATACCCTACGCCGTACCCGAAGCCCTCCCCGAAACCGTACCCTAAGCCATACCCTAAGCCTAACCCTAAGCCTAACCCTAACCCTAGGCTACCCTTGACTTCTTCTGCCTCCAATAGATTTCCTAAGCACTAGTGTTTTAAGGAACAGCTTAAAAAGAGAATCCTAATGTGATTTCTTTATAATGTGTGTGTTCCTTATATTACCTTAGTGTCTAAACTCTTCTCCATGGCTGGACCCCCAAATAATATTCCTTTACGTGCTAAGGGGTATCTAGAGAGTGGGATAGGTTTAATACCTACCCTAACCCTAACGCGTACCCTAACCCTAACCCCTACCCTAACACTAACACGTACCTTAATCCTAACCCGTACCCTAAACCGAGCCCTAACCCTAACACTAACCCTAACCCTAACCCTAACACATACCCTACGCCGTACGCGAAGACCTCCCCGAACCCGTACCCTAAGCCATACCCTAAGCCTAACCCTAAGCCTAACCCTAACCCTAGGCTACCCTTGACTGCTTCTGCCTCCAATAGATTTCCTAAGCACTAGTGTTTTAAGGAACAGCTTAAAAAGAGAATCCTAATGTGATTTCTTTATAATGGGTGTGTTCCTTATCTTTTCCTAGTGTCTAAACTCTTCTCCATGGCTGGATCCCCAAATAATATTCCTTTACGTGCTAAGGGGTAACTAGAGAGTGGGATAGGTTTAATAACTACCCTAACCCTAACGCGTACCCTAACGCTAACCCCTACCCTAACCCTAACACGTACCCTAATCCTAACCGGTACCCTAAACCGAGCCCTAACCCTAACACTAACCCTAACCCTAACCCTAACCCATACCCTACACCGTACCCGAAGCCCTCCCCGAACCCGTACCCTAAGCCGTACCCTAAGCCTAACCCTAAGCCTAACCCTAACCCTAGGCTACCCTTGACTGCTTCTGCCTCCAATAGATTTCCTAAGCACTAGTGTTTTAAGGAACAGCTTAAAAAGAGAATCCTAATGTGATTTCTTTATAATGTGTGTGTTCCTTATATTATCTTAGTGTCTAAACTCTTCTCCATGGCTGGACCCCCAAATAATATTCCTTTAGGTGCTAAGGGGTATCTAGAGAGTGGGATAGGTTTAATAACTACCCTAACCGTAACGCGTACCCTAACCCTAACCCCTACCCTAACCCTAAAACGTACCCTAATCCTAACCCGTACCCTAAACCGAGCCCTAACCCTAACACTAACCCTAACCCTAACCCATACCCTACGCCGTACCCGAAGCCCTCCCCGAACCCGTAACCTAAGCCGTAACCTAAGCCTAACCCTAAGCCTAACCCTAACCTTAGGCTACCCTTGACTGCTTCTGCCTCCAATAGATTTCCTAAGCACTAGTGTTTTAAGGAACAGCTTAAAAAGAGAATCCTAATGTGATTTCTTTATAATGTGTGTGTTCCTTATATTATCTTAGTGTCTAAACTCTTCTCCATGGCTGGACCCCCAAATAATATTCCTTTACGTGCTAAGGGGTATCTAGAGAGTGGGATAGGTTTAATAACTACCCTAACCCTAACGCGTACCCTAACCCTAACCCCTACCCTAACCCTAACACGTACCCTAATCCTAACCCGTACCCTAAACCGAGCCCTAACCCTAACACTAACCCTAACCCTAACCCTAACCAATACCCTACGCCATACCCGAAGCCCTCCCCGAACACGTACCCTAAGACGTACCATAAGCCTAACCCTAAGCCTAACCCTAACCCTAGGCTACCCTTGACTTCTTCTGCCTCCAATAGATTTCCTAAGCACTAGTGTTTTAAGGAACAGCTTAAAAAGAGAATCCTAATGTGATTTCTTTATAATGTGTGTGTTCCTTATATTACCTTAGTGTCTAAACTCTTCTCCATGGCTGGACCCCCAAATAATATTCCTTTACGTGCTAAGGGGTATCTAGAGAGTGGGATAGGTTTAATACCTACCCTAACCCTAACGCGTACCCTAACCCTAACCCCTACCCTAACACTAACACGTACCTTAATCCTAACCCGTACCCTAAACCGAGCCCTAACCCTAACACTAACCCTAACCCTAACCCTAACACATACCCTACGCCGTACGCGAAGACCTCCCCGAACCCGTACCCTAAGCCATACCCTAAGCCTAACCCTAAGCCTAACCCTAACCCTAGGCTACCCTTGACTGCTTCTGCCTCCAATAGATTTCCTAAGCACTAGTGTTTTAAGGAACAGCTTAAAAAGAGAATCCTAATGTGATTTCTTTATAATGGGTGTGTTCCTTATCTTTTCCTAGTGTCTAAACTCTTCTCCATGGCTGGATCCCCAAATAATATTCCTTTACGTGCTAAGGGGTAACTAGAGAGTGGGATAGGTTTAATAACTACCCTAACCCTAACGCGTACCCTAACGCTAACCCCTACCCTAACCCTAACACGTACCCTAATCCTAACCGGTACCCTAAACCGAGCCCTAACCCTAACACTAACCCTAACCCTAACCCTAACCCATACCCTACACCGTACCCGAAGCCCTCCCCGAACCCGTACCCTAAGCCGTACCCTAAGCCTAACCCTAAGCCTAACCCTAACCCTAGGCTACCCTTGACTGCTTCTGCCTCCAATAGATTTCCTAAGCACTAGTGTTTTAAGGAACAGCTTAAAAAGAGAATCCTAATGTGATTTCTTTATAATGTGTGTGTTCCTTATATTATCTTAGTGTCTAAACTCTTCTCCATGGCTGGACCCCCAAATAATATTCCTTTAGGTGCTAAGGGGTATCTAGAGAGTGGGATAGGTTTAATAACTACCCTAACCGTAACGCGTACCCTAACCCTAACCCCTACCCTAACCCTAAAACGTACCCTAATCCTAACCCGTACCCTAAACCGAGCCCTAACCCTAACACTAACCCTAACCCTAACCCATACCCTACGCCGTACCCGAAGCCCTCCCCGAACCCGTAACCTAAGCCGTAACCTAAGCCTAACCCTAAGCCTAACCCTAACCTTAGGCTACCCTTGACTGCTTCTGCCTCCAATAGATTTCCTAAGCACTAGTGTTTTAAGGAACAGCTTAAAAAGAGAATCCTAATGTGATTTCTTTATAATGTGTGTGTTCCTTATATTATCTTAGTGTCTAAACTCTTCTCCATGGCTGGACCCCCAAATAATATTCCTTTACGTGCTAAGGGGTATCTAGAGAGTGGGATAGGTTTAATAACTACCCTAACCCTAACGCGTACCCTAACCCTAACCCCTACCCTAACCCTAACACGTACCCTAATCCTAACCCGTACCCTAAACCGAGCCCTAACCCTAACACTAACCCTAACCCTAACCCTAACCAATACCCTACGCCATACCCGAAGCCCTCCCCGAACACGTACCCTAAGACGTACCATAAGCCTAACCCTAAGCCTAACCCTAACCCTAGGCTACCCTTGACTGCTTCTGCCTCCAATAGATTTCCTAAGCAATAGTGTTTTAAGGAACAGCTTAAAAAGAGAATCCTAATGTGATTTCTTTATAATGGGTGGGTTCCTTATCTAATCCTAGTGTCTAAACTCTTCTCCATGGCTGGACCCCCAAATAATATTCCATTACGTGCTAAGGGGTAACTAGAGAGTGGGATAGGTTTAATAACTACCCTAACCCTAATGCGTACCCTAACGCTAACCCCTACCCTAACCCTAACATGTACCCTAATCCTAACCCGTACCCTAAACCGAGCCCTAACCCTATCACTAACCCTAACCCTAACCCTAACCCATACCCTACGCCGTACCCGAAGCCCTCCCCGAACCCGTACCCTAAGCCGTACCCTAAGCCTAACCCTAAGCCTAACCCTAACCCTAGGCTACCCTTGACTGCTTCTGCCTCCAATAGATTTCCTAAGCACTAGGGTTTTAAGGAACAGCTTAAAAAGAGAATCCTAATGTGATTTCTTTATAATGTGTGTGTTCCTTATATTATCTTAGTGTCTAAACTCTTCTCCATGGCTGGACCCCCAAATAATATTCCTTTACGTGCTAAGGGGTATCTAGAGAGTGGGATAGGTTTAATAACTACCCTAACCCTAACGCGTACCCTAACCCTAACCCCTACCCTAAACCTAACACGTACCCTAATCCTAACCCGTCCCCTAAACCGAGCCCTAACCCTAACACTAACCCTAACCCTAACCCTAACCCATACCCTACGCCGTACCCGAAGCCCTCCCCGAACCCGTACCCTAAGGCGTACCCTAAGCCTAACCCTAAGCCTAACCCTAACCCTAGGCTACCCTTGACTGCTTCTGCCTCCAATAGATTTCCTAAGCACTAGTGTTTTAAGGAACAGCTTAAAAAGAGAATCCTAATGTGATTTCTTTATAATGGGTGTGTTCCTTATCTTATCTTAGTGCCTAAACTCTTCTCCATGGCTGGACCCCCAAATAATATTCCTTTACGTGCTAAGGGGTATCTAGAGAGTGGGATAGGTTTAATAACTACCCTAACCGTAACGCGTACCCTAACCCTAACCCCTACCCTAACCCTAACACGTACCCTAATCCTAACCCGTACCCTAAACCGAGCCCTAACCCTAACACTAACCCTAACCCTAACCCTAACCCATACCCTACGCCGTACCCGAAGCCCTCCCCGAACCCGTACCCTAAGCCGTACCCTAAGCCTAACCCTAAGCCTAACCCTAACCCTAGGCTACCCTTGACTGCTTCTGAATCCAATAGATTTCCTAAGCACTAGTGTTTTAAGGAACAGCTTAAAAAGAGAATCCTAATGTGATTTCTTTATAATGGGTGTCTTCCTTATCTAATCCTAGTGTCTAAACTCTTCTCCATGGCTGGACCCCCAAATAATATTCCTTTATGTGCTAAGGGGTATCTAGAGAGTGGGATAGGTTTAATCACTACCCTAACCCTAACACGTACCCTAACCCTAACCCCTACCCTAGCCCTAACACGTACCCTAATCCTAACCCGTACCCTAAACCGAGCCCTAACCCTAACACTAACCCTAACCCTAACCCATACCCTACGCCGTACCCGAAGCCCTCCCCGAACCCGTACCCTAAGCCGTACCCTAAGCCTAACCATAAGCCTAACCCTAACCCTAGGCTACCCTTGACTGCTTCTGCCTCCAATAGATTTCCTAAGCACTAGTGTTTTAAGGAACAGCTTAAAAAGAGAATCCTAATGTGATTTCTTTATAATGTGTGTGTTCCTTATATTATCTTAGTGTCTAAACTCTTCTCCATAGCTGGACCCCCAAATAATATTCCTTTACGTGCTAAGGGGTATCTAGAGAGTGGGATACGTTTAATAACTACCCTAACCCTAACGCGTACCCTAACCCCAACCCCTACCCTAACCCTAACACGTACCCTAATCCTAACCCGTACCCTAAACCGAGCCCTAACCCTAACACTAACCCTAACCCTAACCCTAACCCATACCCTACGCCGTACCCGAAGCCCTCCCCAAACCCGTACCCTAAGCCGTACCCTAAGCCTAACCCTAAGCCTAACCCTAACCCTAGGCTACCCTTGACTGCTTCTGCCTCCTATAGATTTCCTAAGCACTAGTGTTTTAAGGAACAGCTTAAAAAGAGAATCCTAATGTGATTTCTTTATAATGTGTGTGTTCCTTATATTATCTTAGTGTCTAAACTCTTCTCCATGGCTGGACCCCCAAATAATATTCCTTTACGTGCTAAGGGGTATCTAGAGAGTGGGATAGGTTTAATAACTACCCTAACCCTAACGCGTACCCTAACGCTAACCCCTACCCTAACCCTAACACGTACCCTAATCCTAACCCGTACCCTAAACCAAGCCCTAACCCTAACACTAACCCTAACCCTAACCCTAACACATACCCTACGCCGTACCCGAAGCCCTCCCCGAACCCGTACCCTAAGGCGTACCCTAAGCCTAACCCTAAGCCTAACCCTAACCCTAGGCTACCCTTGACTGCTTCTGCCTCCAATAGATTTCCTAAGCACTAGTGTTTTAAGGAACAGCTTAAAAAGAGAATCCTAAAGTGATTTCTTTATAATGGGTGTGTTCCTTATCTTATCTTAGTGCCTAAACTCTTCTCCATGGCTGGACCCCCAAATAATATCCCTTTACGTGCTAAGGGGTATCTAGAGAGTGGGATAGGTTTAATAACTACCCTAACCGTAACGCGTACCCTAACCCTAACCCCTACCCTAACCCTAACACGTACCCTAATCCTAACCCGTACCCTAAACCGAGCCCTAACCCTAACACTAACCCTAACCCTAACCCTAACCCATACCCTACGCCGTACCCGAAGCCCTCCCCGAACACGTACCCTAAGCCGTGCCCTAAGCCTAACTCTAAGCCTAACCCTAACCCTAGGCTACCCTTGACTGCTTCTGAATCCAATAGATTTCCTAAGCACTAGTGTTTTAAGGAACAGCTTAAAAAGAGAATCCTAATGTGATTTCTTTATAATGGGTGTGTTCCTTATCTAATCCTAGTGTCTAAACTCTTCTCCATGGCTGGACCCCCAAATAATATTACTTTATGTGCTAAGGGGTATCTAGAGAGTGGGATAGGTTTAATAACTACCCTAACTCTAACGCGTACACTAACCCTAACCCCTACCCTAGCCCTAACACGTACCCTAATCCTAACCCGTACCCTAAACCGAGCCCTAACCCTAACACTAACCCGAACCCTAACCCTACGCCGTACCCGAAGCCCTCCCCGAACCCGTACCCTAAGGCGTACCCTAAGCCTAACCCTAAGCCTAACCCTAACCCTAGGCTATCCTTGACTGCTTCTGAATCCAATAGATTTCCTAAGCACTAGTGTTTTAAGAAACAGCTTAAAAAGAGAATCCTAATGTGATTTCTTTATAATGGGTGTGTTCCTTATCTAATCCTAGTGTCTAAACTCTTCTCCATGGCTGGACCCCCAAATAATATTCCTTTATGTGCTAAGGGGTATCTAGAGAGTGGGATAGGTTTAATCACTACCCTAACCCTAACGCGTACCCTAACCCTAACCCCTACCCTAGCCCTACAACGTACCCTAATCCTAACCCGTACCCTAAACCGAGCCCTAACCCTAACACTAACCCTAACCCTAACCCATACCCTACGCCGTACCCGAAGCCCTCCCCGAACCCGTACCCTAAGCCTAACCATAAGCCTAACCCTAACCCTAGGCTACCCTTGACTGCTTCTGCCTCCAATAGATTTCCTAAGCACTAGTGTTTTAAGGAACAGCTTAAAAAGAGAATCCTAATGTGATTTCTTTATAATGTGTGTGTTCCTTATATTATCTTAGTGTCTAAACTCTTCTCCATGGCTGGACCCCCAAATAATATTCCTTTACGTGCTAAGGGGTATCTAGAGAGTGGGATAGGTTTAATAACTACCCTAACCCTAACGCGTACCCTAACGCTAACCCCTACCCTAACCCTAACACGTACCCTAATCCTAACCCGTACCCTAAACCGAGCCCTAACCCTAACACTAACCCTAACCCTAACCATAACCCATACCCTACGCCGTACCCGAAGCCCTCCCCGAACCCGTATCCTAAGGCGTACCCTAAGCCTAACCCTAAGCCTAACCCTAACCCTAGGCTACCCTTGACTGCTTCTGCCTCCAATAGATTTCCTAAGCACTAGTGTTTTAAGGAACAGCTTAAAAAAAGAATCCTAATGTGATTTCTGTATAATGGGTGTGTTCCTTATCTAATCCTAGTGTCTAAACTCTTCTCCATGGCTGGACACCCAAATAATATTCCTTTATGTTCTAAGGGGTATCTAGAGAGTGGGATAGGTTTAATCACTACCCTAACCCTAACGCGTACCCTAACCCTAACCCCTACCCTAGCCCTAACACGTACCCTAATCCTAACCCGTACCCTAAACCGAGCCCTAACCCTAACACTAACCCTAACCCTAACCCTAACGCATACCCTACGCCGTACCCGAAGCCCTTCCCGAACATGTACCCTAAGCCGTACCCTAAGCCTAAACCTAAGCCTAACCCTAACCCTAGGCTACCCTTGACTGCTTCTGCCTCCAATAGATTTCCTAAGCACTAGTGTTTTAAGGAACAGCTTAAAAAGAGAATCCTAATGTGATTTCTTTATAATGGGTGTGTTCCTTATATTATCTTAGTGTCTAAACTCTTCTCCATGGCTGGACCCCCAAATAATATTCCTTTAGGTGCTAAGGGGTATCTAGAGAGTGGGATTGGTTTAATAACTACCCTAACCCTAATGCGTACCCTAACCCTAACCCCTACCCTAACCCTAACACGTACCCTAATCCTAACCCGTACCCTAAACCGAGCCCTAACCCTAACACTAACCCTAACCCTAACCCTAACCCATACCCTACGACGTACCCGAAGCCCTCCCCGAACCCGTACCCTAAGCCGTACCCTAAGCCTAACCCTAAGCCTAACCCTAACCCTAGGCTACCCTTGACTGCTTCTGCCTCCAATAGATTTCCTAAGCACTAGTGTTTTAAGGAACAGCTTAAAAAGAGAATCCTAATGTGATTTCTTCATAATGTGTTTGTTCCTTATATTATCTTAGTGTCTAAACTCTTCTCCATGGCTGGACCCCCAAATAATATTCCTTTACGTGCTAAGGGGTATCTAGAGAGTGGGATAGGTTTAATAACTACCCTAACCCTAACGCGTACCCTAACCCTAACCCCTACCCTAACCCTAACACGTACCCTAATCCTAACCCGTTCCCTAAACCGAGCCCTAACCCTAACACTAAACCTAACCCTAACCCTAACCCATACCCTACGCCGTACCTGAAGCCCTCCCCGAACCTGTACCCTAAGCCGTACCCTAAGCCTAACCCTAAGCCTAACCCTAAACCTAGGCTACCCTTGACTGCTTCTGCCTCCAATAGATTTCCTAAGCACTAGGGTTTTAAGGAACAGCTTAAAAAGAGAATCCTAATGTGATTTCTTTATAATGTGTGTGTTCCTTATATTATCTTAGTGTCTAAACTCTTCTCCATGGCTGGACCCCCAAATAATATTCCTTTACGTGCTAAGGGGTATCTAGAGAGTGGGATAGGTTTAATAACTACCCTAACCCTAACGCGTACCCTAACCCTAACCCCTACCCTAACCCTAACACGTACCCTAATCCTAACCCGTCCCCTAAACCGAGCCCTAACCCTAACACTAACCCTAACCCTAAACCTAACCCATACCCTACGCCGTACCCGAAGCCCTCCCCGAACCCGTACCCTAAGGCGTACCCTAAGCCTAACCCTAAGCCTAACCCTAACCCTAGGCTACCCTTGACTGCTTCTGCCTCCAATAGATTTCCTAAGCACTAGTGTTTTAAGGAACAGCTTAAAAAGAGAATCCTAATGTGATTTCTTTATAATGTGTGTGTTCCTTATATTATCTTAGTGTCTAAACTCTTCTCCATGGCTGGACCCCCAAATAATATTCCTTTACGTGCTAAGGGGTATCTAGAGAGTGGGATAGGTTTAATACCTACCCTAACCCTAACGCGTACCCTAACCCTAACCCCTACCCTAACACTAACACGTACCCTAATCCTAACCCGTACCCTAAACCGAGCCCTAACCCTAACACTAACCCTAACCCTAACCCTAACCCATACCCTACGCCGTACCCGAAGCCCTCCCCGAACCCGTACCCTAAGCCTAACCCTAACCCTAGGCTACCCTTGACTGCTTCTGCCTCCAATAGATTTCCTAAGCACTAGTGTTTTAAGGAACAGCTTAAAAAGAGAATCCTAATGTGATTTCTTTATAATGGGTGTGTTCCTTATCTTTTCCTAGTGTCTAAACTCTTCTCCATGGCTGGACCCCCAAATAATATTCCTTTACGTGCTAAGGGGTAACTAGAGAGTGGGATAGGTTTAATAACTACCCTAACCCTAACGCGTACCCTAACGCTAACCCCTACCCTAACCCTAACACGTACCCTAATCCTAACCCGTACCCTAAACCGAGCCCTAACCCTAACACTAACCCTAACACTAACCCTAACCCATACCCTACACCGTACCCGAAGCCCTCCCCGAACCCGTACCCTAAGCCGTACCCTAAGCCTAACCCTAAGCCTAACCCTAACCCTAGGCTACCCTTGACTGCTTCTGCCTCCAATAGATTTCCTAAGCACTAGTGTTTTAAGGAACAGCTTAAAAAGAGAATCCTAATGTGATTTCTTTATAATGTGTGTGTTCCTTATATTATCTTAGTGTCTAAACTCTTCTCCATGGCTGGACCCCCAAATAATATTCCTTTACGTGCTAAGGGGTATCTAGAGAGTGGGATAGGTTTAATAACTACCCTAACCGTAACGCGTACCCTAACCCTAACCCCTACCCTAACCCTAAAACGTACCCTAATCCTAACCCGTACCCTAAACCGAGCCCTAACCCTAACACTAACCCTAACCCTAACCCTAACCCATACCCTACGCCGTACCCGAAGCCCTCCCCGAACACGTACCCTAAGCCGTACCCTAAGCCTAACCCTAAGCCTAACCCTAACCCTAGGCTACCCTTGACTGCTTCTGCCTCCAATAGATTTCCTAAGCACTAGTGTTTTAAGGAACAGCTTAAAAAGAGAATGCTAATGTGATTTCTTTATAATGGGTGTGTTCCTTATCTAATCCTAGTGTCTAAACTCTTCTCCATGGCTGGACCCCCAAATAATATTCCTTTATGTGCTAAGGGGTAACTAGAGAGTGGGATAGGTTTAATAACTACCCTAACCCTAACGCGTACCCTAACGCTAACCCCTACCCTAACCCTAACACGTACCCTAATCCTAACCCGTACCCTAAACCGAGCCCTAACCCTAACACTAACCCTAACCCTAACCCTAACCCATACCCTACACCGTACCCGAAGCCCTCCCCGAACCCGTACCCTAAGCCGTACCCTAAGCCTAACCCTAAGCCTAACCCTAACCCTAGGCTACCCTTGACTGCTTCTGCCTCCAATAGATTTCCTAAGCACTAGTGTTTTAAGGAACAGCTTAAAAAGAGAATCCTAATGTGATTTCTTTATAATGTGTGTGTTCCTTATATTATCTTAGTGTCTAAACTCTTCTCCATGGCTGGACCCCCAAATAATATTCCTTTACGTGCTAAGGGCTATCTAGAGAGTGGGATAGGTTTAATAACTACCCTAACCGTAACGCGTACCCTAACCCTAACCCCTACCCTAACCCTAAAACGTACCCTAATCCTAACCCGTACCCTAAACCGAGCCCTAACCCTAACACTAACCCTAACCCTAACCCTAACTCATACCCTACGCCGTACCCGAAGCCCTCCCCGAACACGTACCCTAAGCCGTACCCTAAGCCTAACCCTAAGCCTAATCCTAACCCTAGGCTACCCTTGACTGCTTCTGCCTCCAATAGATTTCCTAAGCACTAGTGTTTTAAGGAACAGCTTAAAAAGAGAATCCTAATGTGATTTCTTTATAATGGGTGTGTTCCTTATCTAATCCTAGTGTCTAAACTCTTCTCCATGGCTGGACCCCCAAATAATATTCCTTTATGTGCTAAGGGGTAACTAGAGAGTGGGATAGGTTTAATAACTACCCTAACCCTAACGCGTACCCTAACGCTAACCCCTACCCTAACCCTAACACGTACCCTAATCCTAACCCGTACCCTAAACCGAGCCCTAACCCTAACACTAACCCTAACCCTAACCCTAACCCATACCCTACACCGTACCCAAAGCCCTCCCCGAACCCGTACCCTAAGCCGTACCCTAAGCCTAACCCTAAGCCTAACCCTAACCCTAGGCTACCCTTGACTGCTTCTGCCTCCGATAGATTTCCTAAGCACTAGGGTTTTAAGGAACAGCTTAAAAAGAGAATCCTAATGTGATTTCTTTATAATGTGTGTGTTCCTTATATTATCTTAGTGTCTAAACTCTTCTCCATGGCTGGACCCCCAAATAATATTCCTTTACGTGCTAAGGGCTATCTAGAGAGTGGGATAGGTTTAATAACTACCCTAACCGTAACGCGTACCCTAACCCTAACCCCTACTCTAACCCTAACACGTACCCTAATCCTAACCCGTACCCTAAACCGAGCCCTAACCCTAACACTAACCCTAACCCTAACCCTAACCCATACCCTACGCCGTACCCGAAGCCCTCCCCGAAAACGTACCCTAATCCATACCCTAAGCCTAACCCTAAGCCTAACCCTTACCCTAGGCTACCGTTGACTGCTTCTGCCTCCAATAGATTTCCTAAGCACTAGTGTTTTAAGGAACAGCTTAAAAAGAGAATCCTAATGTGATTTCTTTATAATGTGTGTGTTCCTTATATTATCTTAGTGTCTAAACTCTTCTCCATGGCTGGACCCCCAAATAATATTCCTTTACGTGCTAAGGGGTATGTAGAGAGTGGGATAGGTTTAATAACTACCCTAACCCTAACGCGTACCCTAACCCTAACCCCTACCCTAACCCTAACACGTACCCTAATCCTAACCCGTACCCTAAACCGAGCCCTAACCCTAACACTAACCCTAACCCTAACCCTAACCCATACCCTACGTCGTACCCGAAGCCCTCCCCGAACCCGTACCCTAAGCCTAACCCTAAGCCTAACCCTAACCCTAGGCTACCCTTGACTGCTTCTGCCTCCGATAGATTTCCTAAGCACTAGTGTTTTAAGGAACAGCTTAAAAAGAGAATCCTAATGTGATTTCTTTATAATGGGTGTGTTCCTTATCTTATCCTAGTGTCTAAACTCTTCTCCATGGCTGGACCCCCAAATAATATTCCTTTACGTGCTAAGGGGTAACTAGGGAGTGGGATAGGTTTAATAACTACCCTAACCCTAACGCGTACCCTAACGCTAACCCCTACCCTAACCCTAACACGTACCCTAAACCTAACCCGTATCCTAAACCGAGCCCTAACCCTAACACTACCCCTAACCCTAACCCTAACCCATACCCTACGCCGTACCCGAAGCCCTCCCCGAACCCGTACCCTAAGCCGTACCCTAAGCCTAACCCTAAGCCTAACCCTAACCCTAGGCTACCCTTGACTGCTTCTGCCTCCAATAGATTTCCTAAGCACTAGTGTTTTAAGGAAGAGCTTAAAAAGAGAATCCTAATGTGATTTCTTTATAATGGGTGTGTTCCTTATCTAATCCTAGTGTCTAAACTCTTCTGCACGGCTGGACCCCCAAATAATATTCCTTTATGTGCTAAGGGGTATCTAGAGAGTGGGATAGGTTTAATCACTACCCTAACCCTAACGCGTACCCTAACCCTAACCCCTACCCTAACCCTAACACGTACCCTAATCCTAACCCATACCCTAAACCGAGCCCTAACCCTAACACTAACCCTAACCCTAACCCTAACCCATACCCTACGCCGTACCCGAAGCCCTCCCCGAAACCGTACCCTAAGCCATACCCTAAGCCTAACCCTAAGCCTAACCCTAACCCTAGGCTACCCTTGACTTCTTCTGCCTCCAATAGATTTCCTAAGCACTAGTGTTTTAAGGAACAGCTTAAAAAGAGAATCCTAATGTGATTTCTTTATAATGTGTGTGTTCCTTATATTACCTTAGTGTCTAAACTCTTCTCCATGGCTGGACCCCCAAATAATATTCCTTTACGTGCTAAGGGGTATCTAGAGAGTGGGATAGGTTTAATAACTACCCTAACCCTAACGCGTACCCTAACCCTAACCCCTACCCTAACCCTAACACGTACCCTAATCCTAACCCGTACCCTAAACCGAGCCCTAACCCTAACACTAACCCTAACCCTAACCCTAACCAATACCCTACGCCATACCCGAAACCCTCCCCGAACACGTACCCTAAGACGTACCATAAGCCTAACCCTAAGCCTAACCCTAACCCTAGGCTACCCTTGACTGCTTCTGCCTCCAATAGATTTCCTAAGCAATAGTGTTTTAAGGAACAGCTTAAAAAGAGAATCCTAATGTGATTTCTTTATAATGGGTGGGTTCCTTATCTAATCCTAGTGTCTAAACTCTTCTCCATGGCTGGACCCCCAAATAATATTCCATTACGTGCTAAGGGGTAACTAGAGAGTGGGATAGGTTTAATAACTACCCTAACCCTAATGCGTACCCTAACGCTAACCCCTACCCTAACCCTAACATGTACCCTAATCCTAACCCGTACCCTAAACCGAGCCCTAACCCTATCACTAACCCTAACCCTAACCCTAACCCATACCCTACGCCGTACCCGAAGCCCTCCCCGAACCCGTACCCTAAGCCGTACCCTAAGCCTAACCCTAAGCCTAACCCTAACCCTAGGCTACCCTTGACTGCTTCTGCCTCCAATAGATTTCCTAAGCACTAGGGTTTTAAGGAACAGCTTAAAAAGAGAATCCTAATGTGATTTCTTTATAATGTGTGTGTTCCTTATATTATCTTAGTGTCTAAACTCTTCTCCATGGCTGGACCCCCAAATAATATTCCTTTACGTGCTAAGGGGTATCTAGAGAGTGGGATAGGTTTAATAACTACCCTAACCCTAACGCGTACCCTAACCCTAACCCCTACCCTAACCCTAACACGTACCCTAATCCTAACCCGTCCCCTAAACCGAGCCCTAACCCTAACACTAACCCTAACCCTAACCCTAACCCATACCCTACGCCGTACCCGAAGCCCTCCCCGAACCCGTACCCTAAGGCGTACCCTAAGCCTAACCCTAAGCCTAACCCTAACCCTAGGCTACCCTTGACTGCTTCTGCCTCCAATAGATTTCCTAAGCACTAGTGTTTTAAGGAACAGCTTAAAAAGAGAATCCTAATGTGATTTCTTTATAATGGGTGTGTTCCTTATCTTATCTTAGTGCCTAAACTCTTCTCCATGGCTGGACCCCCAAATAATATTCCTTTACGTGCTAAGGGGTATCTAGAGAGTGGGATAGGTTTAATAACTACCCTAACCGTAACGCGTACCCTAACCCTAACCCCTACCCTAACCCTAACACGTACCCTAATCCTAACCCGTACCCTAAACCGAGCCCTAACCCTAACACTAACCCTAACCCTAACCCTAACCCATACCCTACGCCGTACCCGAAGCCCTCCCCGAACCCGTACCCTAAGCCGTACCCTAAGCCTAACCCTAAGCCTAACCCTAACCCTAGGCTACCCTTGACTGCTTCTGAATCCAATAGATTTCCTAAGCACTAGTGTTTTAAGGAACAGCTTAAAAAGAGAATCCTAATGTGATTTCTTTATAATGGGTGTCTTCCTTATCTAATCCTAGTGTCTAAACTCTTCTCCATGGCTGGACCCCCAAATAATATTCCTTTATGTGCTAAGGGGTATCTAGAGAGTGGGATAGGTTTAATCACTACCCTAACCCTAACACGTACCCTAACCCTAACCCCTACCCTAGCCCTAACACGTACCCTAATCCTAACCCGTACCCTAAACCGAGCCCTAACCCTAACACTAACCCTAACCCTAACCCATACCCTACGCCGTACCCGAAGCCCTCCCCGAACCCGTACCCTAAGCCGTACCCTAAGCCTAACCATAAGCCTAACCCTAACCCTAGGCTACCCTTGACTGCTTCTGCCTCCAATAGATTTCCTAAGCACTAGTGTTTTAAGGAACAGCTTAAAAAGAGAATCCTAATGTGATTTCTTTATAATGTGTGTGTTCCTTATATTATCTTAGTGTCTAAACTCTTCTCCATGGCTGGACCCCCAAATAATATTCCTTTACGTGCTAAGGGGTATCTAGAGAGTGGGATACGTTTAATAACTACCCTAACCCTAACGCGTACCCTAACCCCAACCCCTACCCTAACCCTAACACGTACCCTAATCCTAACCCGTACCCTAAACCGAGCCCTAACCCTAACACTAACCCTAACCCTAACCCTAACCCATACCCTACGCCGTACCCGAAGCCCTCCCCAAACCCGTACCCTAAGCCGTACCCTAAGCCTAACCCTAAGCCTAACCCTAACCCTAGGCTACCCTTGACTGCTTCTGCCTCCTATAGATTTCCTAAGCACTAGTGTTTTAAGGAACAGCTTAAAAAGAGAATCCTAATGTGATTTCTTTATAATGTGTGTGTTCCTTATATTATCTTAGTGTCTAAACTCTTCTCCATGGCTGGACCCCCAAATAATATTCCTTTACGTGCTAAGGGGTATCTAGAGAGTGGGATAGGTTTCATAACTACCCTAACCCTAACGCGTACCCTAACGCTAACCCCTACCCTAACCCTAACACGTACCCTAATCCTAACCCGTACCCTAAACCGAGCCCTAACCCTAACACTAACCCTAACCCTAACCCTAACACATACCCTACGCCGTACCCGAAGCCCTCCCCGAACCCGTACCCTAAGGCGTACCCTAAGCCTAACCCTAAGCCTAACCCTAACCCTAGGCTACCCTTGACTGCTTCTGCCTCCAATAGATTTCCTAAGCACTAGTGTTTTAAGGAACAGCTTAAAAAGAGAATCCTAAAGTGATTTCTTTATAATGGGTGTGTTCCTTATCTTATCTTAGTGCCTAAACTCTTCTCCATGGCTGGACCCCCAAATAATATCCCTTTACGTGCTAAGGGGTATCTAGAGAGTGGGATAGGTTTAATAACTACCCTAACCGTAACGCGTACACTAACCCTAACCCCTACCCTAACCCTAACACGTACCCTAATCCTAACCCGTACCCTAAACCGAGCCCTAACCCTAACACTAACCCTAACCCTAACCCTAACCCATACCCTACGCCGTACCCGAAGCCCTCCCCGAACACGTACCCTAAGCCGTGCCCTAAGCCTAACTCTAAGCCTAACCCTAACCCTAGGCTACCCTTGACTGCTTCTGAATCCAATAGATTTCCTAAGCACTAGTGTTTTAAGGAACAGCTTAAAAAGAGAATCCTAATGTGATTTCTTTATAATGGGTGTGTTCCTTATCTAATCCTAGTGTCTAAACTCTTCTCCATGGCTGGACCCCCAAATAATATTACTTTATGTGCTAAGGGGTATCTAGAGAGTGGGATAGGTTTAATAACTACCCTAACTCTAACGCGTACACTAACCCTAACCCCTACCCTAGCCCTAACACGTACCCTAATCCTAACCCGTACCCTAAACCGAGCCCTAACCCTAACACTAACCCGAACCCTAACCCTACGCCGTACCCGAAGCCCTCCCCGAACCCGTACCCTAAGGCGTACCCTAAGCCTAACCCTAAGCCTAACCCTAACCCTAGGCTATCCTTGACTGCTTCTGAATCCAATAGATTTCCTAAGCACTAGTGTTTTAAGGAACAGCTTAAAAAGAGAATCCTAATGTGATTTCTTTATAATGGGTGTGTTCCTTATCTAATCCTAGTGTCTAAACTCTTCTCCATGGCTGGACCCCCAAATAATATTCCTTTATGTGCTAAGGGGTATCTAGAGAGTGGGATAGGTTTAATCACTACCCTAACCCTAACGCGTACCCTAACCCTAACCCCTACCCTAGCCCTACAACGTACCCTAATCCTAACCCGTACCCTAAACCGAGCCCTAACCCTAACACTAACCCTAACCCTAACCCATACCCTACGCCGTACCCGAAGCCCTCCCCGAACCCGTACCCTAAGCCTAACCATAAGCCTAACCCTAACCCTAGGCTACCCTTGACTGCTTCTGCCTCCAATAGATTTCCTAAGCACTAGTGTTTTAAGGAACAGCTTAAAAAGAGAATCCTAATGTGATTTCTTTATAATGTGTGTGTTCCTTATATTATCTTAGTGTCTAAACTCTTCTCCATGGCTGGACCCCCAAATAATATTCCTTTACGTGCTAAGGGGTATCTAGAGAGTGGGATAGGTTTAATAACTACCCTAACCCTAACGCGTACCCTAACGCTAACCCCTACCCTAACCCTAACACGTACCCTAATCCTAACCCGTACCCTAAACCGAGCCCTAACCCTAACACTAACCCTAACCCTAACCATAACCCATACCCTACGCCGTACCCGAAGCCCTCCCCGAACCCGTATCCTAAGGCGTACCCTAAGCCTAACCCTAAGCCTAACCCTAACCCTAGGCTACCCTTGACTGCTTCTGCCTCCAATAGATTTCCTAAGCACTAGTGTTTTAAGGAACAGCTTAAAAAAAGAATCCTAATGTGATTTCTGTATAATGGGTGTGTTCCTTATCTAATCCTAGTGTCTAAACTCTTCTCCATGGCTGGACACCCAAATAATATTCCTTTATGTTCTAAGGGGTATCTAGAGAGTGGGATAGGTTTAATCACTACCCTAACCCTAACGCGTACCCTAACCCTAACCCCTACCCTAGCCCTAACACGTACCCTAATCCTAACCCGTACCCTAAACCGAGCCCTAACCCTAACACTAACCCTAACCCTAACCCTAACGCATACCCTACGCCGTACCCGAAGCCCTCCCCGAACATGTACCCTAAGCCGTACCCTAAGCCTAAACCTAAGCCTAACCCTAACCCTAGGCTACCCTTGACTGCTTCTGCCTCCAATAGATTTCCTAAGCACTAGTGTTTTAAGGAACAGCTTAAAAAGAGAATCCTAATGTGATTTCTTTATAATGGGTGTGTTCCTTATATTATCTTAGTGTCTAAACTCTTCTCCATGGCTGGACCCCCAAATAATATTCCTTTACGTGCTAAGGGGTATCTAGAGAGTGGGATTGGTTTAATAACTACCCTAACCCTAACGCGTACCCTAACCCTAACCCCTACCCTAACAATAACACGTACCCTAATCCTAACCCGTACCCTAAACCGAGCCCTAACCCTAACACTAACCCTAACCCTAACCCTAACCCATACCCTACGCCGTACCCGAAGCCCTCCCCGAACCCGTACCCTAAGCCGTACCCTAAGCCTAACCCTAAGCCTAACCTTAACCCTAGGCTACCCTTGACTGCTTCTGCCTCCAATAGATTTCCTAAGCACTAGTGTTTTAAGGAACAGCTTAAAAAGAGAATCCTAATGTGATTTCTTTATAATGGGTGTGTTCCTTATCTTATCTTAGTGCCTAAATTCTTCTCCATGGCTGGACCCCCAAATAATATTCCTTTACGTGCTAAGGGGTATCTAGAGAGTGGGATAGGTTTAATAACTACCCTAACCGTAACGCGTACCCTAACCCTAACCCCTACCCTAACCCTAACACGTACCCTAATCCTAACCCGTACCCTAAACCGAGCCCTAACCCTAACACTAACCCTAACCCTAAACCTAAGACATACCCTACGCCGTACCCGAAGCCCTCCCCGAACCCGTACCCTAAGGCGTACCCTAAGCCTAACCCTAAGCCTAACCCTAACCCTAGGCTACCCTTGACTGCTTCTGCCTCCAATAGATTTCCTAAGCACTAGTGTTTTAAGGAACAGCTTAAAAAGAGAATCCTAAAGTGATTTCTTTATAATGGGTGTGTTCCTTATCTTATCTTAGTGCCTAAACTCTTCTCCATGGCTGGACCCCCAAATAATATCCCTTTACGTGCTAAGGGGTATCTAGAGAGTGGGATAGGTTTAATAACTACCCTAACCGTAACGCGTACCCTAACCCTAACCCCTACCCTAACCCTAACACGTACCCTAATCCTAACCCGTACCCTAAACCGAGCCCTAACCCTAACACTAACCCTAACCCTAACCCTAACCCATACCCTACGCCGTACCCGAAGCCCTCCCCGAACACGTACTCTAAGCCGTGCCCTAAGCCTAACTCTAAGCCTAACCCTAACCCTAGGCTACCCTTGACTGCTTCTGAATCCAATAGATTTCCTAAGCACTAGTGTTTTAAGGAACAGCTTAAAAAGAGAATCCTAATGTGATTTCTTTATAATGGGTGTGTTCCTTATCTAATCCTAGTGTCTAAACTCTTCTCCATGGCTGGACCCCCAAATAATATTACTTTATGTGCTAAGGGGTATCTAGAGAGTGGGATAGGTTTAATAACTACCCTAACTCTAACGCGTACACTAACCCTAACCCCTACCCTAGCCCTAACACGTACCCTAATCCTAACCCGTACCCTAAACCGAGCCCTAACCCTAACCCTAACCCTAACCCATACCCTACGCCGTACCCGAAGCCCTCCCCGAACCCGTACCCTAAGCCTAACCATAAGTCTAACCCTAACCCTAGGCTACCCTTGACTGCTTCTGCCTCCAATAGATTTCCTAAGCACTAGTGTTTTAAGGAACAGCTTAAAAAGAGAATCCTAATGTGATTTCTTTATAATGTGTGTGTTCCTTATATTATCTTAGTGTCTAAACTCTTCTCCATGGCTGGACCCCCAAATAATATTCCTTTACGTGCTAAGGGGTATCTAGAGAGTGGGATAGGTTTAATAACTACCCTAACCCTAACGCGTACCCTAACGCTAACCCCTACCCTAACCCTAACACGTACCCTAATCCTAACCCGTACCCTAAACCGAGCCCTAACCCTAACACTAACCCTAACCCTAACCCTAACCCATACCCTACGCCGTACCCGAAGCCCTCCCCGAACCCGTATCCTAAGGCGTACCCTAAGCCTAACCCTAAGCCTAACCCTAACCCTAGGCTACCCTTGACTGCTTCTGCCTCCAATAGATTTCCTAAGCACTAGTGTTTTAAGGAACAGCTTAAAAAGAGAATCCTAATGTGATTTCTGTATAATGGGTGTGTTCCTTATCTAATCCTAGTGTCTAAACTCTTCTCCATGGCTGGACACCCAAATAATATTCCTTTATGTTCTAAGGGGTATCTAGAGAGTGGGATAGGTTTAATCACTACCCTAACCCTAACGCGTACCCTAACCCTAACCCCTACCCTAGCCCTAACACGTACCCTAATCCTAACCCGTACCCTAAACCGAGCCCTAACCCTAACACTAACCCTAACCCTAACCCTAACCCATACCCTACGCCGTACCCGAAGCCCTCCCCGAACATGTACCCTAAGCCGTACCCTAAGCCTAAACCTAAGCCTAACCCTAACCCTAGGCTACCCTTGACTGCTTCTGCCTCCAATAGATTTCCTAAGCACTAGTGTTTTAAGGAACAGCTTAAAAAGTGAATCCTAATGTGATTTCTTTATAATGGGTGTGTTCCTTATATTATCTTAGTGTCTAAACTCTTCTCCATGGCTGGACCCCCAAATAATATTCCTTTACGTGCTAAGGGGTATCTAGAGAGTGGGATTGGTTTAATAACTACCCTAACCCTAACGCGTACCCTAACCCTAACCCCTACCCTAACAATAACACGTACCCTAATCCTAACCCGTACCTTAAACCGAGCCCTAACCCTAACACTAACCCTAACCCTAACCCTAACCCATACCCTACGCCGTACCCGAAGCCCTCCCCGAACCCGTACCCTAAGCCGTACCCTAAGCCTAACCCTAAGCCTAACCTTAACCCTAGGCTACCCTTGACTGCTTCTGCCTCCAATAGATTTCCTAAGCACTAGTGTTTTAAAGAACAGCTTAAAAAGAGAATCCTAATGTGATTTCTTTATAATGGGTGTGTTCCTTATCTTATCTTAGTGCCTAAACTCTTCTCCATGGCTGGACCCCCAAATAATATTCCTTTACGTGCTAAGGGGTATCTAGAGAGTGGGATAGGTTTAATAACTACCCTAACCGTAACGCGTACCCTAACCCTAACCCCTACCCTAACCCTAACACGTAACCTAATCCTAACCCGTACCCTAAACCGAGCCCCAACCTTAACACTAACCCTAACCCTAACCCTAACCCATACCCTACGCCGTACCCGAAGCCCTCCCCAAACCCGTACCCTAAGCCGTACCCTAAGCCTAACCCTAAGCCTAACCCTAACCCTAGGCTACCCTTGACTGCTTCTGCCTCCAATAGATTTCCTAAGCACTAGGGTTTTAAGGAACAGCTTAAAAAGAGAATCCTAATGTGATTTCTTTATAATGTGTGTGTTCCTTATATTATCTTAGTGTCTAAACTCTTCTCCATGGCTGGACCCCCAAATAATATTCCTTTACGTGCTAAGGGGTATGTAGAGAGTGGGATAGGTTTAATAACTACCCTAACCCTGACGCGTACCCTAACCCTAACCCCTACCCTAACCTTAACACGTACCCTAATCCTAACCCGTACCCTAAACCGAGCCCTAACCCTAACACTAACCCTAACCCTAACCCTAACCCATACCCTACGCCGTACCCGAAGCCCTCCCCGAACCCGTACCCTAAGGCGTACCCTAAGCCTAACCCTAAGCCTAACCCTAACCCTAGGCTACCCTTGACTGCTTCTGCCTCCAATAGATTTCCTAAGCACTAGTGTTTTAAGGAACAGCTTAAAAAGAGAATCCTAATGTGATTTCTTTATAATGGGTGTGTTCCTTATCTTATCTTAGTGCCTAAACTCTTCTCCATGGCTGGACCCCCAAATAATATTCCTTTACGTGCTAAGGGGTATCTAGAGAGTGGGATAGGTTTAATAACTACCCTAACTGTAACGCGTACCCTAACCCTAACCCCTACCCTAACCCTAACACGTACCCTAATCCTAACCCGTACCCTAAACCGAGCCCTAACCCTAACACTAACCCTAACCCTAACCCTAACCCATACCCTACGCCGTACCCGAAGCCCTCCCCGAACCCGTACCCTAAGCCTAACCCTAAGCCTAACCCTAAGCCTAACCCTAACCCTAGGCTACCCTTGACTGCTTCTGCCTCCAATAGATTTCCTAAGCACTAGTGTTTTAAGGAACAGCTTAAAAAGAGAATCCTAAAGTGATTTCTTTATAATGGGTGTGTTCCTTATCTTATCTTAGTGCCTAAACTCTTCTCCATGGCTGGACCCCCAAATAATATCCCTTTACGTGCTAAGGGGTATCTAGAGAGTGGGATAGGTTTAATAACTACCCTAACCGTAACGCGTACCCTAACCCTAACCCCTACCCTAACCCTAACACGTACCCTAATCCTAACCCGTACCCTAAACCGAGCCCTAACCCTAACACTAACCCTAACCCTAACCCTAACCCATACCCTACGCCGTACCCGAAGCCCTCCCCGAACACGTACCCTAAGCCGTGCCCTAAGCCTAACTCTAAGCCTAACCCTAACCCTAGGCTACCCTTGACTGCTTCTGAATCCAATAGATTTCCTAAGCACTAGTGTTTTAAGGAACAGCTTAAAAAGAGAATCCTAATGTGATTTCTTTATAATGGGTGTGTTCCTTATCTAATCCTAGTGTCTAAACTCTTCTCCATGGCTGGACCCCCAAATAATATTACTTTATGTGCTAAGGGGTATCTAGAGAGTGGGATAGGTTTAATAACTACCCTAACTCTAACGCGTACACTAACCCTAACCCCTACCCTAGCCCTAACACGTACCCTAATCCTAACCCGTACCCTAAACCGAGCCCTAACCCTAACACTAACCCGAACCCTAACCCTACGCCGTACCCGAAGCCCTCCCCGAACCCGTACCCTAAGGCGTACCCTAAGCCTAACCCTAAGCCTAACCCTAACCCTAGGCTATCCTTGACTGCTTCTGAATCCAATAGATTTCCTAAGCACTAGTGTTTTAAGGAACAGCTTAAAAAGAGAATCCTAATGTGATTTCTTTATAATGGGTGTGTTCCTTATCTAATCCTAGTGTCTAAACTCTTCTCCATGGCTGGACCCCCAAATAATATTCCTTTATGTGCTAAGGGGTATCTAGAGAGTGGGATAGGTTTAATCACTACCCTAACCCTAACGCGTACCCTAACCCTAACCCCTACCCTAGCCCTACAACGTACCCTAATCCTAACCCGTACCCTAAACCGAGCCCTAACCCTAACACTAACCCTAACCCTAACCCATACCCTACGCCGTACCCGAAGCCCTCCCCGAACCCGTACCCTAAGCCTAACCATAAGCCTAACCCTAACCCTAGGCTACCCTTGACTGCTTCTGCCTCCAATAGATTTCCTAAGCACTAGTGTTTTAAGGAACAGCTTAAAAAGAGAATCCTAATGTGATTTCTTTATAATGTGTGTGTTCCTTATATTATCTTAGTGTCTAAACTCTTCTCCATGGCTGGACCCCCAAATAATATTCCTTTACGTGCTAAGGGGTATCTAGAGAGTGGGATAGGTTTAATAACTACCCTAACCCTAACGCGTACCCTAACGCTAACCCCTACCCTAACCCTAACACGTACCCTAATCCTAACCCGTACCCTAAACCGAGCCCTAACCCTAACACTAACCCTAACCCTAACCATAACCCATACCCTACGCCGTACCCGAAGCCCTCCCCGAACCCGTATCCTAAGGCGTACCCTAAGCCTAACCCTAAGCCTAACCCTAACCCTAGGCTACCCTTGACTGCTTCTGCCTCCAATAGATTTCCTAAGCACTAGTGTTTTAAGGAACAGCTTAAAAAAAGAATCCTAATGTGATTTCTGTATAATGGGTGTGTTCCTTATCTAATCCTAGTGTCTAAACTCTTCTCCATGGCTGGACACCCAAATAATATTCCTTTATGTTCTAAGGGGTATCTAGAGAGTGGGATAGGTTTAATCACTACCCTAACCCTAACGCGTACCCTAACCCTAACCCCTACCCTAGCCCTAACACGTACCCTAATCCTAACCCGTACCCTAAACCGAGCCCTAACCCTAACACTAACCCTAACCCTAACCCTAACGCATACCCTACGCCGTAACCGAAGCCCTCCCCGAACATGTACCCTAAGCCGTACCCTAAGCCTAAACCTAAGCCTAACCCTAACCCTAGGCTACCCTTGACTGCTTCTGCCTCCAATAGATTTCCTAAGCACTAGTGTTTTAAGGAACAGCTTAAAAAGAGAATCCTAATGTGATTTCTTTATAATGGGTGTGTTCCTTATATTATCTTAGTGTCTAAACTCTTCTCCATGGCTGGACCCCCAAATAATATTCCTTTACGTGCTAAGGGGTATCTAGAGAGTGGGATTGGTTTAATAACTACCCTAACCCTAACGCGTACCCTAACCCTAACCCCTACCCTAACAATAACACGTACCCTAATCCTAACCCGTACCCTAAACCGAGCCCTAACCCTAACACTAACCCTAACCCTAACCCTAACCCATACCCTACGCCGTACCCGAAGCCCTCCCCGAACCCGTACCCTAAGCCGTACCCTAAGCCTAACCCTAAGCCTAACCTTAACCCTAGGCTACCCTTGACTGCTTCTGCCTCCAATAGATTTCCTAAGCACTAGTGTTTTAAGGAACAGCTTAAAAAGAGAATCCTAATGTGATTTCTTTATAATGGGTGTGTTCCTTATCTTATCTTAGTGCCTAAACTCTTCTCCATGGCTGGACCCCCAAATAATATTCCTTTACGTGCTAAGGGGTATCTAGAGAGTGGGATAGGTTTAATAACTACCCTAACCGTAACGCGTACCCTAACCCTAACCCCTACCCTAACCCTAACACGTACCCTAATCCTAACCCGTACCCTAAACCGAGCCCTAACCCTAACACTAACCCTAACCCTAAACCTAACACATACCCTACGCCGTACCCGAAGCCCTCCCCGAACCCGTACCCTAAGGCGTACCCTAAGCCTAACCCTAAGCCTAACCCTAACCCTAGGCTACCCTTGACTGCTTCTGCCTCCAATAGATTTCCTAAGCACTAGTGTTTTAAGGAACAGCTTAAAAAGAGAATCCTAAAGTGATTTCTTTATAATGGGTGTGTTCCTTATCTTATCTTAGTGCCTAAACTCTTCTCCATGGCTGGACCCCCAAATAATATCCCTTTACGTGCTAAGGGGTATCTAGAGAGTGGGATAGGTTTAATAACTACCCTAACCGTAACGCGTACCCTAACCCTAACCCCTACCCTAACCCTAACACGTACCCTAATCCTAACCCGTACCCTAAACCGAGCCCTAACCCTAACACTAACCCTAACCCTAACCCTAACCCATACCCTACGCCGTACCCGAAGCGCTCCCCGAACACGTACCCTAAGCCGTGCCCTAAGCCTAACTCTAAGCCTAACCCTAACCCTAGGCTACCCTTGACTGCTTCTGAATCCAATAGATTTCCTAAGCACTAGTGTTTTAAGGAACAGCTTAAAAAGAGAATCCTAATGTGATTTCTTTATAATGGGTGTGTTCCTTATCTAATCCTAGTGTCTAAACTCTTCTCCATGGCTGGACCCCCAAATAATATTACTTTATGTGCTAAGGGGTATCTAGAGAGTGGGATAGGTTTAATAACTACCCTAACTCTAACGCGTACACTAACCCTAACCCCTACCCTAGCCCTAACACGTACCCTAATCCTAACCCGTACCCTAAACCGAGCCCTAACCCTAACCCTAACCCTAACCCATACCCTACGCCGTACCCGAAGCCCTCCCCGAACCCGTACCCTAAGCCTAACCATAAGCCTAACCCTAACCCTAGGCTACCCTTGACTGCTTCTGCCTCCAATAGATTTCCTAAGCACTAGTGTTTTAAGGAACAGCTTAAAAAGAGAATCCTAATGTGATTTCTTTATAATGTGTGTGTTCCTTATATTATCTTAGTGTCTAAACTCTTCTCCATGGCTGGACCCCCAAATAATATTCCTTTACGTGCTAAGGGGTATCTAGAGAGTGGGATAGGTTTAATAACTACCCTAACCCTAACGCGTACCCTAACGCTAACCCCTACCCTAACCCTAACACGTACCCTAATCCTAACCCGTACCCTAAACCGAGCCCTAACCCTAACACTAACCCTAACCCTAACCCTAACCCATACCCTACGCCGTACCCGAAGCCCTCCCCGAACCCGTATCCTAAGGCGTACCCTAAGCCTAACCCTAAGCCTAACCCTAACCCTAGGCTACCCTTGACTGCTTCTGCCTCCAATAGATTTCCTAAGCACTAGTGTTTTAAGGAACAGCTTAAAAAGAGAATCCTAATGTGATTTCTGTATAATGGGTGTGTTCCTTATCTAATCCTAGTGTCTAAACTCTTCTCCATGGCTGGACACCCAAATAATATTCCTTTATGTTCTAAGGGGTATCTAGAGAGTGGGATAGGTTTAATCACTACCCTAACCCTAACGCGTACCCTAACCCTAACCCCTACCCTAGCCCTAACACGTACCCTAATCCTAACCCGTACCCTAAACCGAGCCCTAACCCTAACACTAACCCTAACCCTAACCCTAACCCATACCCTACGCCGTACCCGAAGCCCTCCCCGAACATGTACCCTAAGCCGTACCCTAAGCCTAAACCTAAGCCTAACCCTAACCCTAGGCTACCCTTGACTGCTTCTGCCTCCAATAGATTTCCTAAGCACTAGTGTTTTAAGGAACAGCTTAAAAAGAGAATCCTAATGTGATTTCTTTATAATGGGTGTGTTCCTTATATTATCTTAGTGTCTAAACTCTTCTCCATGGCTGGACCCCCAAATAATATTCCTTTACGTGCTAAGGGGTATCTAGAGAGTGGGATTGGTTTAATAACTACCCTAACCCTAACGCGTACCCTAACCCCAACCCCTACCCTAACAATAACACGTACCCTAATCCTAACCCGTACCTTAAACCGAGCCCTAACCCTAACACTAACCCTAACCCTAACCCTAACCCATACCCTACGCCGTACCCGAAGCCCTCCCCGAACCCGTACCCTAAGCCGTACCCTAAGCCTAACCCTAAGCCTAACCTTAACCCTAGGCTACCCTTGACTGCTTCTGCCTCCAATAGATTTCCTAAGCACTAGTGTTTTAAAGAACAGCTTAAAAAGAGAATCCTAATGTGATTTCTTTATAATGGGTGTGTTCCTTATCTTATCTTAGTGCCTAAACTCTTCTCCATGGCTGGACCCCCAAATAATATTCCTTTACGTGCTAAGGGGTATCTAGAGAGTGGGATAGGTTTAATAACTACCCTAACCGTAACGCGTACCCTAACCCTAACCCCTACCCTAACCCTAACACGTAACCTAATCCTAACCCGTACCCTAAACCGAGCCCCAACCTTAACACTAACCCTAACCCTAACCCTAACCCATACCCTACGCCGTACCCGAAGCCCTCCCCAAACCCGTACCCTAAGCCGTACCCTAAGCCTAACCCTAAGCCTAACCCTAACCCTAGGCTACCCTTGACTGCTTCTGCCTCCAATAGATTTCCTAAGCACTAGGGTTTTAAGGAACAGCTTAAAAAGAGAATCCTAATGTGATTTCTTTATAATGTGTGTGTTCCTTATATTATCTTAGTGTCTAAACTCTTCTCCATGGCTGGACCCCCAAATAATATTCCTTTACGTGCTAAGGGGTATGTAGAGAGTGGGATAGGTTTAATAACTACCCTAACCCTGACGCGTACCCTAACCCTAACCCCTACCCTAACCTTAACACGTACCCTAATCCTAACCCGTACCCTAAACCGAGCCCTAACCCTAACACTAACCCTAACCCTAACCCTAACCCATACCCTACGCCGTACCCGAAGCCCTCCCCGAACCCGTACCCTAAGGCGTACCCTAAGCCTAACCCTAAGCCTAACCCTAACCCTAGGCTACCCTTGACTGCTTCTGCCTCCAATAGATTTCCTAAGCACTAGTGTTTTAAGGAACAGCTTAAAAAGAGAATCCTAATGTGATTTCTTTATAATGGGTGTGTTCCTTATCTTATCTTAGTGCCTAAACTCTTCTCCATGGCTGGACCCCCAAATAATACTCCTTTACGTGCTAAGGGGTATCTAGAGAGTGGGATAGGTTTAATAACTACCCTAACTGTAACGCGTACCCTAACCCTAACCCCTACCCTAACCCTAACACGTACCCTAATCCTAACCCGTACCCTAAACCGAGCCCTAACCCTAACACTAACCCTAACCCTAACCCTAACCCATACCCTACGCCGTACCCGAAGCCCTCCCCGAACCCGTACCCTAAGCCTAACCCTAAGCCTAACCCTAAGCCTAACCCTAACCCTAGGCTACCCCTGACTGCTTCTGCCTCCAATAGATTTCCTAAGCACTAGTGTTTTAAGGAACAGCTTAAAAAGAGAATCCTAATGTGATTTGTTTATAATGTGTGTGTTCCTTATATTATCTTAGTGTCTAAACTCTTCTCCATAGCTGGACCCCCAAATAATATTCCTTTACGTGCTAAGGGGTATCTAGAGAGTGGGATAGGTTTAATAACTACCCTAACCGTAACGCGTACCCTAACCCTAACCCCTACCCTAACCCTAACACGTACCCTAATCCTAACCCGTACCCTAAACCGAGCCCTAACCCTAACACTAACCCTAACCCTAACCCTAACCCATACCCTACGCCGTACCCGAAGCCCTCCCCGAACCCGTACCCTAAGGCGTACCCTAAGCCTAACCCTAAGCCTAACCCTAACCCTAGGCTACCCTTGACTGCTTCTGCCTCCAATAGATTTCCTAAGCACTAGTGTTTTAAGGAACAGCTTAAAAATAGAATCCTATTGTGATTTCTTTATAATGGGTGTGTTCCTTATCTTATCTTAGTGCCTAAACTCTTCTCCATGGCTGGACCCCCAAATAATATTCCTTTACGTGCTAAGGGGTATCTAGAGAGTGGGATAGGTTTAATAACTACCCTAACTGTAACGCGTACCCTAACCCTAACCCCTACCCTAACCCTAACACGTACCCTAATCCTAACCCGTACCCTAAACCGAGCCCTAACCCTAACACTAACCCTAACCCTAACCCTAACCCATACCCTACGCCGTACCCGAAGCCCTCCCCGAAAACGTACCCTAAGCCGTACCCTAAGCCTAACCCTAAGCCTAACCCTAACCCTAGGCTACCCTTGACTGCTTCTGAATCCAATAGATTTCCTAAGCACTAGTGTTTTAAGGAACAGCTTAAAAAGAGAATCCTAATGTGATTTCTTTATAATGGGTGTGTTCCTTATCTAATCCTAGTGTCTAAACTCTTCTCCATGGCTGGACCCCCAAGTAATATTACTTTATGTGCTAAGGGGTATCTAGAGAGTGGGATAGGTTTAATCACTACCCTAACTCTAACGCGTACCCTAACCCTAACCCCTACCCTAGCCCTAACACGTACCCTAATCCTAACCCGTACCCTAAACCGAGCCCTAACCCTAACACTAACCCGAACCCTAACCCTACGCCGTACCCGAAGCCCTCCCCGAACCCGTACCCTAAGGCGTACCCTAAGCCTAACCCTAAGCCTAACCCTAACCCTAGGCTACCCTTGACTGCTTCTGAATCCAATAGATTTCCTAAGCACTAGTGTTTTAAGGAACAGCTTAAAAAGAGAATCCTAATGTGATTTCTTTATAATGGGTGTGTTCCTTATCTAATCCTAGTGTCTAAACTCTTCTCCATGGCTGGACCCCCAAATAATATTCCTTTATGTGCTAAGGGGTATCTAGAGAGTGGGATAGGTTTAATCACTACCCTAACCCTAACGCGTACCCTAACCCTAACCCCTACCCTAGCCCTACAACGTACCCTAATCCTAACCAGTACCCTAAACCGAGCCCTAACCCTAACACTAACCCTAACCCTAACCCATACCCTACGCCGTACCCGAAGCCCTCCCCGAACCCGTACCCTAAGCCTAACCATAAGCCTAACCCTAACCCTAGGCTACCCTTGACTGCTTCTGCCTCCAATAGATTTCCTAAGCACTAGTGTTTTAAGGAACAGCTTAAAAAGAGAATCCTAATGTGATTTCTTTATAATGTGTGTGTTCCTTATATTATCTTAGTGTCTAAACTCTTCTCCATGGCTGGACCCCCAAATAATATTCCTTTACGTGCTAAGGGGTATCTAGAGAGTGGGATAGGTTTAATAACTACCCTAACCCTAACGCGTACCCTAACGCTAACCCCTACCCTAACCCTAACACGTACCCTAATCCTAACCCGTACCCTAAACCGAGCCCTAACCCTAACACTAACCCTAACCCTAACCCTAACCCATACCCTACGCCGTACCCGAAGCCCTCCCCGAACCCGTATCCTAAGGCGTACCCTAAGCCTAACCCTAAGCCTAACCCTAACCCTAGGCTACCCTTGACTGCTTCTGCCTCCAATAGAATTCCTAAGCACTAGTGTTTTAAGGAACAGCTTAAAAAGAGAATCCTAATGTGATTTCTGTATAATGGGTGTGTTCCTTATCTAATCCTAGTGTCTAAACTCTTCTCCATGGCTGGACACCCATATAATATTCCTTTATGTTCTAAGGGGTATCTAGAGAGTGGGATAGGTTTAATCACTACCCTAACCCTAACGCGTACCCTAACCCTAACCCCTACCCTAGCCCTAACACGTACCCTAATCCTAACCCGTACCCTAAACCGAGCCCTAACCCTAACACTAACCCTAACCCTAACCCTAACCCATACCCTACGCCGTACCCGAAGCCCTCCCCGAACCCGTACCCTAAGCCTAACCCTAAGCCTAACCCTAAGCCTAACCCTAACCCTAGGCTACCCCTGACTGCTTCTGCCTCCAATAGATTTCCTAAGCACTAGTGTTTTAAGGAACAGCTTAAAAAGAGAATCCTAATGTGATTTGTTTATAATGTGTGTGTTCCTTATATTATCTTAGTGTCTAAACTCTTCTCCATAGCTGGACCCCCAAATAATATTCCTTTACGTGCTAAGGGGTATCTAGAGAGTGGGATAGGTTTAATAACTACCCTAACCCTAACGCGTACCCTAACCCTAACCCCTACCCTAACCCTAACACGTACCCTAATCCTAACCCGTACCCTAAACCGAGCCCTAACCCTAACACTAACCCTAACCCTAACCCTAACCCATACCCTACGCCGTACCCGAAGCCCTCCCCAAACCCGTACCCTAAGCCGTACCCTAAGCCTAACCCTAAGCCTAACCCTAACCCTAGGCTACCCTTGACTGCTTCTGCCTCCAATAGATTTCCTAAGCACTAGGGTTTTAAGGAACAGCTTAAAAAGCGAATCCTAATGTGATTTCTTTATAATGGGTGTGTTCCTTATATTATCTTAGTGTCTAAACTCTTCTCCATGGCTGGACACCCAAATAATATTCCTTTACGTGCTAAGGGGTATCTAGAGAGTGGGATTAGTTTAATAACTACCCTAACCCTAACGCGTACCCTAACCCTAACCCCTACCCTAACAATAACACGTACCCTAATCCTAACCCGTACCCTAAACCGAGCCCTAACCCTAACACTAACCCTAACCCTAACCCTAACCCATACCCTACGCCGTACCCGAAGCCCTCCCCGAACCCGTACCCTAAGCCGTACCCTAAGCCTAACCCTAAGCCTAACCTTAACCCTAGGCTACCCTTGACTGCTTCTGCCTTCAATAGATTTCCTAAGCACTAGTGTTTTAAGGAACAGCTTAAAAAGAGAATCCTAATGTGATTTCTTTATAATGGGTGTGTTCCTTATCTTATCTTAGTGCCTAAACTCTTCTCCATGGCTGGACCCCCAAATAATATTCCTTTACGTGCTAAGGGGTATCTAGAGAGTGGGATAGGTTTAATAACTACCCTAACCGTAACGCGTACCCTAACCCTAACCCCTACCCTAACCCTAACACGTACCCTAATCCTAACCCGTACCCTAAACCGAGCCCTAACCCTAACACTAACCCTAACCCTAACCCTAACCCATACCCTACGCCGTACCCGAAGCCCTCCCCGAACCCGTACCCTAAGGCGTACCCTAAGCCTAACCCTAAGCCTAACCCTAACCCTAGGCTACCCTTGACTGCTTCTGCCTCCAATAGATTTCCTAAGCACTAGTGTTTTAAGGAACAGCTTAAAAATAGAATCCTATTGTGATTTCTTTATAATGGGTGTGTTCCTTATCTTATCTTAGTGCCTAAACTCTTCTCCATGGCTGGACCCCCAAATAATATTCCTTTACGTGCTAAGGGGTATCTAGAGAGTGGGATAGGTTTAATAACTACCCTAACTGTAACGCGTACCCTAACCCTAACCCCTACCCTAACCCTAACACGTACCCTAATCCTAACCCGTACCCTAAACCGAGCCCTAACCCTAACACTAACCCTAACCCTAACCCTAACCCATACCCTACGCCGTACCCGAAGCCCTCCCCGAAAACGTACCCTAAGCCGTACCCTAAGCCTAACCCTAAGCCTAACCCTAACCCTAGGCTACCCTTGACTGCTTCTGAATCCAATAGATTTCCTAAGCACTAGTGTTTTAAGGAACAGCTTAAAAAGAGAATCCTAATGTGATTTCTTTATAATGGGTGTGTTCCTTATCTAATCCTAGTGTCTAAACTCTTCTCCATGGCTGGACCCCCAAGTAATATTACTTTATGTGCTAAGGGGTATCTAGAGAGTGGGATAGGTTTAATCACTACCCTAACTCTAACGCGTACCCTAACCCTAACCCCTACCCTAGCCCTAACACGTACCCTAATCCTAACCCGTACCCTAAACCGAGCCCTAACCCTAACACTAACCCGAACCCTAACCCTACGCCGTACCCGAAGCCCTCCCCGAACCCGTACCCTAAGGCGTACCCTAAGCCTAACCCTAAGCCTAACCCTAACCCTAGGCTACCCTTGACTGCTTCTGAATCCAATAGATTTCCTAAGCACTAGTGTTTTAAGGAACAGCTTAAAAAGAGAATCCTAATGTGATTTCTTTATAATGGGTGTGTTCCTTATCTAATCCTAGTGTCTAAACTCTTCTCCATGGCTGGACCCCCAAATAATATTCCTTTATGTGCTAAGGGGTATCTAGAGAGTGGGATAGGTTTAATCACTACCCTAACCCTAACGCGTACCCTAACCCTAACCCCTACCCTAGCCCTACAACGTACCCTAATCCTAACCAGTACCCTAAACCGAGCCCTAACCCTAACACTAACCCTAACCCTAACCCATACCCTACGCCGTACCCGAAGCCCTCCCCGAACCCGTACCCTAAGCCTAACCATAAGCCTAACCCTAACCCTAGGCTACCCTTGACTGCTTCTGCCTCCAATAGATTTCCTAAGCACTAGTGTTTTAAGGAACAGCTTAAAAAGAGAATCCTAATGTGATTTCTTTATAATGTGTGTGTTCCTTATATTATCTTAGTGTCTAAACTCTTCTCCATGGCTGGACCCCCAAATAATATTCCTTTACGTGCTAAGGGGTATCTAGAGAGTGGGATAGGTTTAATAACTACCCTAACCCTAACGCGTACCCTAACGCTAACCCCTACCCTAACCCTAACACGTACCCTAATCCTAACCCGTACCCTAAACCGAGCCCTAACCCTAACACTAACCCTAACCCTAACCCTAACCCATACCCTACGCCGTACCCGAAGCCCTCCCCGAACCCGTATCCTAAGGCGTACCCTAAGCCTAACCCTAAGCCTAACCCTAACCCTAGGCTACCCTTGACTGCTTCTGCCTCCAATAGAATTCCTAAGCACTAGTGTTTTAAGGAACAGCTTAAAAAGAGAATCCTAATGTGATTTCTGTATAATGGGTGTGTTCCTTATCTAATCCTAGTGTCTAAACTCTTCTCCATGGCTGGACACCCAAATAATATTCCTTTATGTTCTAAGGGGTATCTAGAGAGTGGGATAGGTTTAATCACTACCCTAACCCTAACGCGTACCCTAACCCTAACCCCTACCCTAGCCCTAACACGTACCCTAATCCTAACCCGTACCCTAAACCGAGCCCTAACCCTAACACTAACCCTAACCCTAAACCTAACACATACCCTACGCCGTACCCGAAGCCCTCCCCGAACCCGTACCCTAAGGCGTACCCTAAGCCTAACCCTAAGCCTAACCCTAACCCTAGGCTACCCTTGACTGCTTCTGCCTCCAATAGATTTCCTAAGCACTAGTGTTTTAAGGAACAGCTTAAAAAGAGAATCCTAAAGTGATTTCTTTATAATGGGTGTGTTCCTTATCTTATCTTAGTGCCTAAACTCTTCTCCATGGCTGGACCCCCAAATAATATCCCTTTACGTGCTAAGGGGTATCTAGAGAGTGGGATAGGTTTAATAACTACCCTAACCGTAACGCGTACCCTAACCCTAACCCCTACCCTAACCCTAACACGTACCCTAATCCTAACCCGTACCCTAAACCGAGCCCTAACCCTAACACTAACCCTAACCCTAACCCTAACCCATACCCTACGCCGTACCCGAAGCCCTCCCCGAACACGTACCCTAAGCCGTGCCCTAAGCCTAACTCTAAGCCTAACCCTAACCCTAGGCTACCCTTGACTGCTTCTGAATCCAATAGATTTCCTAAGCACTAGTGTTTTAAGGAACAGCTTAAAAAGAGAATCCTAATGTGATTTCTTTATAATGGGTGTGTTCCTTATCTAATCCTAGTGTCTAAACTCTTCTCCATGGCTGGACCCCCAAATAATATTACTTTATGTGCTAAGGGGTATCTAGAGAGTGGGATAGGTTTAATAACTACCCTAACTCTAACGCGTACACTAACCCTAACCCCTACCCTAGCCCTAACACGTACCCTAATCCTAACCCGTACCCTAAACCGAGCCCTAACCCTAACCCTAACCCTAACCCATACCCTACGCCGTACCCGAAGCCCTCCCCGAACCCGTACCCTAAGCCTAACCATAAGCCTAACCCTAACCCTAGGCTACCCTTGACTGCTTCTGCCTCCAATAGATTTCCTAAGCACTAGTGTTTTAAGGAACAGCTTAAAAAGAGAATCCTAATGTGATTTCTTTATAATGTGTGTGTTCCTTATATTATCTTAGTGTCTAAACTCTTCTCCATGGCTGGACCCCCAAATAATATTCCTTTACGTGCTAAGGGGTATCTAGAGAGTGGGATAGGTTTAATAACTACCCTAACCCTAACGCGTACCCTAACGCTAACCCCTACCCTAACCCTAACACGTACCCTAATCCTAACCCGTACCCTAAACCGAGCCCTAACCCTAACACTAACCCTAACCCTAACCCTAACCCATACCCTACGCCGTACCCGAAGCCCTCCCCGAACCCGTATCCTAAGGCGTACCCTAAGCCTAACCCTAAGCCTAACCCTAACCCTAGGCTACCCTTGACTGCTTCTGCCTCCAATAGATTTCCTAAGCACTAGTGTTTTAAGGAACAGCTTAAAAAGAGAATCCTAATGTGATTTCTGTATAATGGGTGTGTTCCTTATCTAATCCTAGTGTCTAAACTCTTCTCCATGGCTGGACACCCAAATAATATTCCTTTATGTTCTAAGGGGTATCTAGAGAGTGGGATAGGTTTAATCACTACCCTAACCCTAACGCGTACCCTAACCCTAACCCCTACCCTAGCCCTAACACGTACCCTAATCCTAACCCGTACCCTAAACCGAGCCCTAACCCTAACACTAACCCTAACCCTAACCCTAACCCATACCCTACGCCGTACCCGAAGCCCTCCCCGAACATGTACCCTAAGCCGTACCCTAAGCCTAACCCTAAGCCTAACCTTAACCCTAGGCTACCCTTGACTGCTTCTGCCTCCAATAGATTTCCTAAGCACTAGTGTTTTAAAGAACAGCTTAAAAAGAGAATCCTAATGTGATTTCTTTATAATGGGTGTGTTCCTTATCTTATCTTAGTGCCTAAACTCTTCTCCATGGCTGGACCCCCAAATAATATTCCTTTACGTGCTAAGGGGTATCTAGAGAGTGGGATAGGTTTAATAACTACCCTAACCGTAACGCGTACCCTAACCCTAACCCCTACCCTAACCCTAACACGTAACCTAATCCTAACCCGTACCCTAAACCGAGCCCCAACCCTAACACTAACCCTAACCCTAACCCTAACCCATACCCTACGCCGTACCCGAAGCCCTCCCCAAACCCGTACCCTAAGCCGTACCCTAAGCCTAACCCTAAGCCTAACCCTAACCCTAGGCTACCCTTGACTGCTTCTGCCTCCAATAGATTTCCTAAGCACTAGGGTTTTAAGGAACAGCTTAAAAAGAGAATCCTAATGTGATTTCTTTATAATGTGTGTGTTCCTTATATTATCTTAGTGTCTAAACTCTTCTCCATGGCTGGACCCCCAAATAATATTCCTTTACGTGCTAAGGGGTATGTAGAGAGTGGGATAGGTTTAATAACTACCCTAACCCTGACGCGTACCCTAACCCTAACCCCTACCCTAACCTTAACACGTACCCTAATCCTAACCCGTACCCTAAACCGAGCCCTAACCCTAACACTAACCCTAACCCTAACCCTAACCCATACCCTACGCCGTACCCGAAGCCCTCCCCGAACCCGTACCCTAAGGCGTACCCTAAGCCTAACCCTAAGCCTAACCCTAACCCTAGGCTACCCTTGACTGCTTCTGCCTCCAATAGATTTCCTAAGCACTAGTGTTTTAAGGAACAGCTTAAAAAGAGAATCCTAATGTGATTTCTTTATAATGGGTGTGTTCCTTATCTTATCTTAGTGCCTAAACTCTTCTCCATGGCTGGACCCCCAAATAATATTCCTTTACGTGCTAAGGGGTATCTAGAGAGTGGGATAGGTTTAATAACTACCCTAACTGTAACGCGTACCCTAACCCTAACCCCTACCCTAACCCTAACACGTACCCTAATCCTAACCCGTACCCTAAACCGAGCCCTAACCCTAACACTAACCCTAACCCTAACCCTAACCCATACCCTACGCCGTACCCGAAGCCCTCCCCGAACCCGTACCCTAAGCCTAACCCTAAGCCTAACCCTAAGCCTAACCCTAACCCTAGGCTACCCCTGACTGCTTCTGCCTCCAATAGATTTCCTAAGCACTAGTGTTTTAAGGAACAGCTTAAAAAGAGAATCCTAATGTGATTTGTTTATAATGTGTGTGTTCCTTATATTATCTTAGTGTCTAAACTCTTCTCCATAGCTGGACCCCCAAATAATATTCCTTTACGTGCTAAGGGGTATCTAGAGAGTGGGATAGGTTTAATAACTACCCTAACCCTAACGCGTACCCTAACCCTAACCCCTACCCTAACCCTAACACGTACCCTAATCCTAACCCGTACCCTAAACCGAGCCCTAACCCTAACACTAACCCTAACCCTAACCCTAACCCATACCCTACGCCGTACCCGAAGCCCTCCCCAAACCCGTACCCTAAGCCGTACCCTAAGCCTAACCCTAAGCCTAACCCTAACCCTAGGCTACCCTTGACTGCTTCTGCCTCCAATAGATTTCCTAAGCACTAGGGTTTTAAGGAACAGCTTAAAAAGCGAATCCTAATGTGATTTCTTTATAATGGGTGTGTTCCTTATATTATCTTAGTGTCTAAACTCTTCTCCATGGCTGGACACCCAAATAATATTCCTTTACGTGCTAAGGGGTATCTAGAGAGTGGGATTAGTTTAATAACTACCCTAACCCTAACGCGTACCCTAACCCTAACCCCTACCCTAACAATAACACGTACCCTAATCCTAACCCGTACCCTAAACCGAGCCCTAACCCTAACACTAACCCTAACCCTAACCCTAACCCATACCCTACGCCGTACCCGAAGCCCTCCCCGAACCCGTACCCTAAGCCGTACCCTAAGCCTAACCCTAAGCCTAACCTTAACCCTAGGCTACCCTTGACTGCTTCTGCCTTCAATAGATTTCCTAAGCACTAGTGTTTTAAGGAACAGCTTAAAAAGAGAATCCTAATGTGATTTCTTTATAATGGGTGTGTTCCTTATCTTATCTTAGTGCCTAAACTCTTCTCCATGGCTGGACCCCCAAATAATATTCCTTTACGTGCTAAGGGGTATCTAGAGAGTGGGATAGGTTTAATAACTACCCTAACCGTAACGCGTACCCTAACCCTAACCCCTACCCTAACCCTAACACGTACCCTAATCCTAACCCGTACCCTAAACCGAGCCCTAACCCTAACACTAACCCTAACCCTAACCCTAACCCATACCCTACGCCGTACCCGAAGCCCTCCCCGAACCCGTACCCTAAGGCGTACCCTAAGCCTAACCCTAAGCCTAACCCTAACCCTAGGCTACCCTTGACTGCTTCTGCCTCCAATAGATTTCCTAAGCACTAGTGTTTTAAGGAACAGCTTAAAAATAGAATCCTATTGTGATTTCTTTATAATGGGTGTGTTCCTTATCTTATCTTAGTGCCTAAACTCTTCTCCATGGCTGGACCCCCAAATAATATTCCTTTACGTGCTAAGGGGTATCTAGAGAGTGGGATAGGTTTAATAACTACCCTAACTGTAACGCGTACCCTAACCCTAACCCCTACCCTAACCCTAACACGTACCCTAATCCTAACCCGTACCCTAAACCGAGCCCTAACCCTAACACTAACCCTAACCCTAACCCTAACCCATACCCTACGCCGTACCCGAAGCCCTCCCCGAAAACGTACCCTAAGCCGTACCCTAAGCCTAACCCTAAGCCTAACCCTAACCCTAGGCTACCCTTGACTGCTTCTGAATCCAATAGATTTCCTAAGCACTAGTGTTTTAAGGAACAGCTTAAAAAGAGAATCCTAATGTGATTTCTTTATAATGGGTGTGTTCCTTATCTAATCCTAGTGTCTAAACTCTTCTCCATGGCTGGACCCCCAAGTAATATTACTTTATGTGCTAAGGGGTATCTAGAGAGTGGGATAGGTTTAATCACTACCCTAACTCTAACGCGTACCCTAACCCTAACCCCTACCCTAGCCCTAACACGTACCCTAATCCTAACCCGTACCCTAAACCGAGCCCTAACCCTAACACTAACCCGAACCCTAACCCTACGCCGTACCCGAAGCCCTCCCCGAACCCGTACCCTAAGGCGTACCCTAAGCCTAACCCTAAGCCTAACCCTAACCCTAGGCTACCCTTGACTGCTTCTGAATCCAATAGATTTCCTAAGCACTAGTGTTTTAAGGAACAGCTTAAAAAGAGAATCCTAATGTGATTTCTTTATAATGGGTGTGTTCCTTATCTAATCCTAGTGTCTAAACTCTTCTCCATGGCTGGACCCCCAAATAATATTCCTTTATGTGCTAAGGGGTATCTAGAGAGTGGGATAGGTTTAATCACTACCCTAACCCTAACGCGTACCCTAACCCTAACCCCTACCCTAGCCCTACAACGTACCCTAATCCTAACCAGTACCCTAAACCGAGCCCTAACCCTAACACTAACCCTAACCCTAACCCATACCCTACGCCGTACCCGAAGCCCTCCCCGAACCCGTACCCTAAGCCTAACCATAAGCCTAACCCTAACCCTAGGCTACCCTTGACTGCTTCTGCCTCCAATAGATTTCCTAAGCACTAGTGTTTTAAGGAACAGCTTAAAAAGAGAATCCTAATGTGATTTCTTTATAATGTGTGTGTTCCTTATATTATCTTAGTGTCTAAACTCTTCTCCATGGCTGGACCCCCAAATAATATTCCTTTACGTGCTAAGGGGTATCTAGAGAGTGGGATAGGTTTAATAACTACCCTAACCCTAACGCGTACCCTAACGCTAACCCCTACCCTAACCCTAACACGTACCCTAATCCTAACCCGTACCCTAAACCGAGCCCTAACCCTAACACTAACCCTAACCCTAACCCTAACCCATACCCTACGCCGTACCCGAAGCCCTCCCCGAACCCGTATCCTAAGGCGTACCCTAAGCCTAACCCTAAGCCTAACCCTAACCCTAGGCTACCCTTGACTGCTTCTGCCTCCAATAGAATTCCTAAGCACTAGTGTTTTAAGGAACAGCTTAAAAAGAGAATCCTAATGTGATTTCTGTATAATGGGTGTGTTCCTTATCTAATCCTAGTGTCTAAACTCTTCTCCATGGCTGGACACCCAAATAATATTCCTTTATGTTCTAAGGGGTATCTAGAGAGTGGGATAGGTTTAATCACTACCCTAACCCTAACGCGTACCCTAACCCTAACCCCTACCCTAGCCCTAACACGTACCCTAATCCTAACCCGTACCCTAAACCGAGCCCTAACCCTAACACTAACCCTAACCCTAACCCTAACCCATACCCTACGCCGTACCCGAAGCCCTCCCCGAACATGTACCCTAAGCCGTACCCTAAGCCTAAACCTAAGCCTAACCCTAACCCTAGGCTACCCTTGACTGCTTCTGCCTCCAATAGATTTCCTAAGCACTAGTGTTTTAAGGAACAGCTTAAAAAGAGAATCCTAATGTGATTTCTTTATAATGGGTGTGTTCCTTATATTATCTTAGTGTCTAAACTCTTCTCCATGGCTGGACCCACAAATAATATTCCTTTACGTGCTAAGGGGTATCTAGAGAGTGGGATTGGTTTAATAACTACCCTAACCCTAACGCGTACCCTAACCCTAACCCCTACCCTAACAATAACACGTACCCTAATCCTAACCCGTACCCTAAACCGAGCCCTAACCCTAACACTAACCCTAACCCTAACCCTAACCCATACCCTACGCCGTACCCGAAGCCCTCCCCGAACCCGTACCCTAAGCCGTACCCTAAGCCTAACCCTAAGCCTAACCTTAACCCTAGGCTACCCTTGACTGCTTCTGCCTCCAATAGATTTCCTAAGCACTAGTGTTTTAAGGAACAGCTTAAAAAGAGAATCCTAATGTGATTTCTTTATAATGGGTGTGTTCCTTATCTTATCTTAGTGCCTAAACTCTTCTCCATGGCTGGACCCCCAAATAATATTCCTTTACGTGCTAAGGGGTATCTAGAGAGTGGGATAGGTTTAATAACTACCCTAACCGTAACGCGTACCCTAACCCTAACCCCTACCCTAACCCTAACACGTACCCTAATCCTAACCCGTACCCTAAACCGAGCCCCAACCCTAACACTAACCCTAACCCTAACCCTAACCCATACCCTACGCCGTACCCGAAGCCCTCCCCAAACCCGTACCCTAAGCCGTACCCTAAGCCTAACCCTAAGCCTAACCCTAACCCTAGGCTACCCTTGACTGCTTCTGCCTCCAATAGATTTCCTAAGCACTAGGGTTTTAAGGAACAGCTTAAAAAGAGAATCCTAATGTGATTTCTTTATAATGTGTGTGTTCCTTATATTATCTTAGTGTCTAAACTCTTCTCCATGGCTGGACCCCCAAATAATATTCCTTTACGTGCTAAGGGGTATGTAGAGAGTGGGATAGGTTTAATAACTACCCTAACCCTGACGCGTACCCTAACCCTAACCCCTACCCTAACCCTAACACGTACCCTAATCCTAACCCGTACCCTAAACCGAGCCCTAACCCTAACACTAACCCTAACCCTAACCCTAACCCATACCCTACGCCGTACCCGAAGCCCTCCCCGAACCCGTACCCTAAGGCGTACCCTAAGCCTAACCCTAACCCTAGGCTACCCTTGACTGCTTCTGAATCCAATAGATTTCCTAAGCACTAGTGTTTTAAGGAACAGCTTAAAAAGAGAATCCTAATGTGATTTCTTTATAATGGGTGTGTTCCTTATCTAATCCTAGTGTCTAAACTCTTCTCCATGGCTGGACCCCCAAATAATATTCCTTTATGTGCTAAGGGGTATCTAGAGAGTGGGATAGGTTTAATCACTACCCTAACCCTAACACGTACCCTAACCCTAACCCCTACCCTAGCCCTAACACGTACCCTAATCCTAACCTGTACCCTAAACCGAGCCCTAACCCTAACACTAACCCTAACCCTAACCCTAACCCATACCCTACGCCGTACCCGAAGCCCTCCCCGAACCCGTACCCTAAGCCGTACCCTAAGCCTAACTATAAGCCTAACCCTAACCCTAGGCTACCCTTGACTGCTTCTGCCTCCAATAGATTTACTAAGCACTAGTGTTTTAAGGAACAGCTTAAAAAGAGAATCCTAATGTGATTTCTTTATAATGTGTGTGTTCCTTATATTATCTTAGTGTCTAAACTCTGCTCCATGGCTGGACCCCCAAATAATATTCCTTTACGTGCTAAGGGGTATCTAGAGAGTGGGATAGGTTTAATAACTACCCTAACCCTAACGCGTACCCTAACCCCAACCCCTACCCTAACCCTAACACGTACCCTAATCCTAACCCGTACCCTAAACCGAGCCCTAACCCTAACACTAACCCTAACCCTAACCCTAACCCATACCCTACGCCGTACCCGAAGCCCTCCCCGAACCCGTACCCTAAGCTGTACCCTAAGCCGAACCCTAAGCCTAACCCTAACCCTAGGCTACCCTTGACTGCTTCTGCCTCCAATAGATTTCCTAAGCACTAGTGTTTTAAGGAACAGCTTAAAAAGAGAATCCTAATGTGATTTCTTTATAATGGGTGTGTTCCTTATCTTATCTTAGTGCCTAAACTCTTCTCCATGGCTGGACCCCCAAATAATATTCCTTTACGTGCTAAGGGGTATCTACAGAGTGGGATAGGTTTAATAACTACCCTAACTGTAACGCGTACCCTAACCCTAACCCCTACCCTAACCCTAACACGTACCCTAATCCTAACCCGTACCCTAAACCGAGCCCTAACCCTAACACTAACCCTAACCCTAACCCATACCCTACGCCGTACCCGAAGCCCTCCCCGAACCCGTACCCTAAGCCGTACCCTAAGCCTAACCCTAAGCCTAACCCTAACCCTAGGCTACCCTTGACTGCTTCTGCCTCCAATAGATTTCCTAAGCACTAGTGTTTTAAGGAACAGCTTAAAAAGAGAATCCTAATGTGATTTCTTTATAATGTGTGTGTTCCTTATATTATCTTAGTGTCTAAACTCTTCTCCATGGCTGGACCCCCAAATAATATTCCTTTACGTGCTAAGGGGTATCTAGAGAGTGGGATAGGTTTAATAACTACCCTAACCCTAACGCGTACCCTAACCCTAACCCCTACCCTAACCCTAACACGTACCCTAATCCTAACCCGTACCCTAAACCGAGCCCTAACCCTAACACTAACCCTAACCCTAACCCTAACCCATACCCTACGCCGTACCCGAAGCCCTCCCCAAACCCGTACCCTAAGCCGTACCCTAAGCCTAACCCTAAGCCTAACCCTAACCCTAGGCTACCCTTGACTGCTTCTGCCTCCAATAGATTTCCTAAGCACTAGGGTTTTAAGGAACAGCTTAAAAAGAGAATCCTAATGTGATTTCTTTATAATGTGTGTGTTCCTTATATTATCTTAGTGTCTAAACTCTTCTCCATGGCTGGACCCCCAAATAATATTCCTTTACGTGCTAAGGGGTATCTAGAGAGTGGGATAGGATTAATAACTACCCTAACCCTAACGCGTACCCTAACCCTAACCCCTACCCTAACCCTAACACGTACCCTAATCCTAACCCGTACCCTAAACCGAGCCCTAACCCTAACACTAACCCTAACCCTAACCCTAACCCATAAACTACGCCGTACCCGAAGCCCTCCCCGAACCCGTACCCTAAGGCGTACCCTAAGCCTAACCCTAAGCCTAACCCTAACCCTAGGCTACCCTTGACTGCTTCTGCCTCCAATAGATTTCCTAAGCACTAGTGTTTTAAGGAACAGCTTAAAAAGAGAATCCTAATGTGATTTCTTTATAATGGGTGTGTTCCTTATCTTATCTTAGTGCCTAAACTCTTCTCCATGGCTGGACCCCCAAATAATATTCCTTTACGTGCTAAGGGGTATCTAGAGAGTGGGATAGGTTTAATAACTACCCTAACTGTAACGCGTACCCTAACCCTAACCCCTACCCTAACCCTAACACGTACCCTAATCCTAACCCGTACCCTAAACCGAGCCCTAACCCTAACACTAACCCTAACCCTAACCCTAACCCATACCCTACGCCGTACCCGAAGCCCTCCCCGAACACGTACCCTAATCCGTACACTAAGCCTAAGCCTAAGCCTAACCCTAACCCTAGGCTACCCTTGACTGCTTCTGCCTCCAATAGATTTCCTAAGCACTAGTGTTTTAAGGAACAGCTTAAAAAGAGAATCCTAATGTGATTTCTTTATAATGGGTGTGTTCCTTATCTAATCCTAGTGTCTAAACTCTTCTCCATGGCTGGACCCCCAAATAATATTCCTTTATGTGCTAAGGGGTATCTAGAGAGTGGGATAGGTTTAATCACTACCCTAACCCTAACGCGTACCCTAACCCTAACCCCTACCCTAGCCCTAACACGTACCCTAATCCTAACCCGTACCCTAAACCGAGCCCTAACCCTAACACTAACCCTAACCCTAACCCTAACCCATACCCTACGCCGTACCCGAAGCCCTCCCCGAACACGTACCCTAAGCCGTACCCTAAGCCTAACCCTAAGCCTAACCCTAACCCTAGGCTACCCTTGACTGCTTCTGCCTCCAATAGATTTCCTAAGCACTAGTGTTTTAAGGAACAGCTTAAAAAGAGAATCCTAATGTGATTTCTGTATAATGGGTGTGTTCCTTATCTAATCCTAGTGTCTAAACTCTTCTCCATGGCTGGACCCCCAAATAATATTCCTTTACGTGCTAAGGGGTATCTAGAGAGTGGGATAGGTTTAATAACTACCCTAACTGTAACGCGTACCCTAACCCTAACCCCTACCCTAACCCTAACACGTACCCTAATCCTAACCCGTACCCTAAACCGAGCCCTAACCCTAACACTAACCCTAACCCTAACCCTAACCCATACCCTACGCCCTACCCGAAGCCCTCCCCGTACACGTACCCTAATCCGTACCCTAAGCCTAAGCCTAAGCCTAACCCTAACCCTAGGCTACCCTTGACTGCTTCTGCCTCCAATAGATTTCCTAAGCACTAGTGTTTTAAGGAACAGCTTAAAAAGAGAATCCTAATGTGATTTCTTTATAATGGGTGTGTTCCTTATCTAATCCTAGTGTCTAAACTCTTCTCCATGGCTGGACCCCCAAATAATATTCCTTTATGTGCTAAGGGGTATCTAGAGAGTGGGATAGGTTTAATCACTACCCTAACCCTAACGCGTACCCTAACCCTAACCCCTACCCTAGCCCTAACACGTACCCTAATCCTAACCCGTACCCTAAACCGAGCCCTAACCCTAACACTAACCCGAACCCTAACCCTACGCCGTACCCGAAGCCCTCCCCGAACCCGTACCCTAAGGCGTACCCTAAGCCTAACCCTAAGCCTAACACTAACCCTAGGCTACCCTTGACTGCTTCTGAATCCAATAGATTTCCTAAGCACTAGTGTTTTAAGGAACAGCTTAAAAAGAGAATCCTAATGTGATTTCTTTATAATGGGTGTGTTCCTTATCTAATCCTAGTGTCTAAACTCTTCTCCATGGCTGGACCCCCAAATAATATTCCTTTATGTGCTAAGGAGTATCTAGAGAGTGGGATAGGTTTAATCACTACCCTAACCCTAACGCGTACCCTAACCCTAACCCCTACCCTAGCCCTACAACGTACCCTAATCCTAACCAGTACCCTAAACCGAGCCCTAACCCTAACACTAACCCTAACCCTAACCCATACCCTACGCCGTACCCGAAGCCCTCCCCGAACCCGTACCCTAAGCCTAACCATAAGCCTAACCCTAACCCTAGGCTACCCTTGACTGCTTCTGCCTCCAATAGATTTCCTAAGCACTAGTGTTTTAAGGAACAGCTTAAAAAGAGAATCCTAATGTGATTTCTTTATAATGTGTGTGTTCCTTATATTATCTTAGTGTCTAAACTCTTCTCCACGGCTGGACCCCCAAATAATATTCCTTTACGTGCTAAGGGGTATCTAGAGAGTGGGATAGGTTTAATAACTACCCTAACCCTAACGCGTACCCTAACGCTAACCCCTACCCTAACCCTAACACGTACCCTAATCCTAACCCGTACCCTAAACCGAGCCCTAACCCTAACACTAACCCTAACCCTAACCCTAACCCATACCCTACGCCGTACCCGAAGACCTCCCCGAACCCGTATCCTAAGGCGTACCCTAAGCCTAACCCTAAGCCTAACCCTAACCCTAGGCTACCCTTGACTGCTTCTGCCTCCAATAGAATTCCTAAGCACTAGTGTTTTAAGGAACAGCTTAAAAAGAGAATCCTAATGTGATTTCTGTATAATGGGTGTGTTCCTTATCTAATCCTAGTGTCTAAACTCTTCTCCATGGCTGGACACCCAAATAATATTCCTTTATGTTCTAAGGGGTATCTAGAGAGTGGGATAGGTTTAATCACTACCCTAACCCTAACGCGTACCCTAACCCTAACCCCTACCCTAGCCCTAACACGTACCCTAATCCTAACCCGTACCCTAAACCGAGCCCTAACCCTAACACTAACCCTAACCCTAACCCATACCCTACGCCGTACCCGAAGCCCTCCCCGAACCCGTACCCTAAGCCTAACCATAAGCCTAACCCTAACCCTAGGCTACCCTTGACTGCTTCTGCCTCCAATAGATTTCCTAAGCACTAGTGTTTTAAGGAACAGCTTAAAAAGAGAATCCTAATGTGATTTCTTTATAATGTGTGTGTTCCTTATATTATCTTAGTGTCTAAACTCTTCTCCATGGCTGGACCCCCAAATAATATTCCTTTACGTGCTAAGGGGTATCTAGAGAGTGGGATAGGTTTAATAACTACCCTAACCCTAACGCGTACCCTAACGCTAACCCCTACCCTAACCCTAACACGTACCCTAATCCTAACCCGTACCCTAAACCGAGCCCTAACCCTAACACTAACCCTAACCCTAACCCTAACCCATACCCTACGCCGTACCCGAAGACCTCCCCGAACCCGTATCCTAAGGCGTACCCTAAGCCTAACCCTAAGCCTAACCCTAACCCTAGGCTACCCTTGACTGCTTCTGCCTCCAATAGAATTCCTAAGCACTAGTGTTTTAAGGAACAGCTTAAAAAGAGAATCCTAATGTGATTTCTGTATAATGGGTGTGTTCCTTATCTAATCCTAGTGTCTAAACTCTTCTCCATGGCTGGACACCCAAATAATATTCCTTTATGTTCTAAGGGGTATCTAGAGAGTGGGATAGGTTTAATCACTACCCTAACCCTAACGCGTACCCTAACCCTAACCCCTACCCTAGCCCTAACACGTACCCTAATCCTAACCCGTACCCTAACCCTAACACTAACCCTAACCCTAACCCTAACCCATACCCTACGCCGTACCCGAAGACCTCCCCGAACCCGTATCCTAAGGCGTACCCTAAGCCTAACCCTAAGCCTAACCCTAACCCTAGGCTACCCTTGACTGCTTCTGCCTCCAATAGAATTCCTAAGCACTAGTGTTTTAAGGAACAGCTTAAAAAGAGAATCCTAATGTGATTTCTGTATAATGGGTGTGTTCCTTATCTAATCCTAGTGTCTAAACTCTTCTCCATGGCTGGACACCCAAATAATATTCCTTTATGTTCTAAGGGGTATCTAGAGAGTGGGATAGGTTTAATCACTACCCTAACCCTAACGCGTACCCTAACCCTAACCCCTACCCTAGCCCTAACACGTACCCTAATCCTAACCCGTACCCTAACCCTAACACTAACCCTAACCCTAACCCTAACCCATACCCTACGCCGTACCCGAAGACCTCCCCGAACCCGTATCCTAAGGCGTACCCTAAGCCTAACCCTAAGCCTAACCCTAACCCTAGGCTACCCTTGACTGCTTCTGCCTCCAATAGAATTCCTAAGCACTAGTGTTTTAAGGAACAGCTTAAAAAGAGAATCCTAATGTGATTTCTGTATAATGGGTGTGTTCCTTATCTAATCCTAGTGTCTAAACTCTTCTCCATGGCTGGACACCCAAATAATATTCCTTTATGTTCTAAGGGGTATCTAGAGAGTGGGATAGGTTTAATCACTACCCTAACCCTAACGCGTACCCTAACCCTAACCCCTACCCTAGCCCTAACACGTACCCTAATCCTAACCCGTACCCTAAACCGAGCCCTAACCCTAACACTAACCCTAACCCTAACCCTACGCCGTACCCGAAGACCTCCCCGAACCCGTATCCTAAGGCGTACCCTAAGCCTAACCCTAAGCCTAACCCTAACCCTAGGCTACCCTTGACTGCTTCTGCCTCCAATAGAATTCCTAAGCACTAGTGTTTTAAGGAACAGCTTAAAAAGAGAATCCTAATGTGATTTCTGTATAATGGGTGTGTTCCTTATCTAATCCTAGTGTCTAAACTCTTCTCCATGGCTGGACACCCAAATAATATTCCTTTATGTTCTAAGGGGTATCTAGAGAGTGGGATAGGTTTAATCACTACCCTAACCCTAACGCGTACCCTAACCCTAACCCCTACCCTAGCCCTAACACGTACCCTAATCCTAACCCGTACCCTAACCCTAACACTAACCCTAACCCTAACCCTAACCCATACCCTACGCCGTACCCGAAGACCTCCCCGAACCCGTATCCTAAGGCGTACCCTAAGCCTAACCCTAAGCCTAACCCTAACCCTAGGCTACCCTTGACTGCTTCTGCCTCCAATAGAATTCCTAAGCACTAGTGTTTTAAGGAACAGCTTAAAAAGAGAATCCTAATGTGATTTCTGTATAATGGGTGTGTTCCTTATCTAATCCTAGTGTCTAAACTCTTCTCCATGGCTGGACACCCAAATAATATTCCTTTATGTTCTAAGGGGTATCTAGAGAGTGGGATAGGTTTAATCACTACCCTAACCCTAACGCGTACCCTAACCCTAACCCCTACCCTAGCCCTAACACGTACCCTAATCCTAACCCGTACCCTAAACCGAGCCCTAACCCTAACACTAACCCTAACCCTAACCCTAACCCATACCCTACGCCGTACCCGAAGCCCTCCCCGAACATGTACCCTAAGCCGTACCCTAAGCCTAACCCTAAGCCTAACCCTAACCCTAGGCTACCCTTGACTGCTTCTGCCTCCAATAGATTTCCTAAGCACTAGTGTTTTAAGGAACAGCTTAAAAAGAGAATCCTAATGTGATTTCTTTATAATGGGTGTGTTCCTTATATTATCTTAGTGTCTAAACTCTTCTCCATGGCTGGACCCACAAATAATATTCCTTTACGTGCTAAGGGGTATCTAGAGAGTGGGATTGGTTTAATAACTACCCTAACCCTAACGCGTACCCTAACCCTAACCCCTACCCTAACAATAACACGTACCCTAATCCTAACCCGTACCCTAAACCGAGCCCTAACCCTAACACTAACCCTAACCCTAACCCTAACCCATACCCTACGCCGTACCCGAAGCCCTCCCCGAACCCGTACCCTAAGCCGTACCCTAAGCCTAACCCTAAGCCTAACCTTAACCCTAGGCTACCCTTGACTGCTTCTGCCTCCAATAGATTTCCTAAGCACTAGTGTTTTAAGGAACAGCTTAAAAAGAGAATCCTAATGTGATTTCTTTATAATGGGTGTGTTCCTTATCTTATCTTAGTGCCTAAACTCTTCTCCATGGCTGGACCCCCAAATAATATTCCTTTACGTGCTAAGGGGTATCTAGGGAGTGGGATAGGTTTAATAACTACCCTAACCGTAACGCGTACCCTAACCCTAACCCCTACCCTAACCCTAACACGTACCCTAATCCTAACCCGTACCCTAAACCGAGCACCAACCCTAACACTAACCCTAACCCTAACCCTAACCCATACCCTACGCCGTACCCGAAGCCCTCCCCAAACCCGTACCCTAAGCCGTACCCTAAGCCTAACCCTAAGCCTAACCCTAACCCTAGGCTACCCTTGACTGCTTCTGCCTCCAATAGATTTCCTAAGCACTAGTGTTTTAAGGAACAGCTTAAAAAGAGAATCCTAATGTGATTTCTTTATAATGTGTGTGTTCCTTATATTATCTTAGTGTCTAAACTCTTCTCCATGGCTGGACCCCCAAATAATATTCCTTTACGTGCTAAGGGGTATGTAGAGAGTGGGATAGGTTTAATAACTACCCTAACCCTGACGCGTACCCTAACCCTAACCCCTACCCTAACCCTAACACGTACCCTAATCCTAACCCGTACCCTAAACCGAGCCCTAACCCTAACACTAACCCTAACCCTAACCCTAACCCATACCCTACGCCGTACCCGAAGCCCTCCCCGAACCTTACCCTAAGGCGTACCCTAAGCCTAACCCTAAGCCTAACCCTAACCCTAGGCTACCCTTGACTGCTTCTGAATCCAATAGATTTCCTAAGCACTAGTGTTTTAAGGAACAGCTTAAAAAGAGAATCCTAATGTGATTTCTTTATAATGGGTGTGTTCCTTATCTAATCCTAGTGTCTAAACTCTTCTCCATGGCTGGACCCCCAAATAATATTCCTTTATGTGCTAAGGGGTATCTAGAGAGTGGGATAGGTTTAATCACTACCCTAACCCTAACACGTACCCTAACCCTAACCCCTACCCTAGCCCTAACACGTACCCTAATCCTAACCTGTACCCTAAACCGAGCCCTAACCCTAACACTAACCCTAACCCTAACCCTAACCCATACCCTACGCCGTACACGAAGCCCTCCCCGAACCCGTACCCTAAGCCGTACCCTAAGCCTAACTATAAGCCTAACCCTAACCCAAGGCTACCCTTGACTGCTTCTGCCTCCAATAGATTTACTAAGCACTAGTGTTTTAAGGAACAGCTTAAAAAGAGAATCCTAATGTGATTTCTTTATAATGTGTGTGTTCCTTATATTATCTTAGTGTCTAAACTCTGCTCCATGGCTGGACCCCCAAATAATATTCCTTTACGTGCTAAGGGGTATCTAGAGAGTGGGATAGGTTTAATAACTACCCTAACCCTAACGTGTACCCTTACCCCAACCCCTACCCTAACCCTAACACGTACCCTAATCCTAACCCGTACCCTAAACCGAGCCCTAACCCTAACACTAACCCTAACCCTAACCCTAACCCATACCCTACGCCGTACCCGAAGCCCTCCCCGAACCCGTACCCTAAGCTGTACCCTAAGCCGAACCCTAAGCCTAACCCTAACCCTAGGCTACCCTTGACTGCTTCTGCCTCCAATAGATTTCCTAAGCACTAGTGTTTTAAGGAACAGCTTAAAAAGAGAATCCTAATGTGATTTCTTTATAATGGGTGTGTTCCTTATCTTATCTTAGTGCCTAAACTCTTCTCCATGGCTGGACCCCCAAATAATATTCCTTTACGTGCTAAGGGGTATCTACAGAGTGGGATAGGTTTAATAACTACCCTAACTGTAACGCGTACCCTAACCCTAACCCCTACCCTAACCCTAACACGTACCCTAATCCTAACCCGTACCCTAAACCGAGCCCTAACCCTAACACTAACCCTAACCCTAACCCATACCCTACGCCGTACCCGAAGCCCTCCCCGAACCCGTACCCTAAGCCGTACCCTAAGCCTAACCCTAAGCCTAACCCTAACCCTAGGCTACCCTTGACTGCTTCTGCCTCCAATAGATTTCCTAAGCACTAGTGTTTTAAGGAACAGCTTAAAAAGAGAATCCTAATGTGATTTCTTTATAATGTGTGTGTTCCTTATATTATCTTAGTGTCTAAACTCTTCTCCATGGCTGGACCCCCAAATAATATTCCTTTACGTGCTAAGGGGTATCTAGAGAGTGGGATAGGTTTAATAACTACCCTAACCCTAACGCGTACCCTAACCCTAACCCCTACCCTAACCCTAACACGTACCCTAATCCTAACCCGTACCCTAAACCGAGCCCTAACCCTAACACTAACCCTAACCCTAACCCTAACCCATACCCTACTCCGTACCCGAAGCCCTCCCCAAACCCGTACCCTAAGCCGTACCCTAAGCCTAACCCTAAGCCTAACCCTAACCCTAGGCTACCCTTGACTGCTTCTGCCTCCAATAGATTTCCTAAGCACTAGGGTTTTAAGGAACAGCTTAAAAAGAGAATCCTAATGTGATTTCTTTATAATGTGTGTGTTCCTTATATTATCTTAGTGTCTAAACTCTTCTCCATGGCTGGACCCCCAAATAATATTCCTTTACGTGCTAAGGGGTATCTAGAGAGTGGGATAGGATTAATAACTACCCTAACCCTAACGCGTACCCTAACCCTAACCCCTACCCTAACCCTAACACGTACCCTAATCCTAACCCGTACCCTAAACCGAGCCCTAACCCTAACACTAACCCTAACCCTAACCCTAACCCATAAACTACGCCGTACCCGAAGCCCTCCCCGAACCCGTACCCTAAGGCGTACCCTAAGCCTAACCCTAAGCTTAACCCTAACCCTAGGCTACCCTTGACTGCTTCTGCCTCCAATAGATTTCCTAAGCACTAGTGTTTTAAGGAACAGCTTAAAAAGAGAATCCTAATGTGATTTATTTATAATGTGTGTGTTACTTATATTATCTTAGTTTCTAAACTATTCTCCATGGCTGGACCCCCAAATAATATTCCTTTACGTGCTAAGGGGTATCTAGAGAGTGGGATAGGTTTAATAACTACCCTAACCCTAACGCGTACCCTAACGCTAACCCTTACCCTAACCCTAACATGTACCCTAATCCTAACCCGTACCCTAAACCGAGCCCTAACCCTAACACTAACCCTAACCCTAACCCTAACCCATACCCTACGCCGTACCCGAAGCCCTCCCCGAACCCGTATCCTAAGGCGTACCCTAAGCCTAACCCTAAGCCTAACCCTAACCCTAGGCTACCCTTGACTGCTTCTGCCTCCAATAGATTTCCTAAGCACTAGTGTTTTAAGGAACAGCTTAAAAAGAGAATCCTAATGTGATTTCTGTATAATGGGTGTGTTCCTTATCTAATCCTAGTGTCTAAACTCTTCTCCATGGCTGGACCCCCAAATAATATTCCTTTACGTGCTAAGGGGTATGTAGAGAGTGGGATAGGTTTAATAACTACCCTAACCCTGACGCGTACCCTAACCCTAACCCCTACCCTAACCTTAACACGTACCCTAATCCTAACCCGTACCCTAAACCGAGCCCTAACCCTAACACTAACCCTAACCCTAACCCTAACCCATACCCTACGCCGTACCCGAAGCCCTCCCCGAACCCGTACCCTAAGGCGTACCCTAAGCCTAACCCTAAGCCTAACCCTAACCCTAGGCTACCCTTGACTGCTTCTGCCTCCAATAGATTTCCTAAGCACTAGTGTTTTAAGGAACAGCTTAAAAAGAGAATCCTAATGTGATTTCTTTATAATGGGTGTGTTCCTTATCTTATCTTAGTGCCTAAACTCTTCTCCATGGCTGGACCCCCAAATAATATTCCTTTACGTGCTAAGGGGTATCTAGAGAGTGGGATAGGTTTAATAACTACCCTAACTGTAACGCGTACCCTAACCCTAACCCCTACCCTAACCCTAACACGTACCCTAATCCTAACCCGTACCCTAAACCGAGCCCTAACCCTAACACTAACCCTAACCCTAACCCTAACCCATACCCTACGCCGTACCCGAAGCCCTCCCCGAACCCGTACCCTAAGCCTAACCCTAAGCCTAACCCTAAGCCTAACCCTAACCCTAGGCTACCCCTGACTGCTTCTGCCTCCAATAGATTTCCTAAGCACTAGTGTTTTAAGGAACAGCTTAAAAAGAGAATCCTAATGTGATTTGTTTATAATGTGTGTGTTCCTTATATTATCTTAGTGTCTAAACTCTTCTCCATAGCTGGACCCCCAAATAATATTCCTTTACGTGCTAAGGGGTATCTAGAGAGTGGGATAGGTTTAATAACTACCCTAACCCTAACGCGTACCCTAACCCTAACCCCTACCCTAACCCTAACACGTACCCTAATCCTAACCCGTACCCTAAACCGAGCCCTAACCCTAACACTAACCCTAACCCTAACCCTAACCCATACCCTACGCCGTACCCGAAGCCCTCCCCAAACCCGTACCCTAAGCCGTACCCTAAGCCTAACCCTAAGCCTAACCCTAACCCTAGGCTACCCTTGACTGCTTCTGCCTCCAATAGATTTCCTAAGCACTAGGGTTTTAAGGAACAGCTTAAAAAGCGAATCCTAATGTGATTTCTTTATAATGGGTGTGTTCCTTATATTATCTTAGTGTCTAAACTCTTCTCCATGGCTGGACACCCAAATAATATTCCTTTACGTGCTAAGGGGTATCTAGAGAGTGGGATTAGTTTAATAACTACCCTAACCCTAACGCGTACCCTAACCCTAACCCCTACCCTAACAATAACACGTACCCTAATCCTAACCCGTACCCTAAACCGAGCCCTAACCCTAACACTAACCCTAACCCTAACCCTAACCCATACCCTACGCCGTACCCGAAGCCCTCCCCGAACCCGTACCCTAAGCCGTACCCTAAGCCTAACCCTAAGCCTAACCTTAACCCTAGGCTACCCTTGACTGCTTCTGCCTTCAATAGATTTCCTAAGCACTAGTGTTTTAAGGAACAGCTTAAAAAGAGAATCCTAATGTGATTTCTTTATAATGGGTGTGTTCCTTATCTTATCTTAGTGCCTAAACTCTTCTCCATGGCTGGACCCCCAAATAATATTCCTTTACGTGCTAAGGGGTATCTAGAGAGTGGGATAGGTTTAATAACTACCCTAACCGTAACGCGTACCCTAACCCTAACCCCTACCCTAACCCTAACACGTACCCTAATCCTAACCCGTACCCTAAACTGAGCCCTAACCCTAACACTAACCCTAACCCTAACCCTAACCCATACCCTACGCCGTACCCGAAGCCCTCCCCGAACCCGTACCCTAAGGCGTACCCTAAGCCTAACCCTAAGCCTAACCCTAACCCTAGGCTACCCTTGACTGCTTGTGCCTCCAATAGATTTCCTAAGCACTAGTGTTTTAAGGAACAGCTTAAAAATAGAATCCTATTGTGATTTCTTTATAATGGGTGTGTTCCTTATCTTATCTTAGTGCCTAAACTCTTCTCCATGGCTGGACCCCCAAATAATATTCCTTTACGTGCTAAGGGGTATCTAGAGAGTGGGATAGGTTTAATAACTACCCTAACTGTAACGCGTACCCTAACCCTAACCCCTACCCTAACCCTAACACGTACCCTAATCCTAACCCGTACCCTAAACCGAGCCCTAACCCTAACACTAACCCTAACCCTAACCCTAACCCATACCCTACGCCGTACCCGAAGCCCTCCCCGAAAACGTACCCTAAGCCGTACCCTAAGCCTAACCCTAAGCCTAACCCTAACCCTAGGCTACCCTTGACTGCTTCTGAATCCAATAGATTTCCTAAGCACTAGTGTTTTAAGGAACAGCTTAAAAAGAGAATCCTAATGTGATTTCTTTATAATGGGTGTGTTCCTTATCTAATCCTAGTGTCTAAACTCTTCTCCATGGCTGGACCCCCAAGTAATATTACTTTATGTGCTAAGGGGTATCTAGAGAGTGGGATAGGTTTAATCACTACCCTAACTCTAACGCGTACCCTATCCCTAACCCCTACCCTAGCCCTAACACGTACCCTAATCCTAACCCGTACCCTAAACCGAGCCCTAACCCTAACACTAACCCGAACCCTAACCCTACGCCGTACCCGAAGCCCTCCCCGAACCCGTACCCTAAGGCGTACCCTAAGCCTAACCCTAAGCCTAACCCTAACCCTAGGCTACCCTTGACTGCTTCTGAATCCAATAGATTTCCTAAGCACTAGTGTTTTAAGGAACAGCTTAAAAAGAGAATCCTAATGTGATTTCTTTATAATGGGTGTGTTCCTTATCTAATCCTAGTGTCTAAACTCTTCTCCATGGCTGGACCCCCAAATAATATTCCTTTATGTGCTAAGGGGTATCTAGAGAGTGGGATAGGTTTAATCACTACCCTAACCCTAACGCGTACCCTAACCCTAACCCCTACCCTAGCCCTACAACGTACCCTAATCCTAACCAGTACCCTAAACCGAGCCCTAACCCTAACACTAACCCTAACCCTAACCCATACCCTACGCCGTACCCGAAGCCCTCCCCGAACCCGTACCCTAAGCCTAACCATAAGCCTAACCCTAACCCTAGGCTACCCTTGACTGCTTCTGCCTCCAATAGATTTCCTATGCACTAGTGTTTTAAGGAACAGCTTAAAAAGAGAATCCTAATGTGATTTCTTTATAATGTGTGTGTTCCTTATATTATCTTAGTGTCTAAACTCTTCTCCATGGCTGGACCCCCAAATAATATTCCTTTACGTGCTAAGGGGTATCTAGAGAGTGGGATAGGTTTAATAACTACCCTAACCCTAACGCGTACCCTAACGCTAACCCCTACCCTAACCCTAACACGTACCCTAATCCTAACCCGTACCCTAAACCGAGCCCTAACCCTAACACTAACCCTAACCCTAACCCTAACCCATACCCTACGCCGTACCCGAAGCCCTCCCCGAACCCGTATCCTAAGGCGTACCCTAAGCCTAACCCTAAGCCTAACCCTAACCCTAGGCTACCCTTGACTGCTTCTGCCTCCAATAGAATTCCTAAGCACTAGTGTTTTAAGGAACAGCTTAAAAAGAGAATCCTAATGTGATTTCTGTATAATGGGTGTGTTCCTTATCTAATCCTAGTGTCTAAACTCTTCTCCATGGCTGGACACCCAAATAATATTCCTTTATGTTCTAAGGGGTATCTAGAGAGTGGGATAGGTTTAATCACTACCCTAACCCTAACGCGTACCCTAACCCTAACCCCTACCCTAGCCCTAACACGTACCCTAATCCTAACCCGTACCCTAAACCGAGCCCTAACCCTAACACTAACCCTAACCCTAACCCTAACCCATACCCTACGCCGTACCCGAAGCCCTCCCCGAACATGTACCCTAAGCCGTACCCTAAGCCTAAACCTAAGCCTAACCCTAACCCTAGGCTACCCTTGACTGCTTCTGCCTCCAATAGATTTCCTAAGCACTAGTGTTTTAAGGAACAGCTTAAAAAGAGAATCCTAATGTGATTTCTTTATAATGGGTGTGTTCCTTATATTATCTTAGTGTCTAAACTCTTCTCCATGGCTGGACCCACAAATAATATTCCTTTACGTGCTAAGGGGTATCTAGAGAGTGGGATTGGTTTAATAACTACCCTAACCCTAACGCGTACCCTAACCCTAACCCCTACCCTAACAATAACACGTACCCTAATCCTAACCCGTACCCTAAACCGAGCCCTAACCCTAACACTAACCCTAACCCTAACCCTAACCCATACCCTACGCCGTACCCGAAGCCCTCCCCGAACCCGTACCCTAAGCCGTACCCTAAGCCTAACCCTAAGCCTAACCTTAACCCTAGGCTACCCTTGACTGCTTCTGCCTCCAATAGATTTCCTAAGCACTAGTGTTTTAAGGAACAGCTTAAAAAGAGAATCCTAATGTGATTTCTTTATAATGGGTGTGTTCCTTATCTTATCTTAGTGCCTAAACTCTTCTCCATGGCTGGACCCCCAAATAATATTCCTTTACGTGCTAAGGGGTATCTAGAGAGTGGGATAGGTTTAATAACTACCCTAACCGTAACGCGTACCCTAACCCTAACCCCTACCCTAACCCTAACACGTACCCTAATCCTAACCCGTACCCTAAACCGAGCCCCAACCCTAACACTAACCCTAACCCTAACCCTAACCCATACCCTACGCCGTACCCGAAGCCCTCCCCAAACCCGTACCCTAAGCCGTACCCTAAGCCTAACCCTAAGCCTAACCCTAACCCTAGGCTACCCTTGACTGCTTCTGCCTCCAATAGATTTCCTAAGCACTAGGGTTTTAAGGAACAGCTTAAAAAGAGAATCCTAATGTGATTTCTTTATAATGTGTGTGTTCCTTATATTATCTTAGTGTCTAAACTCTTCTCCATGGCTGGACCCCCAAATAATATTCCTTTACTTGCTAAGGGGTATGTAGAGAGTGGGATAGGTTTAATAACTACCCTAACCCTGACGCGTACCCTAACCCTAACCCCTACCCTAACCCTAACACGTACCCTAATCCTAACCCGTACCCTAAACCGAGCCCTAACCCTAACACTAACCCTAACCCTAACCCTAACCCATACCCTACGCCGTACCCGAAGCCCTCCCCGAACCCGTACCCTAAGGCGTACCCTAAGCCTAACCCTAACCCTAGGCTACCCTTGACTGCTTCTGAATCCAATAGATTTCCTAAGCACTAGTGTTTTAAGGAACAGCTTAAAAAGAGAATCCTAATGTGATTTCTTTATAATGGGTGTGTTCCTTATCTAATCCTAGTGTCTAAACTCTTCTCCATGGCTGGACCCCCAAATAATATTCCTTTATGTGCTAAGGGGTATCTAGAGAGTGGGATAGGTTTAATCACTACCCTAACCCTAACACGTACCCTAACCCTAACCCCTACCCTAGCCCTAACACGTACCCTAATCCTAACCTGTACCCTAAACCGAGCCCTAACCCTAACACTAACCCTAACCCTAACCCTAACCCATACCCTACGCCGTACCCGAAGCCCTCCCCGAACCCGTACCCTAAGCCGTACCCTAAGCCTAACTATAAGCCTAACCCTAACCCTAGGCTACCCTTGACTGCTTCTGCCTCCAATAGATTTACTAAGCACTAGTGTTTTAAGGAACAGCTTAAAAAGAGAATCCTAATGTGATTTCTTTATAATGTGTGTGTTCCTTATATTATCTTAGTGTCTAAACTCTTCTCCATGGCTGGACCCCCAAATAATATTCCTTTACGTGCTAAGGGGTATCTAGAGAGTGGGATAGGTTTAATAACTACCCTAACCCTAACGCGTACCCTAACCCTAACCCCTACCCTAACCCTAACACGTACCCTAATCCTAACCCGTACCCTAAACCGAGCCCTAACCCTAACACTAACCCTAACCCTAACCCTAACCCATACCCTACGCCGTACCCGAAGCCCTCCCCAAACCCGTACCCTAAGCCGTACCCTAAGCCTAACCCTAAGCCTAACCCTAACCCTAGGCTACCCTTGACTGCTTCTGCCTCCAATAGATTTCCTAAGCACTAGGGTTTTAAGGAACAGCTTAAAAAGAGAATCCTAATGTGATTTCTTTATAATGTGTGTGTTCCTTATATTATCTTAGTGTCTAAACTCTTCTCCATGGCTGGACCCCCAAATAATATTCCTTTACGTGCTAAGGGGTATCTAGAGAGTGGGATAGGATTAATAACTACCCTAACCCTAACGCGTACCCTAACCCTAACCCCTACCCTAACCCTAACACGTACCCTAATCCTAACCCGTACCCTAAACCGAGCCCTAACCCTAACACTAACCCTAACCCTAACCCTAACCCATAAACTACGCCGTACCCGAAGCCCTCCCCGAACCCGTACCCTAAGGCGTACCCTAAGCCTAACCCTAAGCCTAACCCTAACCCTAGGCTACCCTTGACTGCTTCTGCCTCCAATAGATTTCCTAAGCACTAGTGTTTTAAGGAACAGCTTAAAAAGAGAATCCTAATGTGATTTCTTTATAATGGGTGTGTTCCTTATCTTATCTTAGTGCCTAAACTCTTCTCCATGGCTGGACCCCCAAATAATATTCCTTTACGTGCTAAGGGGTATCTAGAGAGTGGGATAGGTTTAATAACTACCCTAACTGTAACGCGTACCCTAACCCTAACCCCTACCCTAACCCTAACACGTACCCTAATCCTAACCCGTACCCTAAACCGAGCCCTAACCCTAACACTAACCCTAACCCTAACCCTAACCCATACCCTACGCCGTACCCGAAGCCCTCCCCGAACACGTACCCTAATCCGTACACTAAGCCTAAGCCTAAGCCTAACCCTAACCCTAGGCTACCCTTGACTGCTTCTGCCTCCAATAGATTTCCTAAGCACTAGTGTTTTAAGGAACAGCTTAAAAAGAGAATCCTAATGTGATTTCTTTATAATGGGTGTGTTCCTTATCTAATCCTAGTGTCTAAACTCTTCTCCATGGCTGGACCCCCAAATAATATTCCTTTATGTGCTAAGGGGTATCTAGAGAGTGGGATAGGTTTAATCACTACCCTAACCCTAACGCGTACCCTAACCCTAACCCCTACCCTAGCCCTAACACGTACCCTAATCCTAACCCGTACCCTAAACCGAGCCCTAACCCTAACACTAACCCTAACCCTAACCCTAACCCATACCCTACGCCGTACCCGAAGCCCTCCCCGAACACGTACCCTAAGCCGTACCCTAAGCCTAACCCTAAGCCTAACCCTAACCCTAGGCTACCCTTGACTGCTTCTGCCTCCAATAGATTTCCTAAGCACTAGTGTTTTAAGGAACAGCTTAAAAAGAGAATCCTAATGTGATTTCTGTATAATGGGTGTGTTCCTTATTTAATCCTAGTGTCTAAACTCTTCTCCATGGCTGGACCCCCAAATAATATTCCTTTACGTGCTAAGGGGTATCTAGAGAGTGGGATAGGTTTAATAACTACCCTAACTGTAACGCGTACCCTAACCCTAACCCCTACCCTAACCCTAACACGTACCCTAATCCTAACCCGTACCCTAAACCGAGCCCTAACCCTAACACTAACCCTAACCCTAACCCTAACCCATACCCTACGCCGTACCCGAAGCCCTCCCCGTACACGTACCCTAATCCGTACCCTAAGCCTAAGCCTAAGCCTAACCCTAACCCTAGGCTACCCTTGACTGCTTCTGCCTCCAATAGATTTCCTAAGCACTAGTGTTTTAAGGAACAGCTTAAAAAGAGAATCCTAATGTGATTTCTTTATAATGGGTGTGTTCCTTATCTAATCCTAGTGTCTAAACTCTTCTCCATGGCTGGACCCCCAAATAATATTCCTTTATGTGCTAAGGGGTATCTAGAGAGTGGGATAGGTTTAATCACTACCCTAACCCTAACGCGTACCCTAACCCTAACCCCTACCCTAGCCCTAACACGTACCCTAATCCTAACCCGTACCCTAAACCGAGCCCTAACCCTAACACTAACCCTAACCCTAACCCTAACCCATACCCTACGCCGTACCCGAAGCCCTCCCCGAACACGTACCCTAAGCCGTACCCTAAGCCTAACCCTAAGCCTAACCCTAACCCTAGGCTACCCTTGACTGCTTCTGCATCCAATAGATTTGCTAAGCACTAGTGTTTTAAGGAACAGCTTAAAAAGAGAATCCTAATGTGATTTCTTTATAATGGGTGTGTTCCTTATCTAATCCTAGTGTCTAAACTCTTCTCCATGGCTGGACCCCCAAATAATATTACTTTATGTGCTAAGGGGTATCTAGAGAGTGGGATAGGTTTAATCACTACCCTAACTCTAACGCGTACCCTAACCCTAACCCCTACCCTAGCCCTAACACGTACCCTAATCCTAACCCGTACCCTAAACCGAGCCCTAACCCTAACACTAACCCGAACCCTAACCCTACGCCGTACCCGAAGCCCTCCCCGAACCCGTACCCTAAGGCGTACCCTAAGCCTAACCCTAAGCCTAACCCTAACCCTAGGCTACCCTTGACTGCTTCTGAATCCAATAGATTTCCTAAGCACTAGTGTTTTAAGGAACAGCTTAAAAAGAGAATCCTAATGTGATTTCTTTATAATGGGTGTGTTCCTTATCTAATCCTAGTGTCTAAACTCTTCTCCATGGCTGGACCCCCAAATAATATTCCTTTATGTGCTAAGGGGTATCTAGAGAGTGGGATAGGTTTAATCACTACCCTAACCCTAACGCGTACCCTAACCCTAACCCCTACCCTAGCCCTACAACGTACCCTAATCCTAACCAGTACCCTAAACCGAGCCCTAACCCTAACACTAACCCTAACCCTAACCCATACCCTACGCCGTACCCGAAGCCCTCCCCGAACCCGTACCCTAAGCCTAACCATAAGCCTAACCCTAACCCTAGGCTACCCTTGACTGCTTCTGCCTCCAATAGATTTCCTAAGCACTAGTGTTTTAAGGAACAGCTTAAAAAGAGAATCCTAATGTGATTTCTTTATAATGTGTGTGTTCCTTATATTATCTTAGTGTCTAAACTCTTCTCCATGGCTGGACCCCCAAATAATATTCCTTTACGTGCTAAGGGGTATCTAGAGAGTGGGATAGGTTTAATAACTACCCTAACCCTAACGCGTACCCTAACGCTAACCCCTACCCTAACCCTAACACGTACCCTAATCCTAACCCGTACCCTAAACCGAGCCCTAACCCTAACACTAACCCTAACCCTAACCCTAACCCATACCCTACGCCGTACCCGAAGACCTCCCCGAACCCGTATCCTAAGGCGTACCCTAAGCCTAACCCTAAGCCTAACCCTAACCCTAGGCTACCCTTGACTGCTTCTGCCTCCAATAGAATTCCTAAGCACTAGTGTTTTAAGGAACAGCTTAAAAAGAGAATCCTAATGTGATTTCTGTATAATGGGTGTGTTCCTTATCTAATCCTAGTGTCTAAACTCTTCTCCATGGCTGGACACCCAAATAATATTCCTTTATGTTCTAAGGGGTATCTAGAGAGTGGGATAGGTTTAATCACTACCCTAACCCTAACGCGTACCCTAACCCTAACCCCTACCCTAGCCCTAACACGTACCCTAATCCTAACCCGTACCCTAAACCGAGCCCTAACCCTAACACTAACCCTAACCCTAACCCTAACCCATACCCTACGCCGTACCCGAAGCCCTCCCCGAACATGTACCCTAAGCCGTACCCTAAGCCTAAACCTAAGCCTAACCCTAACCCTAGGCTACCCTTGACTGCTTCTGCCTCCAATAGATTTCCTAAGCACTAGTGTTTTAAGGAACAGCTTAAAAAGAGAATCCTAATGTGATTTCTTTATAATGGGTGTGTTCCTTATATTATCTTAGTGTCTAAACTCTTCTCCATGGCTGGACCCACAAATAATATTCCTTTACGTGCTAAGGGGTATCTAGAGAGTGGGATTGGTTTAATAACTACCCTAACCCTAACGCGTACCCTAACCCTAACCCCTACCCTAACAATAACACGTACCCTAATCCTAACCCGTACCCTAAACCGAGCCCTAACCCTAACACTAACCCTAACCCTAACCCTAACCCATACCCTACGCCGTACCCGAAGCCCTCCCCGAACCCGTACCCTAAGCCGTACCCTAAGCCTAACCCTAAGCCTAACCTTAACCCTAGGCTACCCTTGACTGCTTCTGCCTCCAATAGATTTCCTAAGCACTAGTGTTTTAAGGAACAGCTTAAAAAGAGAATCCTAATGTGATTTCTTTATAATGGGTGTGTTCCTTATCTTATCTTAGTGCCTAAACTCTTCTCCATGGCTGGACCCCCAAATAATATTCCTTTACGTGCTAAGGGGTATCTAGAGAGTGGGATAGGTTTAATAACTACCCTAACTGTAATGCGTACCCTAACCCTAACCCCTACCCTAACCCTAACACGTACCCTAATCCTAACCCGTACCCTAAACCGAGCCCTAACCCTAACACTAACCCTAACCCTAACCCATACCCTACGCCGTACCCGAAGCCCTCCCCGAACCCGTACCCTAAGCCGTACCCTAAGCCTAACCCTAAGCCTAACCCTAACCCTAGGCTACCCTTGACTGCTTCTGCCTCCAATAGATTTCCTAAGCACTAGTGTTTTAAGGAACAGCTTAAAAAGAGAATCCTAATGTGATTTCTTTATAATGTGTGTGTTCCTTATATTATCTTAGTGTCTAAACTCTTCTCCATGGCTGGACCCCCAAATAATATTCCTTTACGTGCTAAGGGGTATCTAGAGAGTGGGATAGGTTTAATAACTACCCTAACCCTAACGCGTACCCTAACCCTAACCCCTACCCTAACCCTAACACGTACCCTAATCCTAACCCGTACCCTAAACCGAGCCCTAACCCTAACACTAACCCTAACCCTAACCCTAACCCATACCCTACTCCGTACCCGAAGCCCTCCCCAAACCCGTACCCTAAGCCGTACCCTAAGCCTAACCCTAAGCCTAACCCTAACCCTAAGCTACCCTTGACTGCTTCTGCCTCCAATAGATTTCCTAAGCACTAGGGTTTTAAGGAACAGCTTAAAAAGAGAATCCTAATGTGATTTCTTTATAATGTGTGTGTTCCTTATATTATCTTAGTGTCTAAACTCTTCTCCATGGCTGGACCCCCAAATAATATTCCTTTACGTGCTAAGGGGTATCTAGAGAGTGGGATAGGATTAATAACTACCCTAACCCTAACACGTACCCTAACCCTAACCCCTACCCTAACCCTAACACGTACCCTAATCCTAACCCGTACCCTAAACCGAGCCCTAACCCTAACACTAACCCTAACCCTAACCCTAACCCATAAACTACACCGTACCCGAAGCCCTCCCCGAACCCGTACCCTAAGGCGTACCCTAAGCCTAACCCTAACCCTAGGCTACCCTTGACTGCTTCTGCCTCCAATAGATTTCCTAAGCACTAGTGTTTTAAGGAACAGCTTAAAAAGAGAATCCTAATGTGATTTCTTTATAATGGGTGTGTTCCTTATCTTATCTTAGTGCCTAAACTCTTCTCCATGGCTGGACCCCCAAATAATATTCCTTTACGTGCTAAGGGGTATCTAGAGAGTGGGATAGGTTTAATAACTACCCTAACTGTAACGCGTACCCTAACCCTAACCCCTACCCTAACCCTAACACGTACCCTAATCCTAACCCGTACCCTAAACCGAGCCCTAACCCTAACACTAACCCTAACCCTAACCCTAACCCATACCCTACGCCGTACCCGAAGCCCTCCCCGAACACGTACCCTAATCCGTACCCTAAGCCTAAGCCTAAGCCTAACCCTAACCCTAGGCTACCCTTGACTGCTTCTGCCTCCAATAGATTTCCTAAGCACTAGTGTTTTAAGGAACAGCTTAAAAAGAGAATCCTAATGTGATTTCTTTATAATGGGTGTGTTCCTTATCTAATCCTAGTGTCTAAACTCTTCTCCATGGCTGGACCCCCAAATAATATTCCTTTATGTGCTAAGGGGTATCTAGAGAGTGGGATAGGTTTAATCACTACCCTAACCCTAACGCGTACCCTAACCCTAACCCCTACCCTAGCCCTAACACGTACCCTAATCCTAACCCGTACCCTAAACCGAGCCCTAACCCTAACACTAACCCTAACCCTAACCCTAACCCATACCCTACGCCGTACCCGAAGCCCTCCCCGAACACGTACCCTAAGCCGTACCCTAAGCCTAACCCTAAGCCTAACCCTAACCCTAGGCTACCCTTGACTGCTTCTGCATCCAATAGATTTGCTAAGCACTAGTGTTTTAAGGAACAGCTTAAAAAGAGAATCCTAATGTGATTTCTGTATAATGGGTGTGTTCCTTATCTAATCCTAGTGTCTAAACTCTTCTCCATGGCTGGACCCCCAAATAATATTCCTTTACGTGCTAAGGGGTATCTAGAGAGTGGGATAGGTTTAATAACTACCCTAACTGTAACGCGTACCCTAACCCTAACCCCTACCCTAACCCTAACACGTACCCTAATCCTAACCCGTACCCTAAACCGAGCCCTAACCCTAACACTAACCCTAACCCTAACCCTAACCCATACCCTACGCCGTACCCGAAGCCCTCACCGAACACGTACCCTAAGCCGTACCCTAAGCCTAACCCTAAGCCTAACCCTAACCCTAGGCTACCCTTGACTGCTTCTGAATCCAATAGATTTCCTAAGCACTAGTGTTTTAAGGAACAGCTTAAAAAGAGAATCCTAATGTGATTTCTTTATAATGGGTGTGTTCCTTATCTAATCCTAGTGTCTAAACTCTTCTCCATGGCTGGACCCCCAAATAATATTCCTTTATGTGCTAAGGGGTATCTAGAGAGTGGGATAGGTTTAATCACTACCCTAACCCTAACGCGTACCCTAACCCTAACCCCTACCCTAGCCCTACAACGTACCCTAATCCTAACCCGTACCCTAAACCGAGCCCTAACCCTAACACTAACCCTAACCCTAACCCATACCCTACGCCGTAACCGAAGCCCTCCCCGAACCCGTACCCTAAGCCTAACCATAAGCCTAACCCTAACCCTAGGCTACCCTTGACTGCTTCTGCCTCCAATAGATTTCCTAAGCACTAGTGTTTTAAGGAACAGCTTAAAAAGAGAATCCTAATGTGATTTCTTTATAATGTGTGTGTTCCTTATATTATCTTAGTGTCTAAACTCTTCTCCATGGCTGGACCCCCAAATAATATTCCTTTACGTGCTAAGGGGTATCTAGAGAGTGGGATAGGTTTAATAACTACCCTAACCCTAACGCGTACCCTAACGCTAACCCCTACCCTAACCCTAACACGTACCCTAATCCTAACCCGTACCCTAAACCGAGCCCTAACCCTAACACTAACCCTAACCCTAACCCTAACCCATACCCTACGCCGTACCCGAAGCCCTCCCCGAACCCGTATCCTAAGGCGTACCCTAAGCCTAACCCTAAGCCTAACCCTAACCCTAGGCTACCCTTGACTGCTTCTGCCTCCAATAGATTTCCTAAGCACTAGTGTTTTAAGGAACAGCTTAAAAAGAGAATCCTAATGTGATTTCTTTATAATGTGTGTGTTACTTATATTATCTTAGTTTCTAAACTATTCTCCATGGCTGGACCCCCAAATAATATTCCTTTACGTGCTAAGGGGTATCTAGAGAGTGGGATAGGTTTAATAACTACCCTAACCCTAACGCGTACCCTAACGCTAACCCTTACCCTAACCCTAACATGTACCCTAATCCTAACCCGTACCCTAAACCGAGCCCTAACCCTAACACTAACCCTAACCCTAACCCTAACCCATACCCTACGCCGTACCCGAAGCCCTCCCCGAACCCGTATCCTAAGGCGTACCCTAAGCCTAACCCTAAGCCTAACCCTAACCCTAGGCTACCCTTGACTGCTTCTGCCTCCAATAGATTTCCTAAGCACTAGTGTTTTAAGGAACAGCTTAAAAAGAGAATCCTAATGTGATTTCTGTATAATGGGTGTGTTCCTTATCTAATCCTAGTGTCTAAACTCTTCTCCATGGCTGGACACCCAAATAATATTCCTTTATGTTCTAAGGGGTATCTAGAGAGTGGGATAGGTTTAATCACTACCCTAACCCTAACGCGTACCCTAACCCTAACCCCTACGCTAGCCCTAACACGTACCCTAATCCTAACCCGTACCCTAAACCGAGCCCTAACCCTAACACTAACCCTAACCCTAACCCTAACCCATACCCTACGCCGTACCCGAAGCCCTCCCCGAACATGTACCCTAAGCCGTACCCTAAGCCTAAACCTAAGCCTAACCCTAAACCTAGGCTACCCTTGACTGCTTCTGCCTCCAATAGATTTCCTAAGCACTAGTGTTTTAAGGAACAGCTTAAAAAGAGAATCCTAATGTGATTTCTTTATAATGGGTGTGTTCCTTATCTTATCTTAGTGCCTAAACTCTTCTCCATGGCTGGACCCCCAAATAATATTCCTTTACGTGCTAAGGGGTATCTAGAGAGTGGGATAGGTTTAATAACTACCCTAACCGTAACGCATACACTAACCCTAACCCCTACCCTAACCCTAACACGTACCCTAATCCTAACCCGTACCCTAAACCGAGCCCCAACCCTAACACTAACCCTAACCCTAACCCTAACCCATACCCTACGCCGTACCCGAAGCCCACCCCAAACCCGTACCCTAAGCCGTACCCTAAGCCTAACCCTAAGCCTAACCCTAACCCTAGGCTACCCTTGACTGCTTCTGCCTCCAATAGATTTCCTAAGCACTAGTGTTTTAAGGAACAGCTTAAAAAGAGAATCCTAATGTGATTTCTTTATAATGGGTGTGTTCCTTATCTTATCTTAGTGCCTAAACTCTTCTCCATGGCTGGACCCCCAAATAATATTCCTTTACGTGCTAAGGGGTATCTAGAGAGTGCGATAGGTTTAATAACTACCTTAACTGTAACGCGTACCCTAACCCTAACCCCTACCCTAACCCTAACACGTACCCTAATCCTAACCCGTACCCTAAACCGAGCCCTAACCCTAACACTAACCCTAACCCTAACCCTAACCCATACTCTACGCCGTACCCGAAGCCCTCCCCGAACCCGTACCCTAAGCCGTACCCTAAGCCTAACCCTAAGCCTAACCCTAACACTAGGCTACCCTTGACTGCTTCTGCCTCCAATAGATTTCCTAAGCACTAGTGTTTTAAGGAACAGCTTAAAAAGAGAATCCTAATGTGATTTCTTTATAATGTGTGTGTTCCTTATATTATCTTAGTGTCTAAACTCTTCTCCATAGCTGGACCCCCAAATAATATTCCTTTACGTGCTAAGGGGTATCTAGAGAGTGGGATAGGTTTAATAACTACCCTAACCCTAACGCGTACCCTAACCCTAACCCCTACCCTAACCCTAACACGTACCCTAATCCTAACCCGTACCCTAAACCGAGCCCTAACCCTAACACTAACCCTAACACTAACCCTAACCCATACCCTACGCCGTACCCGAAGCCCTCCCCAAACCCGTACCCTAAGCCGTACCCTAAGCCTAACCCTAAGCCTAACCCTAACCCTAGGCTACCCTTGACTGCTTCTGCCTCCAATAGATTTCCTAAGCACTAGTGTTTTAAGGAACAGCTTAAAAAGAGAATCCTAATGTGATTTCTTTATAATGGGTGTGTTCCTTATATTATCTTAGTGTCTAAACTCTTCTCCATGGCTGGACCCCCAAATAATATTCCTTTACGTGCTAAGGGGTATCTAGAGAGTGGGATTAGTTTAATAACTACCCTAACCCTAACGCGTACCCTAACCCTAACCCCTACCCTAACAATAACACGTACCCTAATCCTAACCCGTACCCTAAACCGAGCCCTAACCCTAACACTAACCCTAACCCTAACCCTAACCCATACCCTACGCCGTACCCGAAGCCCTCCCCGAACCCGTACCCTAAGGCGTACCCTAAGCCTAACCCTAAGCCTAACCCTAACCCTAGGCTACCCTTGACTGCTTCTGCCTCCAATAGATTTCCTAAGCACTAGTGTTTTAAGGAACAGCTTAAAAAGAGAATCCTAATGTGATTTCTTTATAATGGGTGTGTTCCTTATCTTATCTTAGTGCCTAAACTCTTCTCCATGGCTGGACCCCCAAATAATATTCCTTTACGTGCTAAGGGTTATCTAGAGAGTGGGATAGGTTTAATAACTACCCTAACCCTAACGCGTACCCTAACCCTAACCCCTACCCTAACCCTAACACGTACCCTAATCCTAACCCGTACCCTAAACCGAGCCCTAACCCTAACACTAACCCTAACCCTAACCCTAACCCATAAACTACGCCGTACCCGAAGCCCTCCCCGAACCCGTACCCTAAGCCGTACCCTAAGCCTAACCCTAAGCCTAACCCTAACCCTAGGCTACCCTTGACTGCTTCTGCCTCCAATAGATTTCCTAAGCACTAGTGTTTTAAGGAACAGCTTAAAAAGAGAATCCTAATGTGATTTCTTTATAATGTGTGTGTTCCTTATATTATCTTAGTGTCTAAACTCTTCTCCATGGCTGGACCCCCAAATAATATTCCTTTACGTGCTAAGGGGTATCTAGAGAGTGGGATAGGTTTAATAACTACCCTAACTGTAACGCGTACCCTAACCCTAACCCCTACCCTAACCCTAACACGTACCCTAATCCTAACCCGTACCCTAAACCGAGCCCTAACCCTAACACTAACCCTAACCCTAACCCTAACCCATACCCTACGCCGTATCCGAAGCCCTCCCCGAACACGTACCCTAATCCGTACCCTAAGCCTAAGCCTAAGCCTAACCCTAACCCTAGGCTACCCTTGACTGCTTCTGCCTCCAATAGATTTCCTAAGCACTAGGGTTTTAAGGAACAGCTTAAAAAGAGAATCCTAATGTGATTTCTTTATAATGTGTGTGTTCCTTATATTATCTTAGTGTCTAAACTCTTCTCCATGGCTGGACCCCCAAATAATATTCCTTTACGTGCTAAGGGGTATCTAGAGAGTGGGATTAGTTTAATAACTACCCTAACCCTAACGCGTACCCTAACCCTAACCCCTACCCTAACAATAACACGTACCCTAATCCTAACCCGTACCCTAAACCGAGCCCTAACCCTAACACTAACCCTAACCCTAACCCTAACCCATACCCTACGCCGTACCCGAAGCCCTCCCCGAACCCGTACCCTAAGGCGTACCCTAAGCCTAACCCTAAGCCTAACCCTAACCCTAGGCTACCCTTGACTGCTTCTGCCTCCAATAGATTTCCTAAGCACTAGTGTTTTAAGGAACAGCTTAAAAAGAGAATCCTAATGTGATTTCTTTATAATGGGTGTGTTCCTTATCTTATCTTAGTGCCTAAACTCTTCTCCATGGCTGGACCCCCAAATAATATTCCTTTACGTGCTAAGGGGTATCTAGAGAGTGGGATAGGATTAATAACTACCCTAACCCTAACGCGTACCCTAACCCTAACCCCTACCCTAACCCTAACACGTACCCTAATCCTAACCCGTACCCTAAACCGAGCCCTAACCCTAACACTAACCCTAACCCTAACCCTAACCCATAAACTACGCCGTACCCGAAGCCCTCCCCGAACCCGTACCCTAAGGCGTACCCTAAGCCTAACCCTAAGCCTAACCCTAACCCTAGGCTACCCTTGACTGCTTCTGCCTCCAATAGATTTCCTAAGCACTAGTGTTTTAAGGAACAGCTTAAAAAGAGAATCCTAATGTGATTTCTTTATATTGGGTGTGTTCCTTATCTTATCTTAGTGCCTAAACTCTTCTCCATGGCTGGACCCCCAAATAATATTCCTTTACGTGCTAAGGGGTATCTAGAGAGTGGGATAGGTTTAATAACTACCCTAACTGTAACGCGTACCCTAACCCTAACCCCTACCCTAACCCTAACACGTACCCTAATCCTAACCCGTACCCTAAACCGAGCCCTAACCCTAACACTAACCCTAACCCTAACCCTAACCCATACCCTACGCCGTATCCGAAGCCCTCCCCGAACACGTACCCTAATCCGTACCCTAAGCCTAAGCCTAAGCCTAACCCTAACCCTAGGCTACCCTTGACTGCTTCTGCCTCCAATAGATTTCCTAAGCACTAGGGTTTTAAGGAACAGCTTAAAAAGAGAATCCTAATGTGATTTCTTTATAATGGGTGTGTTCCTTATATTATCTTAGTGTCTAAACTCTTCTCCATGGCTGGACCCCCAAATAATATTCCTTTACGTGCTAAGGGGTATCTAGAGAGTGGGATTAGTTTAATAACTACCCTAACCCTAACGCGTACCCTAACCCTAACCCCTACCCTAACAATAACACGTACCCTAATCCTAACCCGTACCCTAAACCGAGCCCTAACCCTAACACTAACCCTAACCCTAACCCTAACCCATACCCTACGCCGTACCCGAAGCCCTCCCCGAACCCGTACCCTAAGGCGTACCCTAAGCCTAACCCTAAGCCTAACCCTAACCCTAGGCTACCCTTGACTGCTTCTGCCTCCAATAGATTTCCTAAGCACTAGTGTTTTAAGGAACAGCTTAAAAAGAGAATCCTAATGTGATTTCTTTATAATGGGTGTGTTCCTTATCTTATCTTAGTGCCTAAACTCTTCTCCATGGCTGGACCCCCAAATAATATTCCTTTACGTGCTAAGGGGTATCTAGAGAGTGGGATAGGTTTAATAACTACCCTAACTGTAACGCGTACCCTAACCCTAACCCCTACCCTAACCCTAACACGTACCCTAATCCTAACCCGTACCCTAAACCGAGCCCTAACCCTAACACTAACCCTAACCCTAACCCTAACCCATACCCTACGCCGTACCCGAAGCCCTCCCCGAACCCGTACCCTAAGCCGTACCCTAAGCCTAACCCTAAGCCTAACCCTAACCCTAGGCTACCCTTGACTGCTTCTGCCTCCAATAGATTTCCTAAGCACTAGTGTTTTAAGGAACAGCTTAAAAAGAGAATCCTAATGTGATTTCTTTATAATGTGTGTGTTCCTTATATTATCTTAGTGTCTAAACTCTTCTCCATGGCTGGACCCCCAAATAATATTCCTTTACGTGCTAAGGGGTATCTAGAGAGTGGGATAGGTTTAATAACTACCCTAACCGTAACGCGTACCCTAACCCTAACCCCTACCCTAACCCTAACACGTACCCTAATCCTAACCCGTACCCTAAACCGAGCCCTAACCCTAACACTAACCCTAACCCTAACCCTAACCCATACCCTACGCCGTACCCGAAGCCCTCCCCAAACCCGTACCCTAAGCCGTACCCTAAGCCTAACCCTAAGCCTAACCCTAACCCTAGGCTACCCTTGACTGCTTCTGCCTCCAATAGATTTCCTAAGCACTAGGGTTTTAAGGAACAGCTTAAAAAGAGAATCCTAATGTGATTTCTTTATAATGTGTGTGTTCCTTATATTATCTTAGTGTCTAAACTCTTCTCCATAGCTGGACCCCCAAATAATATTCCTTTACGTGCTAAGGGGTATCTAGAGAGTGGGATAGGTTTAATAACTACCCTAACCCTAACGCGTACCCTAACCCTAACCCCTACCCTAACCCTAACACGTACCCTAATCCTAACCCGTACCCTAAACCGAGCCCTAACCCTAACACTAACCCTAACCCTAACCCTAACCCATACCCTACGCCGTACCCGAAGCCCTCCCCGAACCCGTACCCTAAGGCGTACCCTAAGCCTAACCCTAAGCCTAACCCTAACCCTAGGCTACCCTTGACTGCTTCTGCCTCCAATAGATTTCCTAAGCACTAGTGTTTTAAGGAACAGCTTAAAAAGAGAATCCTAATGTGATTTCTTTATAATGTGTGTGTTCCTTATATTATCTTAGTGTCTAAACTCTTCTCCATGGCTGGACCCCCAAATAATATTCCTTTACGTGCTAAGGGGTATCTAGAGAGTGGGATAGGTTTAATAACTACCCTAACCCTAACGCGTACCCTAACGCTAACCCCTACCCTAACCCTAACACGTACCCAAATCCTAACCCGTACCCTAAACCGAGCCCTAACCCTAACACTAACCCTAACCCTAACCCTAACCCATACCCTACGCCGTACCCGAAGCCCTCCCCGAACCCGTATCCTAAGGCGTACCCTAAGCCTAACCCTAAGCCTAACCCTAACCCTAGGCTACCCTTGACTGCTTCTGCCTCCAATAGATTTCCTAAGCACTAGTGTTTTAAGGAACAGCTTAAAAAGAGAATCCTAATGTGATTTCTTTATAATGTGTGTGTTCCTTATATTATCTTAGTGTCTAAACTCTTCTCCATGGCTGGACCCCCAAATAATATTCCTTTACGTGCTAAGGGGTATCTAGAGAGTGGGATAGGTTTAATAACTACCCTAACCCTAACGCGTACCCTAACGCTAACCCCTACCCTAACCCTAACACGTACCCTAATCCTAACCCGTACCCTAAACCGAGCCCTAACCCTAACACTAACCCTAACCCTAACCCTAACCCATACCCTACGCCGTACCCGAAGCCCTCCCCGAACCCGTATCCTAAGGCGTACCCTAAGCCTAACCCTAAGCCTAACCCTAACCCTAGGCTACCCTTGACTGCTTCTGCCTCCAATAGATTTCCTAAGCACTAGTGTTTTAAGGAACAGCTTAAAAAGAGAATCCTAATGTGATTTCTTTATAATGGGTGTGTTCCTTATCTAATCCTAGTGTCTAAACTCTTCTCCATGGCTGGACCCCCAAATAATATTCCTTTATGTGCTAAGGGGTATCTAGAGAGTGGGATAGGATTAATCACTACCCTAACCCTAACGCGTACCCTAACCCTAACCCCTACCCTAGCCCTACAACGTACCCTAATCCTAACCCGTACCCTAAACCGAGCCCTAACCCTAACACTAACCCTAACCCTAACCCATACACTACGCCGTACCCGAAGCCCTCCCCGAACCCGTACCCTAAGCCTAACCATAAGCCTAACCCTAACCCTAGGCTACCCTTGACTGCTTCTGCCTCCAATAGATTTCCTAAGCACTAGTGTTTTAAGGAACAGCTTAAAAAGAGAATCCTAATGTGATTTCTTTATAATGGGTGTGTTCCTTATATTATCTTAGTGTCTAAACTCTTCTCCATGGCTGGACCCACAAATAATATTCCTTTACGTGCTAAGGGGTATCTAGAGAGTGGGATTGGTTTAATAACTACCCTAACCCTAACGCGTACCCTAACCCTAACCCCTACCCTAACAATAACACGTACCCTAATCCTAACCCGTACCCTAAACCGAGCCCCAACCCTAACACTAACCCTAACCCTAACCCTAACCCATACCCTACGCCGTACCCGAAGCCCTCCCCAAACCCGTACCCTAAGCCGTACCCTAAGCCTAACCCTAAGCCTAACCCTAACCCTAGGCTACCCTTGACTGCTTCTGCCTCCAATAGATTTCCTAAGCACTAGGGTTTTAAGGAACAGCTTAAAAAGAGAATCCTAATGTGATTTCTTTATAATGTGTGTGTTCCTTATATTATCTTAGTGTCTAAACTCTTCTCCATGGCTGGACCCCCAAATAATATTCCTTTACGTGCTAAGGGGTATGTAGAGAGTGGGATAGGTTTAATAACTACCCTAACCCTAATGCATACCCTAACCCTAACCCCTACCCTAACCCTAACACGTACCCTAATCCTAACCCGTACCCTAAACCGAGCCCTAACCCTAACACTAACCCTAACCCTAACCCTAACCCATACCCTACGCCATACCCGAAGCCCTCCCCAAACCCGTACCCTAAGGCGTACCCTAAGCCTAACCCTAAGCCTAACCCTAACCCTAGGCTACCCTTGACTGCTTCTGCCTCCAATAGATTTCCTAAGCACTAGTGTTTTAAGGAACAGCTTAAAAAGAGAATCCTAATGTGATTTCTTCATAATGGGTGTGTTCCTTATCTTATCTTAGTGCCTAAACTCTTCTCCATGGCTGGACCCCCAAATAATATTCCTTTACGTGCTAAGTGGTATCTAGAGAGTGGGATAGGTTTAATAACTACCCTAACTGTAACGCGTACCCTAACCCTAACCCCTACCCTAACCCTAACACGTACCCTAATCCTAACCCGTACCCTAAACCGAGCCCTAACCCTAACACTAACCCTAACCCTAACCCTAACCCATACCCTACGCCGTACCCGAAGCCCTCCCCGAACCCGTACCCTAAGCCTAACCCTAAGCCTAACACTAACCCTAGGCTACCCTTGACTGCTTCTGCCTCCAATAGATTTCCTAAGCACTAGTGTTTTAAGGAACAGCTTAAAAAGAGAATCCTAATGTGATTTCTTTATAATGGGTGTGTTCCTTATATTATCTTAGTGTCTAAACTCTTCTCCATGGCTGGACCCCCAAATAATATTCCTTTACGTGCTAAGGGGTATCTAGAGAGTGGGATAGGTTTAATAACTACCCTAACCCTAACGCGTACCCTAACCCTAACCCCTACCCTAACCCTAACACGTACCCTAATCCTAACCCGTACACTAAACCGAGCCCTAACCCTAACACTAACCCTAACCCTAACCCTAACCCATACCCTACGCCGTACCCGAAGCCCTCCCCAAACCCGTACCCTAAGCCGTACCCTAAGCCTAACCCTAAGCCTAACCCTAACCCTAGGCTACCCTTGACTGCTTCTGCCTCCAATAGATTTCCTAAGCACTAGGGTTTTAAGGAACAGCTTAAAAAGAGAATCCTAATGTGATTTCTTTATAATGTGTGTGTTCCTTATATTATCTTAGTGTCTAAACTCTTCTCCATGGCTGGACCCCCAAATAATATTCCTTTACGTGCTAAGGGGTATCTAGAGAGTGGGATAGGATTAATAACTACCCTAACCCTAACGCGTACCCTAACCCTAACCCCTACCCTAACCCTAACACGTACCCTAATCCTAACCCGTACCCTAAACCGAGCCCTAACCCTAACACTAACCCTAACCCTAACCCTAACCCATACCCTACGCCGTACCCGAAGCCCTCCCCAAACCCGTACCCTAAGCCGTACCCTAAGCCTAACCCTAAGCCTAACCCTAACCCTAGGCTACCCTTGACTGCTTCTGCCTCCAATAGATTTCCTAAGCACTAGGGTTTTAAGGAACAGCTTAAAAAGAGAATCCTAATGTGATTTCTTTATAATGTGTGTGTTCCTTATATTATCTTAGTGTCTAAACTCTTCTCCATGGCTGGACCCCCAAATAATATTCCTTTACGTGCTAAGGGGTATCTAGAGAGTGGGATAGGTTTAATAACTACCCTAACCCTAACGCGTACCCTAACCCTAACCCCTACCCTAACCCTAACACGTACCCTAATCCTAACCCGTACCCTAAACCGAGCCCTAACCCTAACACTAACCCTAATCCTAACCCTAACCCATACCCTACGCCGTACCCGAAGCCCTCCCCAAACCCGTACCCTAAGCCGTACCCTAAGCCTAACCCTAAGCCTAACCCTAACCCTAGGCTACCCTTGACTGCTTCTGCCTCCAATAGATTTCCTAAGCACTAGGGTTTTAAGGAACAGCTTAAAAAGAGAATCCTAATGTGATTTCTTTATAATGTGTGTGTTCCTTATATTATCTTAGTGTCTAAACTCTTCTCCATGGCTGGACCCCCAAATAATATTCCTTTACGTGCTAAGGGGTATGTAGAGAGTGGGATAGGTTTAATAACTACCCTAACCCTAACGCGTACCCTAACCCTAACCACTACCCTAACCCTAACACGTACCCTAATCCTAACCCGTACCCTAAACCGAGCCCTAACCCTAACACTAACCCTAACCCTAACCCTAACCCATACCCTACGCCGTACCCGAAGCCCTCCCCGAACCCGTACCCTAAGGCGTACCCTAAGCCTAACCCTAAGCCTAACCCTAACCCTAGGCTACCCTTGACTGCTTCTGCCTCCAATAGATTTCCTAAGCACTAGTGTTTTAAGGAACAGCTTAAAAAGAGAATCCTAATGTGATTTCTTTATAATGTGTGTGTTCCTTATATTATCTTAGTGTCTAAACTCTTCTCCATGGCTGGACCCCCAAATAATATTCCTTTACGTGCTAAGGGGTATCTAGAGAGTGGGATAGGTTTAATAACTACCCTAACCGTAACGCGTACCCTAAGCCTAACCCCTACCCTAACCCTAACACGTACCCTAATCCTAACCCGTACCCTAAACCGAGCCCTAACCCTAACACTAACCCTAACCCTAACCCTAACCCATACCCTACGCCATACCCGAAGCCCTCCCCGAACCCGTACCCTAAGCCGTACCCTAAGCCTAACACTAACCCTAGGCTACCCTTGACTGCTTCTGCCTCCAATAGATTTCCTAAGCACTAGTGTTTTAAGGAACAGCTTAAAAAGAGAATCCTAATGTGATTTCTTTATAATGGGTGTGTTCCTTATATTATCTTAGTGTCTAAACTCTTCTCCATGGCTGGACCCCCAAATAATATTCCTTTACGTGCTAAGGGGTATCTAGAGAGTGGGATAGGTTTAATAACTACCCTAACCCTAACGCGTACCCTAACCCTAACCCCTACCCTAACCCTAACACGTACCCTAATCCTAACCCGTACACTAAACCGAGCCCTAACCCTAACACTAACCCTAACCCTAACCCTAACCCATACCCTACGCCGTACCCGAAGCCCTCCCCAAACCCGTACCCTAAGCCGTACCCTAAGCCTAACCCTAAGCCTAACCCTAACCCTAGGCTACCCTTGACTGCTTCTGCCTCCAATAGATTTCCTAAGCACTAGGGTTTTAAGGAACAGCTTAAAAAGAGAATCCTAATGTGATTTCTTTATAATGTGTGTGTTCCTTATATTATCTTAGTGTCTAAACTCTTCTCCATGGCTGGACCCCCAAATAATATTCCTTTACGTGCTAAGGGGTATCTAGAGAGTGGGATAGGATTAATAACTACCCTAACCCTAACGCGTACCCTAACCCTAACCCCTACCCTAACCCTAACACGTACCCTAATCCTAACCCGTACCCTAAACCGAGCCCTAACCCTAACACTAACCCTAACCCTAACCCTAACCCATACCCTACGCCGTACCCGAAGCCCTCCCCAAACCCATACCCTAAGCCGTACCCTAAGCCTAACCCTAAGCCTAACCCTAACCCTAGGCTACCCTTGACTGCTTCTGCCTCCAATAGATTTCCTAAGCACTAGGGTTTTAAGGAACAGCTTAAAAAGAGAATCCTAATGTGATTTCTTTATAATGTGTGTGTTCCTTATATTATCTTAGTGTCTAAACTCTTCTCCATGGCTGGACCCCCAAATAATATTCCTTTACGTGCTAAGGGGTATCTAGAGAGTGGGATAGGTTTAATAACTACCCTAACCCTAACGCGTACCCTAACCCTAACCCCTACCCTAACCCTAACACGTACCCTAATCCTAACCCGTACCCTAAACCGAGCCCTAACCCTAACACTAACCCTAATCCTAACCCTAACCCATACCCTACGCCGTACCCGAAGCCCTCCCCAAACCCGTACCCTAAGCCGTACCCTAAGCCTAACCCTAAGCCTAACCCTAACCCTAGGCTACCCTTGACTGCTTCTGCCTCCAATAGATTTCCTAAGCACTAGGGTTTTAAGGAACAGCTTAAAAAGAGAATCCTAATGTGATTTCTTTATAATGTGTGTGTTCCTTATATTATCTTAGTGTCTAAACTCTTCTCCATGGCTGGACCCCCAAATAATATTCCTTTACGTGCTAAGGGGTATGTAGAGAGTGGGATAGGTTTAATAACTACCCTAACCCTAACGCGTACCCTAACCCTAACCACTACCCTAACCCTAACACGTACCCTAATCCTAACCCGTACCCTAAACCGAGCCCTAACCCTAACACTAACCCTAACCCTAACCCTAACCCATACCCTACGCCGTACCCGAAGCCCTCCCCGAACCCGTACCCTAAGGCGTACCCTAAGCCTAACCCTAAGCCTAACCCTAACCCTAGGCTACCCTTGACTGCTTCTGCCTCCAATAGATTTCCTAAGCACTAGTGTTTTAAGGAACAGCTTAAAAAGAGAATCCTAATGTGATTTCTTTATAATGGGTGTGTTCCTTATCTAATCCTAGTGTCTAAACTCTTCTCCATGGCTGGACCCCCAAATAATATTCCTTTATGTGCTAAGGGGTATCTAGAGAGTGGGATAGGTTTAATCACTACCCTAACCCTAACGCGTACCCTAACCCTAACCCCTACCCTAGCCCTAACACGTACCCTAATCCTAACCCGTACCCTAAACCGAGCCCTAACCCTAACACTAACCCTAACCCTAACCCTAACCCGTACCCTACGCCGTACCCGAAGCCCTCCCCGAACCCGTACCCTAAGCCTAACCCTAAGCCTAACACTAACCCTAGGCTACCCTTGACTGCTTCTGCCTCCAATAGATTTCCTAAGCACTAGTGTTTTAAGGAACAGCTTAAAAAGAGAATCCTAATGTGATTTCTTTATAATGGGTGTGTTCCTTATATTATCTTAGTGTCTAAACTCTTCTCCATGGCTGGACCCCCAAATAATATTCCTTTACGTGCTAAGGGGTATCTAGAGAGTGGGATAGGTTTAATAACTACCCTAACCCTAACGCGTACCCTAACCCTAACCCCTACCCTAACCCTAACACGTACCCTAATCCTAACCCGTACACTAAACCGAGCCCTAACCCTAACACTAACCCTAACCCTAACCCTAACCCATACCCTACGCCGTACCCGAAGCCCTCCCCAAACCCGTACCCTAAGCCGTACCCTAAGCCTAACCCTAAGCCTAACCCTAACCCTAGGCTACCCTTGACTGCTTCTGCCTCCAATAGATTTCCTAAGCACTAGGGTTTTAAGGAACAGCTTAAAAAGAGAATCCTAATGTGATTTCTTTATAATGTGTGTGTTCCTTATATTATCTTAGTGTCTAAACTCTTCTCCATGGCTGGACCCCCAAATAATATTCCTTTACGTGCTAAGGGGTATCTAGAGAGTGGGATAGGATTAATAACTACCCTAACACTAACGCGTACCCTAACCCTAACCCCTACCCTAACCCTAACACGTACCCTAATCCTAACCCGTACCCTAAACCGAGCCCTAACCCTAACACTAACCCTAACCCTAACCCTAACCCATACCCTACGCCGTACCAGAAGCCCTCCCCAAACCCGTACCCTAAGCCGTACCCTAAGCCTAACCCTAAGCCTAACCCTAACCCTAGGCTACCCTTGACTGCTTCTGCCTCCAATAGATTTCCTAAGCACTAGGGTTTTAAGGAACAGCTTAAAAAGAGAATCCTAATGTGATTTCTTTATAATGTGTGTGTTCCTTATATTATCTTAGTGTCTAAACTCTTCTCCATGGCTGGACCCCCAAATAATATTCCTTTACGTGCTAAGGGGTATCTAGAGAGTGGGATAGGTTTAATAACTACCCTAAACCTAACGCGTACCCTAACCCTAACCCCTACCCTAACCCTAACACGTACCCTAATCCTAACCCGTACCCTAAACCGAGCCCTAACCCTAACACTAACCCTAATCCTAACCCTAACCCATACCCTACGCCGTACCCGAAGCCCTCCCCAAACCCGTACCCTAAGCCGTACCCTAAGCCTAACCCTAAGCCTAACCCTAACCCTAGGCTACCCTTGACTGCTTCTGCCTCCAATTGATTTCCTAATCACTAGGGTTTTAAGGAACAGCTTAAAAAGAGAATCCTAATGTGATTTCTTTATAATGTGTGTGTTCCTTATATTATCTTAGTGTCTAAACTCTTCTCCATGGCTGGACCCCCAAATAATATTCCTTTACGTGCTAAGGGGTATGTAGAGAGTGGGATAGGTTTAATAACTACCCTAACCCTAACGCGTACCCTAACCCTAACCACTACCCTAACCCTAACACGTACCCTAATCCTAACCCGTACCCTAAACCGAGCCCTAACCCTAACACTAACCCTTACCCTAACCCTAACCCATACCCTACGCCGTACCCGAAGCCCTCCCCGAACCCGTACCCTAAGGCGTACCCTAAGCCTAACCCTAAGCCTAACCCTAACCCTAGGCTACCCTTGACTGCTTCTGCCTCCAATAGATTTCCTAAGCACTAGTGTTTTAAGGAACAGCTTAAAAAGAGAATCCTAATGTGATTTCTTTATAATGTGTGTGTTCCTTATATTATCTTAGTGTCTAAACTCTTCTCCATGGCTGGACCCCCAAATAATATTCCTTTACGTGCTAAGGGGTATCTAGAGAGTGGGATAGGTTTAATAACTACCCTAACCGTAACGCGTACCCTAACCCTAACCCCTACCCTAACCCTAACACGTACCCTAATCCTAACCCGTACCCTAAACCGAACCCTAACCCTAACACTAACCCTAACCCTAACCCTAACCCATACCCTACGCCGTACCCGAAGCCCTCCCCGAACACGTACCCTAATCCGTACCCTAAGCCAAACCCTAAGCCTAACCCTAACCCTAGGCTACCCTTGACTGCTTCTGCCTCCAATAGATTTCCTAAGCACTAGTGTTTTAAGGAACAGCTTAAAAAGAGAATCCTAATGTGATTTCTTTATAATGGGTGTGTTCCTTATCTAATCCTACTGTCTAAACTCTTCTCCATGGCTGGACCCCCAAATAATATTCCTTTATGTGCTAAGGGGTATCTAGAGAGTGGGATAGGTTTAATCACTACCCTAACCCTAACGCGTACCCTAACCCTAACCCCTACCCTAGCCCTAACACGTACCCTAATCCTAACCCGTACCCTAAACCGAGCCCTAACCCTAACACTAACCCTAACCCTAACCCTAAACCATACCCTACGCCGTACCCGAAGCCCTCCCCAAACCCGTACCCTAAGCCGTACCCTAAGCCTAACCCTAAGCCTAACCCTAACCCTAGGCTACCCTTGACTGCTTCTGCCTCCAATAGATTTCATAAGCACTAGGGTTTTAAGAAACAGCTTAAAAAGAGAATCCTAATGTGATTTCTTTATAATGGGTGTGTTCCTTATCTTATCTTAGTGCCTAAACTCTTCTCCATGGCTGGACCCCCAAATAATATTCCTTTACGTGCTAAGGGGTATCTAGAGAGTGGGATAGGTTTAATAACTACCCTAACCGTAACGCATACCCTAACCCTAACCCCTACCCTAACCCTAACACGTACCCTAATCCTAACCCGTACCCTAAACCGAGCCCTAACCCTAACACTAACCCTAACCCTAACCCTAAACAATACCCTACGCCGTACCCGAAGCCCTCCCCAAACCCGTACCCTAAGCCGTACCCTAAGCCTAACCTAAGCCTAACCCTAACCCTAGGCTACCCTTGACTGCTTCTGCCTCCAATAGATTTCCTAAGCACTAGGGTTTTAAGGAACAGCTTAAAAAGAGAATCCTAATGTGATTTCTTTATAATGTGTGTGTTCCTTATATTATCTTAGTGTCTAAACTCTTCTCCATGGCTGGACCCCCAAATAATATTCCTTTACGTGCTAAGGGGTATGTAGAGAGTGGGATAGGTTTAATAACTACCCTAACCCTAACGCGTACCCTAACCCTAACCCCTACCCTAACCCTAACACGTACCCTAATCCTAACCCGTACCCTAAACCGAGCCCTAACCCTAACACTAACCCTAACCCTAACCCTAACCCTTACCCTACGCCGTACCCGAAGCCCTCCCCGAACCCGTACCCTAAGGCGTACCCTAAGCCTAACCCTAAGCCTAACCCTAACCCTAGGCTACCCTTGACTGCTTCTGCCTCCAATAGATTTCCTAAGCACTAGTGTTTTAAGGAACAGCTTAAAAAGAGAATCCTAATGTGATTTCTTTATAATGGGTTTGTTCCTTATCTTATCTTAGTGCCTAAACTCTTCTCCATGGCTGGACCCCCAAATAATATTCCTTTACGTGCTAAGGGGGATCTAGAGAGTGGGATAGGTTTAATAACTACCCTAACTGTAACGCGTACCCTAACCCTAACCCCTACCCTAACCCTAACACGTACCCTAATCCTAACCCGTACCCTAAACCGAGCCCTAACCCTAACACTAACCCTAACCCTAACCCTAACCCATACCCTACGCCGTACCCGAAGCCCTCCCCGAACCCGTACCCTAAGCCGTACCCTAAGCCTAACCCTAAGCCTAACACTAACCCTAGGCTACCCTTGACTGCTTCTGCCTCCAATAGATTTCCTAAGCACTAGTGTTTTAAGGAACAGCTTAAAAAGAGAATCCTAATGTGATTTCTTTATAATGTGTGTGTTCCTTATATTATCTTAGTGTCTAAACTCTTCTCCATGGCTGGACCCCCAAATAATATTCCTTTACGTGCTAAGGGGTATCTAGAGAGTGGGATAGGTTTAATAACTACCCTAACCCTAACGCGTACCCTAACCCTAACCCCTACCCTAACCCTAACACGTACCCTAATCCTAACCCGTACCCTAAACCGAGCCCTAACCCTAACACTAACCCTAACCCTAACCCTAACCCATACCCTACGCCGTACCCGAAGCCCTCCCCAAACCCGTACCCTAAGCCGTACCCTAAGCCTAACCCTAAGCCTAACCCTAACCCTAGGCTACCCTTGACTGCTTCTGCCTCCAATAGATTTCCTAAGCACTAGTGTTTTAAGGAACAGCTTAAAAAGAGAATCCTAATGTGATTTCTTTATAATGGGTGTGTTCCTTATATTATCTTAGTGTCTAAACTCTTCTCCATGGCTGGACCCCCAAATAATATTCCTTTACGTGCTAAGGGGTATCTAGAGAGTGGGATTGGTTTAATAACTACCCTAACCCTAACGCGTACCCTAACCCTAACCCCTACCCTAACAATAACACGTACCCTAATCCTAACCCGTACCCTAAACCGAGCCCTAACCCTAACACTAACCCTAACCCTAACCCTAACCCATACCCTACGCCGTACCCGAAGCCCTCCCCGAACCCGTACCCTAAGCCGTACCCTAAGCCTAACCCTAAGCCTAACCCTAACCCTAGGCTACCCTTGACTGCTTCTGCCTCCAATAGATTTCCTAAGCACTAGTGTTTTAAGGAACAGCTTAAAAAGAGAATCCTAATGTGATTTCTTTATAATGTGTGTGTTCCTTATATTATCTTAGTGTCTAAACTCTTCTCCATGGCTGGACCCCCAAATAATATTCCTTTACGTGCTAAGGGGTATCTAGAGAGTGGGATAGGTTTAATAACTACCCTAACCCTAACGCGTACCCTAACCCTAACCCCTACCCTAACCCTAACACGTACCCTAATCCTAACCCGTACCCTAAACCGAGCCCTAACCCTAACACTAACCCTAACCCTAACCCTAACCCATACCCTACGCCGTACCCGAAGCCCTCCCCAAACCCGTACCCTAAGCCGTACCCTAAGCCTAACCCTAAGCCTAACCCTAACCCTAGGCTACCCTTGACTGCTTCTGCCTCCAATAGATTTCCTAAGCACTAGGGTTTTAAGGAACAGCTTAAAAAGAGAATCCTAAAGTGATTTCTTTATAATGTGTGTGTTCCTTATATTATCTTAGTGTCTAAACTCTTCTCCATGGCTGGACCCCCAAATAATATTCCTTTACGTGCTAAGGGGTATCTAGAGAGTGGGATAGGTTTAATAACTACCCTAACCCTAACGCGTACCCTAACCCTAACCCCTACCCTAACCCTAACACGTACCCTAATCCTAACCCGTACCCTAAACCGAGCCCTAACCCTAACACTAACCCTAACCCTAACCCTAACCCATACCCTACGCCGTACCCGAAGCCCTCCCCAAACCCGTACCCTAAGCCGTACCCTAAGCCTAACCCTAAGCCTAACCCTAACCCTAGGCTACCCTTGACTGCTTCTGCCTCCAATAGATTTCCTAAGCACTAGGGTTTTAAGGAACAGCTTAAAAAGAGAATCCTAATGTTATTTCTTTATAATGTGTGTGTTCCTTATATTATCTTAGTGTCTAAACTCTTCTCCATGGCTGGACCCCCAAATAATATTCCTTTACTTGCTAAGGGGTATGTAGAGAGTGGGATAGGTTTAATAACTACCCTAACCGTAACGCGTACCCTAACCCTAACCCCTACCCTAACCCTAACACGTACCCTAATCCTAACCTGTACCCTAAACCGAGCCCTAACCCTAACACTAACCCTAACCCTAACCCTAACCCATACCCTACGCCGTACCCGAAGCCCTCCCCGAACACGTACCCTAAGCCGTACCCTAAGCCTAACCCTAAGCCTAACCCTAACCCTAGGCTACCCTTGACTGCTTCTGAATCCAATAGATTTCTAAGCACTAGTGTTTTAAGGAAGAGCTTAAAAAGAGAATCCTAATGTGATTTCTTTATAATGGGTGTGTTCCTTATATTATCTTAGTGTCTAAACTCTTCTCCATGGCTGGACCCCCAAATAATATTCCTTTACGTGTTAAGGGGTATCTAGAGAGTGGGATTGGTTTAATAACTACCCTAACCCTAACGCGTACCCTAACCCTAACCCCTACCCTAACAATAACACGTACCCTAATCCTAACCCGTACCCTAAACCGAGCCCTAACCCTAACACTAACCCTAACCCTAACCCTAACCCATACCCTACGCCGTACCCGAAGCCCTCCCCGAACCCGTACCCTAAGCCGTACCCTAAGCCTAACCCTAAGCCTAACCCTAACCCTAGGCTACCCTTGACTGCTTCTGCCTCCAATAGATTTCCTAAGCACTAGTGTTTTAAGGAACAGCTTAAAAAGAGAATCCTAATGTGATTTCTTTATAATGTGTGTGTTCCTTATATTATCTTAGTGTCTAAACTCTTCTCCATGGCTGGACCCCCAAATAATATTCCTTTACGTGCTAAGGGGTATCTAGAGAGTGGGATAGGTTTAATAACTACCCTAACCCTAACGCGTACCCTAACCCTAACCCCTACCCTAACCCTAACACGTACCCTAATCCTAACCCGTACCCTAAACCGAGCCCTAACCCTAACACTAACCCTAACCCTAACCCTAACCCATACCCTACGCCGTACCCGAAGCCCTCCCCAAACCCGTACCCTAAGCCGTACCCTAAGCCTAACCCTAAGCCTAACCCTAACCCTAGGCTACCCTTGACTGCTTCTGCCTCCAATAGATTTCCTAAGCACTAGTGTTTTAAGGAACAGCTTAAAAAGAGAATCCTAATGTGATTTCTTTATAATGGGTGTGTTCCTTATATTATCTTAGTGTCTAAACTCTTCTCCATGGCTGGACCCCCAAATAATATTCCTTTACGTGCTAAGGGGTATCTAGAGAGTGGGATTGGTTTAATAACTACCCTAACCCTAACGCGTACCCTAACCCTAACCCCTACCCTAACAATAACACGTACCCTAATCCTAACCCGTACCCTAAACCGAGCCCTAACCCTAACACTAACCCTAACCCTAACCCTAACCCATACCCTACGCCGTACCCGAAGCCCTCCCCGAACCCGTACCCTAAGCCGTACCCTAAGCCTAACCCTAAGCCTAACCCTAACCCTAGGCTACCCTTGACTGCTTCTGCCTCCAATAGATTTCCTAAGCACTAGTGTTTTAAGGAACAGCTTAAAAAGAGAATCCTAATGTGATTTCTTTATAATGTGTGTGTTCCTTATATTATCTTAGTGTCTAAACTCTTCTCCATGGCTGGACCCCCAAATAATATTCCTTTACGTGCTAAGGGGTATCTAGAGAGTGGGATAGGTTTAATAACTACCCTAACCCTAACGCGTACCCTAACCCTAACCCCTACCCTAACCCTAACACGTACCCTAATCCTAACCCGTACCCTAAACCGAGCCCTAACCCTAACACTAACCCTAACCCTAACCCTAACCCATACCCTACGCCGTACCCGAAGCCCTCCCCAAACCCGTACCCTAAGCCGTACCCTAAGCCTAACCCTAAGCCTAACCCTAACCCTAGGCTACCCTTGACTGCTTCTGCCTCCAATAGATTTCCTAAGCACTAGGGTTTTAAGGAACAGCTTAAAAAGAGAATCCTAAAGTGATTTCTTTATAATGTGTGTGTTCCTTATATTATCTTAGTGTCTAAACTCTTCTCCATGGCTGGACCCCCAAATAATATTCCTTTACGTGCTAAGGGGTATCTAGAGAGTGGGATAGGTTTAATAACTACCCTAACCCTAACGCGTACCCTAACCCTAACCCCTACCCTAACCCTAACACGTACCCTAATCCTAACCCGTACCCTAAACCGAGCCCTAACCCTAACACTAACCCTAACCCTAACCCTAACCCATACCCTACGCCGTACCCGAAGCCCTCCCCAAACCCGTACCCTAAGCCGTACCCTAAGCCTAACCCTAAGCCTAACCCTAACCCTAGGCTACCCTTGACTGCTTCTGCCTCCAATAGATTTCCTAAGCACTAGGGTTTTAAGGAACAGCTTAAAAAGAGAATCCTAATGTTATTTCTTTATAATGTGTGTGTTCCTTATATTATCTTAGTGTCTAAACTCTTCTCCATGGCTGGACCCCCAAATAATATTCCTTTACTTGCTAAGGGGTATGTAGAGAGTGGGATAGGTTTAATAACTACCCTAACCCTAACGGGTACCCTAACCCTAACCACTACCCTAACCCTAACACGTACCCTAATCCTAACCCGTACCCTAAACCGAGCCCTAACCCTAACACTAACGCTAACCCTAACCCTAACCCATACCCTACGCCGTACCCGAAGCCCTCCCCGAACCCGTACGCTAAGGCGTACCCTAAGCCTAACCCTAAGCCTAAACCTAACCCTAGGCTACCCTTGACTGCTTCTGCCTCCAATAGATTTCCTAAGCACTAGTGTTTTAAGGAACAGCTTAAAAAGAGAATCCTAATGTGATTTCTTTATAATGGGTGTGTTCCTTATCTTATCTCAGTGCCTAAACTCTTCTCCATGGCTGGACCCCCAAATAATATTCCTTTACGTGCTAAGGGGTATCTAGAGAGTGGGATAGGTTTAATAACTACCCTAACCGTAACGCGTACCCTAACCCTAACCCCTACCCTAACCCTAACACGTACCCTAATCCTAACCTGTACCCTAAACCGAGCCCTAACCCTAACACTAACCCTAACCCTAACCCTAACCCATACCCTACGCCGTACCCGAAGCCCTCCCCGAACACGTACCCTAAGCCGTACCCTAAGCCTAACCCTAAGCCTAACCCTAACCCTAGGCTACCCTTGACTGCTTCTGAATCCAATAGATTTCTAAGCACTAGTGTTTTAAGGAAGAGCTTAAAAAGAGAATCCTAATGTGATTTCTTTATAATGGGTGTGTTCCTTATATTATCTTAGTGTCTAAACTCTTCTCCATGGCTGGACCCCCAAATAATATTCCTTTACGTGCTATGGGGTATCTAGAGAGTGGGATTGGTTTAATAACTACCCTAACCCTAACGCGTACCCTAACCCTAACCCCTACCCTAACAATAACACGTACCCTAATCCTAACCCGTACCCTAACCCTAACACGTACCCTAATCCTAACCCGTACCCTAAACCGAGCCCTAACCCTAACACTAACCCTAACCCTAACCCTAACCCATACCCTACGCCGTACCCGAAGCCCTCCCCAAACCCGTACCCTAAGCCGTACCCTAAGCCTAACCCTAAGCCTAACCCTAACCCTAGGCTACCCTTGACTGCTTCTGCCTCCAATAGATTTCCTAAGCACTAGTGTTTTAAGGAACAGCTTAAAAAGAGAATCCTAATGTGATTTCTTTATAATGGGTGTGTTCCTTATCTTATCTCAGTGCCTAAACTCTTCTCCATGGCTGGACCCCCAAATAATATTCCTTTACGTGCTAAGGGGTATCTAGAGAGTGGGATAGGTTTAATAACTACCCTAACCGTAACGCGTACCCTAACCCTAACCCCTACCCTAACCCTAACACGTACCCTAATCCTAACCTGTACCCTAAACCGAGCCCTAACCCTAACACTAACCCTAACCCTAACCCTAACCCATACCCTACGCCGTACCCGAAGCCCTCCCCGAACACGTACCCTAAGCCGTACCCTAAGCCTAACCCTAAGCCTAACCCTAACCCTAGGCTACCCTTGACTGCTTCTGAATCCAATAGATTTCTAAGCACTAGTGTTTTAAGGAAGAGCTTAAAAAGAGAATCCTAATGTGATTTCTTTATAATGGGTGTGTTCCTTATATTATCTTAGTGTCTAAACTCTTCTCCATGGCTGGACCCCCAAATAATATTCCTTTACGTGCTATGGGGTATCTAGAGAGTGGGATTGGTTTAATAACTACCCTAACCCTAACGCGTACCCTAACCCTAACCCCTACCCTAACAATAACACGTACCCTAATCCTAACCCGTACCCTAACCCTAACACGTACCCTAATCCTAACCCGTACCCTAAACCGAGCCCTAACCCTAACACTAACCCTAACCCTAACCCTAACCCATACCCTACGCCGTACCCGAAGCCCTCCCCAAACCCGTACCCTAAGCCGTACCCTAAGCCTAACCCTAAGCCTAACCCTAACCCTAGGCTACCCTTGACTGCTTCTGCCTCCAATAGATTTCCTAAGCACTAGGGTTTTAAGGAACAGCTTAAAAAGAGAATCCTAATGTGATTTCTTTATAATGTGTGTGTTCCTTATATTATCTTAGTGTCTAAACTCTTCTCCATGGCTGGACCCCCAAATAATATTCCTTTACTTGCTAAGGGGTATGTAGAGAGTGGGATAGGTTTAATAACTACCCTAACCCTAACGGGTACCCTAACCCTAACCACTACCCTAACCCTAACACGTACCCTAATCCTAACCCGTACCCTAAACCGAGCCCTAACCCTAACACTAACGCTAACCCTAACCCTAACCCATACCCTACGCCGTACCCGAAGCCCTCCCCGAACCCGTACCCTAAGGCGTACCCTAAGCCTAACCCTAAGCCTAAACCTAACCCTAGGCTAACCTTGACTGCTTCTGCCTCCAATAGATTTCCTAAGCACTAGTGTTTTAAGGAACAGCTTAAAAAGAGAATCCTAATGTGATTTCTTTATAATGGGTGTGTTCCTTATCTTATCTCAGTGCCTAAACTCTTCTCCATGGCTGGACCCCCAAATAATATTCCTTCATGTGCTAAGGGGTATCTAGAGAGTGGGATAGGTTTAATCACTACCCTAACCCTAACGCGTACCCTAACCCTAACCCCTACCCTAGCCCTAACACGTACCCTAATCCTAACCCGTACCCTAAACCGAGCCCTAACCCTAACACTAACCCTAACCCTAACCCTAACCCATACCCTACGCCGCACCCGAAGCCCTCCCCGAACCCGTACCCTAAGCCGTACCCTAAGCCTAACCCTAAGCCTAACCCTAACCCTAGGCTACCCTTGACTGCTTCTGCCTCCAATAGATTTCCTAAGCACTAGGGTTTTAAGGAACAGCTTAAAAAGAGAATCCTAATGTGATTTCTTTATAATGTGTGTGTTCCTTATATTATCTTAGTGTCTAAACTCTTCTCCATGGCTGGACCCCCAAATAATATTCCTTTACGTGCTAAGGGGTATCTAGAGAGTGGGATAGGTTTAATAACTACCCTAACCCTAACGCGTACCCTAACCCTAACCCCTACCCTAACCCTAACACATACCCTAATCCTAACCCGTACCCTAAACCGAGCCCTAACCCTAACACTAACCCTAACCCTAACCCTAACCCATACACTACGCCGTACCCGAAGCCCTCCCCGAACCCGTACCCTAAGGCGTACCCTAAGCCTAACCCTAAGCCTAACCCTAACCCTAGGCTACCCTTGACTGCTTCTGCCTCCAATAGATTTCCTAAGCACTAGTGTTTTAAGGAACAGCTTAAAAAGAGAATCCTAATGTGATTTCTTTATAATGGGTGTGTTCCTTATCTTATCTTAGTGCCTAAACTCTTCTCCATGGCTGGACCCCCAAATAATATTCCTTTACTTGCTAAGGGGTATGTAGAGAGTGGGATAGGTTTAATAACTACCCTAACCCTAACGCGTACCCTAACCCTAACCACTACCCTAACCCTAACACGTACCCTAATCCTAACCCGTACCCTAAACCGAGCACTAACCCTAACACTAACGCTAACCCTAACCCTAACCCATACCCTACGCCGTACCCGAAGCCCTCCCCGAACCCGTACCCTAATGCGTACCCTAAGCCTAACCCTAAGCCTAACCCTAACCCTAGGCTACCCTTGACTGCTTCTGCCTCCAATAGATTTCCTAAGCACTAGTGTTTTAAGGAACAGCTTAAAAAGAGAATCCTAATGTGATTTCTTTATAATGGGTGTGTTCCTTATCTTATCTTAGTGCCTAAACTCTTCTCCATGGCTGGACCCCCAAATAATATTCCTTTACGTGCTAAGGGGTATCTAGAGAGTGGGATAGGTTTAATAACTACCCTAACCGTAACGCGTACCCTAACCCTAACCCCTACCCTAACCCTAACACGTACCCTAATCCTAACCTGTACCCTAAACCGAGCCCTAACCCTAACACTAACCCTAACCCTAACCCTAACCCATACCCTACGCCGTACCCGAAGCCCTCCCCGAACACGTACCCTAAGCCGTACCCTAAGCCTAACCCTAAGCCTAACCCTAACCCTAGGCTACCCTTGACTGCTTCTGAATCCAATAGATTTCCTAAGCACTAGTGTTTTAAGGAACAGCTTAAAAAGAGAATCCTAATGTGATTTCTTTATACTGGGTGTGTTCCTTATCTAATCCTAGTGTCTAAACTCTTCTCCATGGCTGGACCCCCAAATAATATTCCTTTATGTGCTAAGGGGTATCTAGAGAGTGGGATAGGTTTAATCACTACCCTAACCCTAACACGTACCCTAACCCTAACCCCTACCCTAGCCCTAACACGTACCCTAATCCTAACCTGTACCCTAAACCGAGCCCTAACCCTAACACTAACCCTAACCCTAACCCTAACCCATACCCTACGCCGTACCCGAAGCCCTCCCCGAACCCGTACCCTAAGCCGTACCCTAAGCCTAACCATAAGCCTAACCCTAACCCTAGGCTACCCTTGACTGCTTCTGCCTCCAATAGATTTACTAAGCACTAGTGTTTTAAGGAACAGCTTAAAAAGAGAATCCTAATGTGATTTCTTTATAATGGGTGTGTTCCTTATCTAATCCTAGTGTCTAAACTCTTCTCCATGGCTGGAACCCCAAATAATATTCCTTCATGTGCTAAGGGGTATCTAGAGAGTGGGATAGGTTTAATCACTACCCTAACCCTAACGCGTACCCTAACCCTAACCCCTACCCTAGCCCTAACACGTACCCTAATCCTAACCCGTACCCTAAACCGAGCCCTAACCCTAACACTAACCCTAACCCTAACCCTAACCCTAACCCATACCCTACGCCGCACCCGAAGCCCTCCCCGAACCCGTACCCTAAGCCGTACCCTAAGCCTAACCCTAAGCCTAACCCTAACCCTAGGCTACCCTTGACTGCTTCTGCCTCCAATAGATTTCCTAAGCACTAGGGTTTTAAGGAACAGCTTAAAAAGAGAATCCTAATGTGATTTCTTTATAATGTGTGTGTTACTTATATTATCTTAGTGTCTAAACTCTTCTCCATGGCTGGACCCCCAAATAATATTCTTTTACGTGCTAAGGGGTATCTAGAGAGTGGGATAGGTTTAATAACTACCCTAACCCTAACGCGTACCCTAACCCTAACCCCTACCCTAACCTTAACACGTACCCTAATCCTAACCCGTACCCTAAACCGAGCCCTAACCCTAACACTAACCCTAACCCTAACCCTAACCCATACCCTACGCCGTACCCGAAGCCCTCCCCAAACCCGTACCCTAAGCCGTACCCTAAGCCTAACCCTAAGCCTAACCCTAACCCTAGGCTACCCTTGACTGCTTCTGCCTCCAATAGATTTCCTAAGCACTAGGGTTTTAAGGAACAGCTTAAAAAGAGAATCCTAATGTGATTTCTTTATACTGGGTGTGTTCCTTATATTATCTTAGTGTCTAAACTCTTCTCCATGGCTGGACCCCCAAATAATATTCCTTTACGTGCTAAGGGGTATGTAGAGAGTGGGATAGGTTTGATAACTACCCTAACCCTAACGCGTACCCTAACCCTAACCAATACCCTAACCCTAACACGTACCCTAATCCTAACCCGTACCCTAAACCGAGCCCTAACCCTAACACTAACCCTAACCCTAACCCTAACCCATACCCTACGCCGTACCCGAAGCCCTCCCCGAACCCGTACCCTAAGGCGTACCCTAAGCCTAACCCTAAGCCTAACCCTAACCCTAGGCTACCCTTGACTGCTTCTGCCTCCAATAGATTTCCTAAGCACTAGTGTTTAAGGAACAGCTTAAAAAGAGAATCCTAATGTGATTTCTTTATAATGGGTGTGTTCCTTATCTAATCCTAGTGTCTAAACTCTTCTCCATGGCTGGACCCCCAAATAATATTCCTTTATGTGCTAAGGGGTATCTAGAGAGTGGGATAGGTTTAATCACTACCCTAACCGTAACGCTTACCCTAACCCTAACCCCTACCCTAGCCCTAACACGTACCCTAATCCTAACCCGTACCCTAAACCGAGCCCTAACCCTAACACTAACCCTAACCCTAACCCTAACCCATACCCTACGCCGTACCCGAAGCCCTCCCCGAACCCGTACCCTAAGCAGTACCCTAAGCCTAACCCTAAGCCTAACCCTAACCCTAGGCTACCCTTGACTGCTTCTGCCTCCAATAGATTTCCTAAACACTAGTGTTTTAAGGAACAGCTTAAAAAGAGAATCCTAATGTGATTTCTTTATAATGTGTGTGTTCCTTATATTATCTTAGTGTCTAAACTCTTCTCCATGGCTGGACCCCCAAATAATATTCCTTTACGTGCTAAGGGGTATCTAGAGAGTGGGATAGGTTTAATAACTACCCTAACCCTAACGGGTACCCTAACCCTAACCCCTACCCAAACCCTAACACATACCCTAATCTTAACCCGTACCCTAAACCGAGCCCTAACCCTAACACTAACCCTAACCCTAACCCTAACCCATACCCTATGCCGTACCCGAAGCCCTCCCCAAACCCGTACCCTAAGCCTAACCCTAACCCTAGGCTACCCTTGACTGCTTCTGCCTCCAATAGATTTCCTATGCACTAGGGTTTTAAGGAACAGCTTAAAAAGAGAATCCTAATGTGATTTCTGTATAATGGGTGTGTTCCTTATCTAATCCTAGTGTCTAAACTCTTCTCCATGGCTGGACCCCCAAATAATATTCCTTTATGTGCTAAGGGGTATCTAGAGAGTGGAATAGGTTTAATCACTACCCTAACCCTAACGCGTACCCTAACCCTAACCCCTACCCTAGCCCTAACACGTACCCTAATCCTAACCCGTACCCTAAACCGAGCCCTAACCCTAACACTAACCCTAACCCTAACCCTAACCCATACCCTACGCCGTACCCGAAGCCCTCCCCGAACATGTACCCTAAGCCGTACTCTAAGGCTAACCCTAAGCCTAACCCTAACCCTAGGCTACCCTTGACTGCTTCTGCCTCCAATAGATTTCCTAAGCACTAGTGTTTTAAGGAACAGCTTAAAAAGAGAATCCTAATGTGATTTCTTTATAATGGGTGTGTTCCTTATATTATCTTAGTGTCTAAACTCTTCTCCATGGCTGGACCCCCAAATAATATTCCTTTACGTGCTAAGGGGTATCTAGAGAGTGGGATTGGTTTAATAACTACCCTAACCCTAACGCGTACCCTAACCCTAACCCCTACCCTAACAATAACACGTACCCTAATCCTAACCCGTACCCTAAACCAAGCCCTAACCCTAACACTAACCCTAACCCTAAACCTAACCCATACCCTACGCCGTACACGAAGCCCTCCCCGAATCCGTACCCTAAGCCTAACCCTAAGCCTAACCTTAACCCTAGGCTACCCTTGACTGCTTCTGCCTCCAATAGATTTCCTAAGCACTAGTGTTTTAAGGAACAGCTTAAAAAGAGAATCCTAATGTGATTTCTTTATAATGGGTGTGTTCCTTATCTTATCTTAGTGCCTAAACTCTTCTCCATGGCTGGACCCCCAAATAATATTCCTTTACGTGCTAAGGGGTATCTAGAGAGTGGGATAGGTTTAATAACTACCCTAACTGTAACGCGTACCCTAACCCTAACCCCTACCCTAACCCTAACACGTACCCTAATCCTAACCCGTACCCTAAACCGAGCCCTAACCCTAACACTAACCCTAACCCTAACCCTAACCCATACCCTACGCCGTACCCGAAGCCCTCCCCGAACACATACCCTAATCCGTACCCTAAGCCTAACCCTAAGCCTAACCCTAACCCTAGGCTACCCTTGACTGCTTCTGCCTCCAATAGATTTCCTAAGCACTAGTGTTTTAAGGAACAGCTTAAAAAGAGAATCCTAATGTGATTTCTTTATAATGGGTGTGTTCCTTATCTAATCCTAGTGTCTAAACTCTTCTCCATGGCTGGACCCCCAAATAATATTCCTTTATGTGCTAAGGGGTATCTAGAGAGTGGGATAGGTTTAATCACTACCCTAACCCTAACGCGTACCCGAACCCTAACCCCTACCCTAGCCCTAACACGTACCCTAATCCTAACCCGTACCCTAAACCGAGCCCTAACCCTAACACTAACCCTAACCCTAACCCTAACCCATACCCTACGCCGTACCCGAAGCCCTCCCCGAACCCGTACCCTAAGCCGTACCCTAAGCCTAACCCTAAGCCTAACCCTAACCCTAGGCTACCCTTGACTGCTTCTGCCTCCAATAGATTTCCTAAGCACTAGTGTTTTAAGGAACAGCTTAAAAAGAGAATCCTAATGTGATTTCTTTATAATGTGTGTGTTCCTTATATTATCTTAGTGTCTAAACTCTTCTCCATGGCTGGACCCCCAAATAATATTCCTTTACGTGCTAAGGCGTATCTAGAGAGTGGGATAGGTTTAATAACTACCCTAACCCTAACGCGTACCCTAACCCTAACCCCTACCCTAACCCTAACACGTACCCTAATCCTAACACGTACCCTAAACCGAGCCCTAACCCTAACACTAACCCTAACCCTAACCCTAACCCATACCCTACGCCGTACCCGAAGCCCTCCCCAAACCCGTACCCTAAGCCGTACCCTAAGCCTAACCCTAAGCCTAACCCTAACCCTAGGCTACCCTTGACTGCTTCTGCCTCCAATAGATTTCCTAAGCACTAGGGTTTTAAGGAACAGCTTAAAAAGAGAATCCTAATGTGATTTCTTTATAATGTGTGTGTTCCTTATATTATCTTAGTGTCTAAACTCTTCTCCATGGCTGGACCCCCAAATAATATTCCTTTACGTGCTAAGGGGTATCTAGAGAGTGGGATAGGTTTAATAACTACCCTAAACCTAACGCGTACCCTAACCCTAACCCCTACCCTAACCCTAACACGTACCCTAATCCTAACCCGTACCCTAAACCGAGCCCTAACCCTAACACTAACCCTAACCCTAACCCTAAGCCATACCCTACGCCGTACCCGAAGCCCTCCCCAAACCCGTACCCTAAGCCGTACCCTAAGCCTAACCCTAAGCCTAACCCTAACCCTAGGCTACCCTTGACTGCTTCTGCCTCCAATAGATTTCTTAAGCACTAGGGTTTTAAGGAACAGCTTAAAAAGAGAATCCTAATGTGATTTCTTTATAATGTGTGTGTTCCTTATATTATCTTAGTGTCTAAACTCTGCTCCATGGCTGGACCCCCAAATAATATTCCTTTACGTGCTAAGGGGTATCTAGAGAGTGGGATAGGTTTAATAACTACCCTAACCCTAACGCGTAACCTAACCCCAACCCCTACCCTAACCCTAACACGTACCCTAATCCTAACCCGTACCCTAAACCGAGCCCTAACCCTAACACTAACCCTAACCCTAACCCTAACCCATACCCTACGCCGTACCCGAAGCCCTCCCCGAACCCGTACCCTAAGGCGTACCCTAAGCCGAACCCTAAGCCTAACCCTAACCCTAGGCTACCCTTGACTGCTTCTGCCTCCAATAGATTTCCTAAGCACTAGTGTTTTAAGGAACAGCTTAAAAAGAGAATCCTAATGTGATTTCTTTATAATGGGTGTGTTCCTTATCTAATCCTAGTGTCTAAACTCTTCTCCATGGCTGGACCCCCAAATAATATTCCTTTATGTGCTAAGGGGTATCTAGAGAGTGGGATAGGTTTAATCACTACCCTAACCCTAACGTGTACCCTAACCCTAACCCCTACCCTAGCCCTAACACGTACCCTAATCCTAACCCGTACCCTAAACCGAGCCCTAACCCTAACACTAACCCTAACCCTAACCCTAACCCATACCCTACGCCGCACCCGAAGCCCTCCCCGAACCCGTACCCTAAGCCGTACCCTAAGCCTAACCCTAAGCCTAACCCTAACCCTAGGCTACCCTTGACTGCTTCTGCCTCCAATAGATTTCCTAAGCACTAGGGTTTTAAGGAACAGCTTAAAAAGAGAATCCTAATGTGATTTCTTTATAATGTGTGTCTTCCTTATATTATCTTAGTGTCTAAACTCTTCTCCATGGCTGGACCCCCAAATAATATTCCTTTACGTGCTAAGGGGTATGTAGAGAGTGGGATAGGTTTAATAACTACCCTAACCCTTACGCGTACCCTAACCCTAACCAATACCCTAACCCTAACACGTACCCTAATCCTAACCCGTACCCTAAACCGAGCCCTAACCCTAACACTAACCCTAACCCTAACCCATACCCTACGCCGTACCCGAAGCCCTCCCCGAACCCGTACCCTAAGGCGTACCCTAAGCCTAACCCTAAGCCTAACCCTAACCCTAGGCTACCCTTGACTGCTTCTGCCTCCAATAGATTTCCTAAGCACTAGTGTTTTAAGGAACAGCTTAAAAAGAGAATCCTAATGTGATTTCTTTATAATGGGTGTGTTCCTTATCTTATCTTAGTGCCTAAACACTTCTCCATGGCTGGACCCCCAAATAATATTCCTTTACGTGCTAAGGGGTATCTAGAGAGTGGGATAGGTTTAATAACTACCCTAACCGTAACGCGTACCCTAACCCTAACCCCTACCCTAACCGTAACACGTACCCTAATCCTAACCCATACCCTAAACCGAGCCCTAACCCTAACACTAACCCTAACCCTAACCCTAACCCATACCCTACGCCGTACCCGAAGCCCTCCCCGAACACGTACCCTAAGCCGTACCCTAAGCCTAACCCTAAGCCTAACCCTAACCCTAGGCTACCCTTGACTGCTTCTGCCTCCAATAGATTTCCTAAGCACTAGTGTTTTAAGGAACAGCTTAAAAAGAGAATCCTAATGTGATTTCTTTATAATGGGTGTGTTCCTTATCTAATCCTAGTGTCTAAACTCTTCTCCATGGCTGGACCCCCAAATAATATTCCTTTATGTGCTAAGGGGTATCTAGAGAGTGGGATAGGTTTAATAACTACCCTAACCCTAACGCGTACCCTAACCCTAACCCCTACCCTAACCCTAACACGTACCCTAATCCTAACCCGTACCCTAAACCGAGCCCTAACCCTAACACTAACCCTAACCCTAACCCATACCCTACGCCGTACCCGAAGCCCTCCCCAAACCCGTACCCTAAGCCTAACCCTAAGCCTAACCCTAACCCTAGGCTACCCTTGACTGCTTCTGCCTCCAATAGATTTCCTAAGCACTAGTGTTTTAAGGAACAGCTTAAAAAGAGAATCCTAATGTGATTTCTTTATAATGTGTGTGTTCCTTATATTATCTTAGTGTCTAAACTCTTCTGCATGGCTGGACCCCCAAATAATATTCCTTTACGTGCTAAGGGGTATCTAGAGAGTGGGATAGGATTAATAACTACCCTAACCCTAACGCGTACCCTAACCCTAACCCCTACCCTAACCCTAACACGTACCCAAATCCTAACCCGTACCCTAAACCGAGCCCTAACCCTAACACTAACCCTAACCCTAACCCTAACCCATACACTACGCCGTACCCGAAGCCCTCCCCGAACCCGTACCCTAAGGCGTACCCTAAGCCTAACCCTAAGACTAACCCTAATCCTAGGCTACCCTTGACTGCTTCTGCCTCCAATAGATTTCCTAAGCACTAGTGTTTTAAGGAACAGCTTAAAAAGAGAATCCTAATGTGATTTCTTTATAATGTGTGTGTTCCTTATATTATCTTAGTGTCTAAACTCTTCTCCATGGCTGGACCCCCAAATAATATTCCTTTACGTGCTAAGGGGTATCTAGAGAGTGGGATAGGATTAATAACTACCCTAACCCTAACGCGTACCCTAACCCTAACCCCTACCCTAACCCTAACACGTACCCTAATCCTAACCCGTACCCTAAACCGAGCCCTAACCCTAACACTAACCCTAACCCTAACCCTAACCCATACCCTACGCCGTACCCGAAGCCCTCCCCGAACCCGTACCCTAAGCCGTACCCTAAGCCTAACCCTAAGCCTAACCCTAACCCTAGGCTACCCTTGACTGCTTCTGCCTCCAATAGATTTCCTAAGCACTAGTGTTTTAAGGAACAGCTTAAAAAGAGAATCCTAATGTGATTTCTTTATAATGTGTGTGTTCCTTATATTATCTTAGTGTCTAAACTCTTCTCCATGGCTGGACCCCCAAATAATATTCCTTTACGTGCTAAGGCGTATCTAGAGAGTGGGATAGGTTTAATAACTACCCTAACCCTAACGCGTACCCTAACCCTAACCCCTACCCTAACCCTAACACGTACCCTAATCCTAACACGTACCCTAAACCGAGCCCTAACCCTAACACTAACCCTAACCCTAACCCTAACCCATACCCTACGCCGTACCCGAAGCCCTCCCCAAACCCGTACCCTAAGCCGTACCCTAAGCCTAACCCTAAGCCTAACCCTAACCCTAGACTACCCTTGACTGCTTCTGCCTCCAATAGATTTCCTAAGCACTAGGGTTTTAAGGAACAGCTTAAAAAGAGAATCCTAATGTGATTTCTTTATAATGTGTGTTCCTTATATTATCTTAGTGTCTAAACTCTTCTCCATGGCTGGACCCCCAAATAATATTCCTTTACGTGCTAAGGGGTATGTAGAGAGTGGGATAGGTTTAATAACTACCCTAACCCTAACGCGTACCCTAACCCTAACCAATACCCTAACCCTAACACGTACCCTAATCCTAACCCGTACCCTAAACCGAGCCCTAACCCTAACACTAACCCTAACCCTAACCCTAACCCATACCCTACGCCGTACCCGAAGCCCTCCCCGAACCCGTACCCTAAGCCGTACCCTAAGCCTAACCCTAAGCCTAACCCTAACCCTAGGCTACCCTTGACTGCTTCTGCCTCCAATAGATTTCCTAAACACTAGTGTTTTAAGGAACAGCTTAAAAAGAGAATCCTAACGTGATTTCTTTATAATGGGTGTGTTCCTTATATTATCTTAGTGTCTAAACTCTTCTCCATGGCTGGACCCCCAAATAATATTCCTTTACGTGCTAAGGGGTATCTAGAGAGTGGGATAGGTTTAATAACTACCCTAACCCTAACGCGTACCCTAACCCTAACCCCTACCCTAACCCTAACACATACCCTAATCCTAACCCGTACCCTAAACCGAGCCCTAACCCTAACACTAACCCTAACCCTAACCCTAACCCATACACTACGCCGTACCCGAAGCCCTCCCCGAACCCGTACCCTAAGGCGTACCCTAAGCCTAACCCTAAGCCTAACCCTAACCCTAGGCTACCCTTGACTGCTTCTGCCTCCAATAGATTTCCTAAGCACTAGTGTTTTAAGGAACAGCTTAAAAAGAGAATCCTAATGTGATTTCTTTATAATGGGTGTGTTCCTTATCTTATCTTAGTGCCTAAACTCTTCTCCATGGCTGGACCCCCAAATAATATTCCTTTACTTGCTAAGGGGTATGTAGAGAGTGGGATAGGTTTAATAACTACCCTAACCCTAACGCGTACCCTAACCCTAACCACTACCCTAACCCTAACACGTACCCTAATCCTAACACGTACCCTAAACCGAGCCCTAACCCTAACACTAACGCTAACCCTAACCCTAACCCATACCCTACGCCGTACCCGAAGCCCTCCCCGAACCCGTACCCTAATGCGTACCCTAAGCCTAACCCTAAGCCTAACCCTAACCCTAGGCTACCCTTGACTGCTTCTGCCTCCAATAGATTTCCTAAGCACTAGTGTTTTAAGGAACAGCTTAAAAAGAGAATCCTAATGTGATTTCTTTATAATGGGTGTGTTCCTTATCTTATCTTAGTGCCTAAACTCTTCTCCATGGCTGGACCCCCAAATAATATTCCTTTACGTGCTAAGGGGTATCTAGAGAGTGGGATAGGTTTAATAACTACCCTAACCGTAACGCGTACCCTAACCCTAACCCCTACCCTAACCCTAACACGTACCCTAATCCTAACCTGTACCCTAAACCGAGCCCTAACCCTAACACTAACCCTAACCCTAACCCTAACCCATACCCTACGCCGTACCCGAAGCCCTCCCCGAACACGTACCCTAAGCCGTACCCTAAGCCTAACCCTAAGCCTAACCCTAACCCTAGGCTACCCTTGACTGCTTCTGAATCCAATAGATTTCCTAAGCACTAGTGTTTTAAGGAACAGCTTAAAAAGAGAATCCTAATGTGATTTCTTTATACTGGGTGTGTTCCTTATCTAATCCTAGTGTCTAAACTCTTCTCCATGGCTGGACCCCCAAATAATATTCCTTTATGTGCTAAGGGGTATCTAGAGAGTGGGATAGGTTTAATCACTACCCTAACCCTAACACGTACCCTAACCCTAACCCCTACCCTAGCCCTAACACGTACCCTAATCCTAACCTGTACCCTAAACCGAGCCCTAACCCTAACACTAACCCTAACCCTAACCCTAACCCATACCCTACGCCGTACCCGAAGCCCTCCCCGAACCCGTACCCTAAGCCGTACCCTAAGCCTAACCATAAGCCTAACCCTAACCCTAGGCTACCCTTGACTGCTTCTGCCTCCAATAGATTTACTAAGCACTAGTGTTTTAAGGAACAGCTTAAAAAGAGAATCCTAATGTGATTTCTTTATAATGGGTGTGTTCCTTATCTAATCCTAGTGTCTAAACTCTTCTATATGGCTGGAACCCCAAATAATATTCCTTCATGTGCTAAGGGGTATCTAGAGAGTGGGATAGGTTTAATCACTACCCTAACCCTAACGCGTACCCTAACCCTAACCCCTACCCTAGCCCTAACACGTACCCTAATCCTAACCCGTACCCTAAACCGAGCCCTAACCCTAACACTAACCCTAACCCTAACCCTAACCCTAACCCATACCCTACGCCGCACCCGAAGCCCTCCCCGAACCCGTACCCTAAGCCGTACCCTAAGCCTAACCCTAAGCCTAACCCTAACCCTAGGCTACCCTTGACTGCTTCTGCCTCCAATAGATTTCCTAAGCACTAGGGTTTTAAGGAACAGCTTAAAAAGAGAATCCTAATGTGATTTCTTTATAATGTGTGTGTTCCTTATATTATCTTAGTGTCTAAACTCTTCTCCATGGCTGGACCCCCAAATAATATTCTTTTACGTGCTAAGGGGTATCTAGAGAGTGGGATAGGTTTAATAACTACCCTAACCCTAACGCGTACCCTAACCCTAACCCCTACCCTAACCTTAACACGTACCCTAATCCTAACCCGTACCCTAAACCGAGCCCTAACCCTAACACTAACCCTAACCCTAACCCTAACCCATACCCTACGCCGTACCCGAAGCCCTCCCCAAACCCGTACCCTAAGCCGTACCCTAAGCCTAACCCTAAGCCTAACCCTAACCCTAGGCTACCCTTGACTGCTTCTGCCTCCAATAGATTTCCTAAGCACTAGGGTTTTAAGGAACAGCTTAAAAAGAGAATCCTAATGTGATTTCTTTATACTGGGTGTGTTCCTTATATTATCTTAGTGTCTAAACTCTTCTCCATGGCTGGACCCCCAAATAATATTCCTTTACGTGCTAAGGGGTATGTAGAGAGTGGGATAGGTTTGATAACTACCCTAACCCTAACGCGTACCCTAACCCTAACCAATACCCTAACCCTAACACGTACCCTAATCCTAACCCGTACCCTAAACCGAGCCCTAACCCTAACACTAACCCTAACCCTAACCCTAACCCATACCCTACGCCGTACCCGAAGCCCTCCCCGAACCCGTACCCTAAGGCGTACCCTAAGCCTAACCCTAAGCCTAACCCTAACCCTAGGCTACCCTTGACTGCTTCTGCCTCCAATAGATTTCCTAAGCACTAGTGTTTAAGGAACAGCTTAAAAAGAGAATCCTAATGTGATTTCTTTATAATGGGTGTGTTCCTTATCTAATCCTAGTGTCTAAACTCTTCTCCATGGCTGGACCCCCAAATAATATTCCTTTATGTGCTAAGGGGTATCTAGAGAGTGGGATAGGTTTAATCACTACCCTAACCGTAACGCTTACCCTAACCCTAACCCCTACCCTAGCCCTAACACGTACCCTAATCCTAACCCGTACCCTAAACCGAGCCCTAACCCTAACACTAACCCTAACCCTAACCCTAACCCATACCCTACGCCGTACCCGAAGCCCTCCCCGAACCCGTACCCTAAGCAGTACCCTAAGCCTAACCCTAAGCCTAACCCTAACCCTAGGCTACCCTTGACTGCTTCTGCCTCCAATAGATTTCCTAAACACTAGTGTTTTAAGGAACAGCTTAAAAAGAGAATCCTAATGTGATTTCTTTATAATGTGTGTGTTCCTTATATTATCTTAGTGTCTAAACTCTTCTCCATGGCTGGACCCCCAAATAATATTCCTTTACGTGCTAAGGGGTATCTAGAGAGTGGGATAGGTTTAATAACTACCCTAACCCTAACGGGTACCCTAACCCTAACCCCTACCCAAACCCTAACACATACCCTAATCTTAACCCGTACCCTAAACCGAGCCCTAACCCTAACACTAACCCTAACCCTAACCCTAACCCATACCCTATGCCGTACCCGAAGCCCTCCCCAAACCCGTACCCTAAGCCTAACCCTAACCCTAGGCTACCCTTGACTGCTTCTGCCTCCAATAGATTTCCTATGCACTAGGGTTTTAAGGAACAGCTTAAAAAGAGAATCCTAATGTGATTTCTGTATAATGGGTGTGTTCCTTATATTATCTTAGTGTCTAAACTCTTCTCCATGGCTGGACCCCCAAATAATATTCCTTTACGTGCTAAGGGGTATCTAGAGAGTGGGATTGGTTTAATAACTACCCTAACCCTAACGCGTACCCTAACCCTAACCCCTACCCTAACAATAACACGTACCCTAATCCTAACCCGTACCCTAAACCAAGCCCTAACCCTAACACTAACCCTAACCCTAAACCTAACCCATACCCTACGCCGTACACGAAGCCCTCCCCGAATCCGTACCCTAAGCCTAACCCTAAGCCTAACCTTAACCCTAGGCTACCCTTGACTGCTTCTGCCTCCAATAGATTTCCTAAGCACTAGTGTTTTAAGGAACAGCTTAAAAAGAGAATCCTAATGTGATTTCTTTATAATGGGTGTGTTCCTTATCTTATCTTAGTGCCTAAACTCTTCTCCATGGCTGGACCCCCAAATAATATTCCTTTACGTGCTAAGGGGTATCTAGAGAGTGGGATAGGTTTAATAACTACCCTAACTGTAACGCGTACCCTAACCCTAACCCCTACCCTAACCCTAACACGTACCCTAATCCTAACCCCTACCCTAAACCGAGCCCTAACCCTAACACTAACCCTAACCCTAACCCTAACCCATACCCTACGCCGTACCCGAAGCCCTCCCCGAACACATACCCTAATCCGTACCCTAAGCCTAACCCTAAGCCTAACCCTAACCCTAGGCTACCCTTGACTGCTTCTGCCTCCAATAGATTTCCTAAGCACTAGTGTTTTAAGGAACAGCTTAAAAAGAGAATCCTAATGTGATTTCTTTATAATGGGTGTGTTCCTTATCTAATCCTAGTGTCTAAACTCTTCTCCATGGCTGGACCCCCAAATAATATTCCTTTATGTGCTAAGGGGTATCTAGAGAGTGGGATAGGTTTAATCACTACCCTAACCCTAACGCGTACCCGAACCCTAACCCCTACCCTAGCCCTAACACGTACCCTAATCCTAACCCGTACCCTAAACCGAGCCCTAACCCTAACACTAACCCTAACCCTAACCCTAACCCATACCCTACGCCGTACCCGAAGCCCTCCCCGAACCCGTACCCTAAGCCGTACCCTAAGCCTAACCCTAAGCCTAACCCTAACCCTAGGCTACCCTTGACTGCTTCTGCCTCCAATAGATTTCCTAAGCACTAGTGTTTTAAGGAACAGCTTAAAAAGAGAATCCTAATGTGATTTCTTTATAATGTGTGTGTTCCTTATATTATCTTAGTGTCTAAACTCTTCTCCATGGCTGGACCCCCAAATAATATTCCTTTACGTGCTAAGGCGTATCTAGAGAGTGGGATAGGTTTAATAACTACCCTAACCCTAACGCGTACCCTAACCCTAACCCCTACCCTAACCCTAACACGTACCCTAATCCTAACACGTACCCTAAACCGAGCCCTAACCCTAACACTAACCCTAACCCTAACCCTAACCCATACCCTACGCCGTACCCGAAGCCCTCCCCAAACCCGTACCCTAAGCCGTACCCTAAGCCTAACCCTAAGCCTAACCCTAACCCTAGGCTACCCTTGACTGCTTCTGCCTCCAATAGATTTCCTAAGCACTAGGGTTTTAAGGAACAGCTTAAAAAGAGAATCCTAATGTGATTTCTTTATAATGTGTGTGTTCCTTATATTATCTTAGTGTCTAAACTCTTCTCCATGGCTGGACCCCCAAATAATATTCCTTTACGTGCTAAGGGGTATCTAGAGAGTGGGATAGGTTTAATAACTACCCTAAACCTAACGCGTACCCTAACCCTAACCCCTACCCTAACCCTAACACGTACCCTAATCCTAACCCGTACCCTAAACCGAGCCCTAACCCTAACACTAACCCTAACCCTAACCCTAACCCATACCCTACGCCGTACCCGAAGCCCTCCCCAAACCCGTACCCTAAGCCGTACCCTAAGCCTAACCCTAAGCCTAACCCTAACCCTAGGCTACCCTTGACTGCTTCTGCCTCCAATAGATTTCTTAAGCACTAGGGTTTTAAGGAACAGCTTAAAAAGAGAATCCTAATGTGATTTCTTTATAATGTGTGTGTTCCTTATATTATCTTAGTGTCTAAACTCTGCTCCATGGCTGGACCCCCAAATAATATTCCTTTACGTGCTAAGGGGTATCTAGAGAGTGGGATAGGTTTAATAACTACCCTAACCCTAACGCGTAACCTAACCCCAACCCCTACCCTAACCCTAACACGTACCCTAATCCTAACCCGTACCCTAAACCGAGCCCTAACCCTAACACTAACCCTAACCCTAACCCTAACCCATACCCTACGCCGTACCCGAAGCCCTCCCCGAACCCGTACCCTAAGGCGTACCCTAAGCCGAACCCTAAGCCTAACCCTAACCCTAGGCTACCCTTGACTGCTTCTGCCTCCAATAGATTTCCTAAGCACTAGTGTTTTAAGGAACAGCTTAAAAAGAGAATCCTAATGTGATTTCTTTATAATGGGTGTGTTCCTTATCTAATCCTAGTGTCTAAACTCTTCTCCATGGCTGGACCCCCAAATAATATTCCTTTATGTGCTAAGGGGTATCTAGAGAGTGGGATAGGTTTAATCACTACCCTAACCCTAACGTGTACCCTAACCCTAACCCCTACCCTAGCCCTAACACGTACCCTAATCCTAACCCGTACCCTAAACCGAGCCCTAACCCTAACACTAACCCTAACCCTAACCCTAACCCATACCCTACGCCGCACCCGAAGCCCTCCCCGAACCCGTACCCTAAGCCGTACCCTAAGCCTAACCCTAAGCCTAACCCTAACCCTAGGCTACCCTTGACTGCTTCTGCCTCCAATAGATTTCCTAAGCACTAGGGTTTTAAGGAACAGCTTAAAAAGAGAATCCTAATGTGATTTCTTTATAATGTGTGTCTTCCTTATATTATCTTAGTGTCTAAACTCTTCTCCATGGCTGGACCCCCAAATAATATTCCTTTACGTGCTAAGGGGTATGTAGAGAGTGGGATAGGTTTAATAACTACCCTAACCCTTACGCGTACCCTAACCCTAACCAATACCCTAACCCTAACACGTACCCTAATCCTAACCCGTACCCTAAACCGAGCCCTAACCCTAACACTAACCCTAACCCTAACCCATACCCTACGCCGTACCCGAAGCCCTCCCCGAACCCGTACCCTAAGGCGTACCCTAAGCCTAACCCTAAGCCTAACCCTAACCCTAGGCTACCCTTGACTGCTTCTGCCTCCAATAGATTTCCTAAGCACTAGTGTTTTAAGGAACAGCTTAAAAAGAGAATCCTAATGTGATTTCTTTATAATGGGTGTGTTCCTTATCTTATCTTAGTGCCTAAACACTTCTCCATGGCTGGACCCCCAAATAATATTCCTTTACGTGCTAAGGGGTATCTAGAGAGTGGGATAGGTTTAATAACTACCCTAACCGTAACGCGTACCCTAACCCTAACCCCTACCCTAACCGTAACACGTACCCTAATCCTAACCCATACCCTAAACCGAGCCCTAACCCTAACACTAACCCTAACCCTAACCCTAACCCATACCCTACGCCGTACCCGAAGCCCTCCCCGAACACGTACCCTAAGCCGTACCCTAAGCCTAACCCTAAGCCTAACCCTAACCCTAGGCTACCCTTGACTGCTTCTGCCTCCAATAGATTTCCTAAGCACTAGTGTTTTAAGGAACAGCTTAAAAAGAGAATCCTAATGTGATTTCTTTATAATGGGTGTGTTCCTTATCTAATCCTAGTGTCTAAACTCTTCTGCATGGCTGGACCCCCAAATAATATTCCTTTACGTGCTAAGGGGTATCTAGAGAGTGGGATAGGATTAATAACTACCCTAACCCTAACGCGTACCCTAACCCTAACCCCTACCCTAACCCTAACACGTACCCAAATCCTAACCCGTACCCTAAACCGAGCCCTAACCCTAACACTAACCCTAACCCTAACCCTAACCCATACACTACGCCGTACCCGAAGCCCTCCCCGAACCCGTACCCTAAGGCGTACCCTAAGCCTAACCCTAAGACTAACCCTAATCCTAGGCTACCCTTGACTGCTTCTGCCTCCAATAGATTTCCTAAGCACTAGTGTTTTAAGGAACAGCTTAAAAAGAGAATCCTAATGTGATTTCTTTATAATGTGTGTGTTCCTTATATTATCTTAGTGTCTAAACTCTTCTCCATGGCTGGACCCCCAAATAATATTCCTTTACGTGCTAAGGGGTATCTAGAGAGTGGGATAGGATTAATAACTACCCTAACCCTAACGCGTACCCTAACCCTAACCCCTACCCTAACCCTAACACGTACCCTAATCCTAACCCGTACCCTAAACCGAGCCCTAACCCTAACACTAACCCTAACCCTAACCCTAACCCATACCCTACGCCGTACCCGAAGCCCTCCCCGAACCCGTACCCTAATCCGTACCCTAAGCCTAACCCTAAGCCTAACCCTAACCCTAGGCTACCCTTGACTGCTTCTGCCTCCAATAGATTTCCTAAGCACTAGTGTTTTAAGGAACAGCTTAAAAAGAGAATCCTAATGTGATTTCTTTATAATGTGTGTGTTCCTTATATTATCTTAGTGTCTAAACTCTTCTCCATGGCTGGACCCCCAAATAATATTCCTTTACGTGCTAAGGCGTATCTAGAGAGTGGGATAGGTTTAATAACTACCCTAACCCTAACGCGTACCCTAACCCTAACCCCTACCCTAACCCTAACACGTACCCTAATCCTAACACGTACCCTAAACCGAGCCCTAACCCTAACACTAACCCTAACCCTAACCCTAACCCATACCCTACGCCGTACCCGAAGCCCTCCCCAAACCCGTACCCTAAGCCGTACCCTAAGCCTAACCCTAAGCCTAACCCTAACCCTAGGCTACCCTTGACTGCTTCTGCCTCCAATAGATTTCCTAAGCACTAGGGTTTTAAGGAACAGCTTAAAAAGAGAATCCTAATGTGATTTCTTTATAATGTGTGTGTTCCTTATATTATCTTAGTGTCTAAACTCTGCTCCATGGCTGGACCCCCAAATAATATTCCTTTACGTGCTAAGGGGTATCTAGAGAGTGGGATAGGTTTAATAACTACCCTAACCCTAACGCGTACCCTAACCCCAACCCCTACCCTAACCCTAACACGTACCCTAATCCTAACCCGTACCCTAAACCGAGCCCTAACCCTAACACTAACCCTAACCCTAACCCTAACCCATACCCTACGCCGTACCCGAAGCCCTCCCCGAACACGTACCCTAAGCCGTACCCTAAGCCTAACCCTAAGCCTAACCCTAACCCTAGGCTACCCTTGACTGCTTCTGCCTCCAATAGATTTCCTAAGCACTAGTGTTTTAAGGAACAGCTTAAAAAGAGAATCCTAATGTGATTTCTTTATAATGGGTGTGTTCCTTATCTAATCCTAGTGTCTAAACTCTTCTCCATGGCTGGACCCCCAAATAATATTCCTTTATGTGCTAAGGGGTATCTAGAGAGTGGGATAGGTTTAATCACTACCCTAACCCTAACGCGTACCCTAACCCTAACCCCTACCCTAGCCCTAACACGTACCCTAATCCTAACCCGTACCCTAAACCGAGCCCTAACCCTAACACTAACCCTAACCCTAACACTAACCCATACCCTACGCCGTACCCGAAGCCCTCCCCGAACCCGTACCCTAAGCCGTACCCTAAGCCTAACCCTAACGCTAGGCTACCCTTGACTGCTTCTGCCTCCAATAGATTTCCTAAGCACTAGTGTTTTAAGGAACAGCTTAAAAAGAGAATCCTAATGTGATTTCTTTATAATGGGTGTGTTCCTTATATTATCTTAGTGTCTAAACTCTTCTCAATGGCTGGACCCCCAAATAATATTCCTTTACGTGCTAAGGCGTATCTAGAGAGTGGGATAGGTTTAATAACTACCCTAACCCTAACGCGTACCCTAACCCTAACCCCTACCCTAACCCTAACACGTACCCTAATCCTAACCCGTACCCTAAACCGAGCCCTAACCCTAACACTAACCCTAACCCTAACCCTAACCCATACACTACGCCGTACCCGAAGCCCTCCCCAAACCCGTACCCTAAGCCGTACCCTAAGCCTAACCCTAAGCCTAACCCTAACCCTAGGCTACCCTTGACTGCTTCTGCCTCCAATAGATTTCCTAAGCACTAGGGTTTTAAGGAACAGCTTAAAAAGAGAATCCTAATGTGATTTCTTTATAATGTGTGTGTTCCTTATATTATCTTAGTGTCTAAACTCTTCTCCATTTCTGGACCCCCAAATAATATTCCTTTACGTGCTAAGGGGTATGTAGAGAGTGGGATAGGTTTAATAACTACCCTAACCCTAACGCGTACCCTAACCCTAACCACTACCCTAACCCTAACACGTACCCTAATCCTAACCCGTACCCTAAACCGAGCCCTAACCCTAACACTAACCCTAACCCTAACCCTAACCCATACCCTACGCCGTACCCGAAGCCCTCCCCGAACCCGTACCCTAAGGCGTACCCTAAGCCTAACCCTAACCCTAGGCTACCCTTGACTGCTTCTGCCTCCAATATATTTCCTAAGCACTAGGGCTTTAAGGAACAGCTTAAAAAGAGAATCCTAATGTGATTTCTTTATAATGTGTGTGTTCCTTATATTATCTTAGTGTCTAAACTCTTCTCCATGGCTGGACCCCCAAATAATATTCCTTTACGTGCTAAGGGGTATCTAGAGAGTGGGATAGGTTTAATAACTACCCTAACCGTAACGCGTACCCTAACCCTAACCCCTACACTAACCCTAACACGTACCCTAATCCTAACCCGTACCCTAAACCGAGCCCTAACCCTAACACTAACCCTAACCCTAACCCTAACCCATACCCTACGCCGTACCCGAAGCCGTCCCCGAACACGTACCCTAATCCGTACCCTAAGCCAAACCCTAAGCCTAACCCTAACCCTAGGCTACCCTTGACTGCTTCTGCCTCCAATAGATTTCCTAAGCACTAGTGTTTTAAGGAACAGCTTAAAAAGAGAATCCTAATGTGATTTCTTTATAATGGGTGTGTTCCTTATCTTATCTTAGTGCCTAAACTCTTCTCCATGGCTGGACCCCCAAATAATATTCCTTTAAGTGCTAAGGGGTATCTAGAGAGTGGGATAGGTTTAATAACTACCCTAACCGTAACGCGTAACCTAACCCTAACCCCTACCCTAACCCTAACACGTACCCTAATCCTAACCTGTACCCTAAACCGAGCCCTAACCCTAACACTAACCCTAACCCTAACCCTAACCCATACCCTACGCCGTACCCGAAGCCCTCCCCGAACACGTACCCTAAGCCGTACCCTAAGCCTAACCCTAAGCCTAACCCTAACCCTAGGCTACCCTTGACTGCTTCTGAATCCAATAGATTTCCTAAGCACTAGTGTTTTAAGGAACAGCTTAAAAAGAGAATCCTAATGTGATTTCTTTATAATGGGTGTGTTCCTTATCTAATCCTAGTGTCTAAACTCTTCTCCATGGCTGGACCCCCAAATAATATTCCTTTATGTGCTAAGGGGTATCTAGAGAGTGGGATAGGTTTAATCACTACCCTAACCCTAACACGTACCCTAACCCTAACCCCTACCCTAGCCCTAACACGTACCCTAATCCTAACCTGTACCCTAAACCGAGCCCTAACCCTAACACTAACCCTAACCCTAACCCTAACCCATACCCTACGCCGTACCCGAAGCCCTCCCCGAACCCGTACCCTAAGCCGTACCCTAAGCCTAACCATAAGCCTAACCCTAACCCTAGGCTACCCTTGACTGCTTCTGCCTCCAATAGATTTACTAAGCACTAGTGTTTTAAGGAACAGCTTAAAAAGAGAATCCTAATGTGATTTCTTTATAATGTGTGTGTTCCTTATATTATCTTAGTGTCTAAACTCTGCTCCATGGCTGGACCCCCAAATAATATTCCTTTACGTGCTAAGGGGTATCTAGAGAGTGGGATAGGTTTAATAACTACCCTAACCCTAACGCGTACCCTAACCCCAACCCCTACCCTAACCCTAACACGTACCCTAATCCTAACCCGTACCCTAAACCGAGCCCTAACCCTAACACTAACCCTAACCCTAACCCTAACCCATACCCTACGCCGTACCCGAAGCCCTCCCCGAACCCGTACCCTAAGGCGTACCCTAAGCCGAACCCTAAGCCTAACCCTAACCCTAGGCTACCCTTGACTGCTTCTGCCTCCAATAGATTTCCTAAGCACTAGTGTTTTAAGGAACAGCTTAAAAAGAGAATCCTAATGTGATTTCTTTATAATGGGTGTGTTCCTTATCTAATCCTAGTGTCTAAACTCTTCTCCATGGCTGGACCCCCAAATAATATTCCTTTATGTGCTAAGGGGTATCTAGAGAGTGGGATAGGTTTAATCACTACCCTAACCCTAACGTGTACCCTAACCCTAACCCCTACCCTAGCCCTAACACTTACCCTAATCCTAACCTGTACCCTAAACCGAGCCCTAACCCTAACACTAACCCTAACCCTAACCCTAACCCATACCCTACGCCGCACCCGAAGCCCTCCCCGAACCCGTACCCTAAGCCGTACCCTAAGCCTAACCCTAAGCCTAACCCTAACCCTAGGCTACCCTTGACTGCTTCTGCCTCCAATAGATTTCCTAAGCACTAGGGTTTTAAGGAACAGCTTAAAAAGAGAATCCTAATGTGATTTCTTTATAATGTGTGTCTTCCTTATATTATCTTAGTTTCTAAACTCTTCTCCATGGCTGGACCCCCAAATAATATTCCTTTACGTGCTAAGGGGTATGTAGAGAGTGGGATAGGTTTAATAACTACCCTAACCCTAACGCGTACCCAAACCCTAACCAATACCCTAACCCTAACACGTACCCTAATCCTAACCCGTACCCTAAACCGAGCCCTAACCCTAACACTAACCCTAACCCTAACCCATACCCTATGCCGTACCCGAAGCCTTCCCCGAACCCGTACCCTAAGGCGTACCCTAAGCCTAACCCTAAGCCTAACCCTAACCCTAGGCTACCCTTGACTGCTTCTGCCTCCAATAGATTTCCTAAGCACTAGTGTTTTAAGGAACAGCTTAAAAAGAGAATCCTAATGTGATTTCTTTATAATGGGTGTGTTCCTTATCTTATCTTAGTGCCTAAACTCTTCTCCATGGCTGGACCCCCAAATAATATTCCTTTACGTGCTAAGGGGTATCTAGAGAGTGGGATAGGTTTAATAACTACCCTAACCGTAACGCGTACCCTAACCCTAACCCCTACCCTAACCCTAACACGTACCCTAATCCTAACCCGTACCCTAAACCGAGCCCTAACCCTAACACTAACCCTAACCCTAACCCTAACCCATACCCTACGCCGTACCCGAAGCCCTCCCCGAACACGTACCCTAAGCCGTACCCTAAGCCTAACCCTAAGCCTAACCCTAACCCTAGGCTACCCTTGACTGCTTCTGCCTCCAATAGATTTCCTAAGCACAAGTGTTTTAAGGAACAGCTTAAAAAGAGAATCCTAATGTGATTTCTTTATAATGGGTGTGTTCCTTATCTAATCCTAGTGTCTAAACTCTCCTCCATGGCTGGACCCCCAAATAATATTCCTTCATGTGCTAAGGGGTATCTAGAGAGTGGGATAGGTTTAATCACTACCCTAACCCTAACGCGTACCCTAACCCTAACCCCTACCCTAGCCCTAACACGTACCCTAATCCTAACCCGTACCCTAAACCGAGCCCTAACCCTAACACTAACCCTAACCCTAACCCTAACCCATACCCTACGCCGTACCCGAAGCCCTCCCCGAACCCGTACCCTAAGCCGTACCCTAAGCCTAACCCTAACCCTAGGCTACCCTTGACTGCTTCTGCCTCCAATAGATTTCCTAAACACTAGTGTTTTAAGGAACAGCTTAAAAAGAGAATCCTAATGTGATTTCTTTATAATGTGTGTGTTCCTTATATTATCTTAGTGTCTAAACTCTTCTCCATGGCTGGACCCCCAAATAATATTCCTTTACGTGCTAAGGGGTATCTAGAGAGTGGGATAGGTTTAATAACTACCCTAACCCTAACGCGTACCCTAACCCTAACCCCAACCCTAACCCTAACACGTACCCTAATCCTAACCCGTACCCTAAACCGAGCCCTAACCCTAACACTAACCCTAACCCTAACCCTAACCCATACCCTGCGCCGTACCCGAAGCCCTCCCCAAACCCGTACCCTAAGCCTAACCCTAAGCCTAACCCTAACCCTAGGCTACCCTTGACTGCTTCTGCCTCCAATAGATTTCCTAAGCACTAGGGTTTTAAGGAACAGCTTAAAAAGAGAATCCTAATGTGATTTCTTTATAATGTGTGTGTTCCTTATATTATCTTAGTGTCTAAACTCTTCTCCATGGCTGGACCCCCAAATAATATTCCTTTACGTGCTAAGGGGTATCTAGAGAGTGGGATAGGATTAATAACTACCCTAACCCTAACGCGTACCCTAACCCTAACCCCTACCCTAACCCTAACACGTACCCAAATCCTAACCCGTACCCTAAACCGAGCCCTAACCCTAACACTAACCCTAACCCTAACCCTAACCCATACACTACGCCGTACCCGAAGCCCTCCCCGAACCCGTACCCTAAGGCGTACCCTAAGCCTAACCCTAAGCCTAACCCTAACCCTAGGCTACCCTTGACTGCTTCTGCCTCCAATAGATTTCCTAAGCACTAGTGTTTTAAGGAACAGCTTAAAAAGAGAATCCTAATGTGATTTCTTTATAATGGGTGTGTTCCTTATATTATCTTAGTGTCTAAACTCTTCTCCATGGCTGGACCCCCAAATAATATTCCTTTACGTGCTAAGGGGTATCTAGAGAGTGGGATAGGTTTAATAACTACCCTAACCCTAACGCGTACCCTAACCCTACCCCTACCCTAACCTTAACACGTACCCTATTCCTAACCCGTACCCTAAACCGAGCCCTAACCCTAACACTAACCCTAACCCTAACCCTAACCCATACCCTACGCCGTACCCGAAGCCCTCCCCAAACCCGTACCCTAAGCCGTACCCTAAGCCTAACCCTAAGCCTAACCCTAACCCTAGGCTACCCTTGACTGCTTCTGCCTCCAATAGATTTCCTAAGCACTAGGGTTTTAAGGAACAGCTTAAAAAGAGAATCCTAATGTGATTTCTTTATAATGTGTGTGTTCCTTATATTATCTTAGTGTCTAAACTCTTCTCCATGGCTGGACCCCCAAATAATATTCCTTTATGTGCTAAGGGGTATCTAGAGAGTGGAATAGGTTTAATCACTACCCTAACCCTAACGCGTACCCTAACCCTAACCCCTACCCTAGCCCTAACACGTACCCTAATCCTAACCCGTACCCTAAACCGAGCCCTAACCCTAACACTAACCCTAACCCTAACCCTAACCCATACCCTACGCCGTACCCGAAGCCCTCCCCGAACATATACCCTAAGCCGTACCCTAAGCCTAACCCTAAGCCTAACACTAACCCTAGGCTACCCTTGACTGCTTCTGCCTCCAATAGATTTCCTAAGCACTAGTGTTTTAAGGAACAGCTTAAAAAGAGAATCCTAATGTGATTTCTTTATAATGGGTGTGTTCCTTATATTATCTTAGTGTCTAAACTCTTCTCCATGGCTGGACCCCCAAATAATATTCCTTTACGTGCTAAGGGGTATCTAGAGAGTGGGATTGGTTTAATAACTACCCTAACCCTAACGCGTACCCTAACCCTAACCCCTACCCTAACCCTAACACGTACCCTAATCCTAACCCGTACCTTAAACCGAGCCCTAACCCTAACACTAACCCTAACCCTAACCCTAACTCATACCCTACGCCGTACCCGAAGCCCTCCCCGAACCCGTACCCTAAGCCGTACCCTAAGCCTAACCCTAAGCCTAACCCTAACACTAGGCTACCCTTGACTGCTTCTGCCTCCAATAGATTTCCTAAGCACTAGTGTTTTAAGGAACAGCTTAAAAAGAGAATCCTAATGTGATTTCTTTATAATGTGTGTGTTCCTTATATTATCTTAGTGTCTAAACTCTTCTCCATGGCTGGACCCCCAAATAATATTCCTTTATGTTGTAAGGGGTATCTAGAGAGTGGGATAGGTTTAATAACTACCCTAACCCTAACGCGTACCCTAACCCTAACCCCTACCCTAACAATAACACGTACCCTAATCCTAACCCGTACCCTAAACCGAGCCCTAACCCTAACACTAACCCTAACCCTAACCCTAACCCATACCCTACGCCATACCCGAAGCCCTCCCCGAACCCGTACCCTAAGCCGTACCCTAAGCCTAACCCTAAGCCTAACCGTAACCCTAGGCTACCCTTGACTGCTTCTGCCTCCAATAGATTTCGTAAGCACTAGTGTTTTAAGGAACAGCTTAAAAAGAGAATCCTAATGTGATTTCTTTATAATGTGTGTGTTCCTTATATTATCTTAGTGTCTAAACTCTTCTCCATGGCTGGACCCCCAAATAATATTCCTTTACGTGCTAAGGGGTATCTAGAGAGTGGGATAGGTTTAATAACTACCCTAACCCTAACGCGTACACTAACCCTAACCCCTACCCTAACCCTAACACGTACCCTAATCCTAACCCGTACCCTAAACCGAGCCCTAACCCTAACACTAACCCTAACCCTAACCCTAACCCATACCCTACGCCGTACCCGAAGCCCTCCCCAAACCCGTACCCTAAGCCGTACCCTAAGCCTAACCCTAAGCCTAACCCTAACCCTAGGCTACCCTTGACTGCTTCTGACTCCAATAGATTTCCTTAGCACTAGGGTTTTAAGGAGACGCTTAAAAAGAGAATCCTAATGTGATTTCTTTATAATGTGTGTGTTCCTTATATTATCTTAGTGTCTAAACTCTTCTCCATGGCTGGACCCCCAAATAATATTCCTTTACGTGCTAAGGGGTATGTAGAGAGTGGGATAGGTTTAATAACTACCCTAACCCTAACGCGTACCCTAACCCTAACCACTACCCTAACCCTAACGCGTACCCTAACCCTAACCACTACCCTAACCCTAACACGTACCCAAATCCTAACCCGTACCCTAAACCGAGCCCTAACCCTAACACTAACCCTAACCCTAACCCTAACCCATACACTACGCCGTACCCGAAGCCCTCCCCGAACCCGTACCCTAAGGCGTACCCTAAGCCTAACCCTAAGCCTAACCCTAACCCTAGGCTACCCTTGACTGCTTCTGCCTCCAATAGATTTCCTAAGCACTAGTGTTTTAAGGAACAGCTTAAAAAGAGAATCCTAATGTGATTTCTTTATAATGGGTGTGTTCCTTATCTTATCTTTGTGCCTAAACTCTTCTCCATGGCTGGACCCCCAAATAATATTCCTTTACGTGCTAAGGGGTATCTAGAGAGTGGGATAGGTGTAATAACTACCCTAACCGTAACGCGTACCCTAACCCTAACCCCTACCCTAACCCTAACACGTACCCTAATCCTAACCTGTACCCTAAACCGAGCCCTAACCCTAACACTAACCCTAACCCTAACCCTAACCCATACATTACGCCGTACCCGAAGCCCTCCCCGAACCCGTACCCTAAGGCGTACCCTAAGCCTAACCCTAAGCCTAACTCTAACCCTAGGCTACCCTTGACTGCTTCTGCCTCCAATAGATTTCCTAAGCACTAGTGTTTTAAGGAACAGCTTAAAAAGAGAATCCTAATGTGATTTCTTTATAATGGGTGTGTTCCTTATCTAATCCTAGTGTCTAAACTCTTCTCCATTGCTGGACCCCCAAATAATATTCCTTTATGTGCTAAGGGGTATCTAGAGAGTGGAATAGGTTTAATCACTACCCTAACCCTAACGCGTACCCTAACCCTAACCCCTACCCTAGCCCTAACACGTACCCTAATCCTAACCCGTACCCTAAACCGAGCCCTAACCCTAACACTAACCCTAACCCTAACCCTAACCCATACCCTACGCTGTACCCGAAGCCCTCCCCGAACATATACCCTAAGCCGTACCCTAAGCCTAACCCTAAGCCTAACACTAACCCTAGGCTACCCTTGACTGCTTCTGCCTCCAATAGATTTCCTAAGCACTAGTGTTTTAAGGAACAGCTTAAAAAGAGAATCCTAATGTGATTTCTTTATAATGGGTGTGTTCCTTATATTATCTTAGTGTCTAAACTCTTCTCCATGGCTGGACCCCCAAATAATATTCCTTTACGTGCTAAGGGGTATCTAGAGAGTGGGATTGGTTTAATAACTACCCTAACCCTAACGCGTACCCTAACCCTAACCCCTACCCTAACCCTAACACGTACCCTAATCCTAACCCGTACCTTAAACCGAGCCCTAACCCTAACACTAACCCTAACCCTAACCCTAACTCATACCCTACGCCGTACCCGAAGCCCTCCCCGAACCCGTACCCTAAGCCGTACCCTAAGCCTAACCCTAAGCCTAACCCTAACACTAGGCTACCCTTGACTGCTTCTGCCTCCAATAGATTTCCTAAGCACTAGTGTTTTAAGGAACAGCTTAAAAAGAGAATCCTAATGTGATTTCTTTATAATGTGTGTGTTCCTTATATTATCTTAGTGTCTAAACTCTTCTCCATGGCTGGACCCCCAAATAATATTCCTTTATGTTGTAAGGGGTATCTAGAGAGTGGGATAGGTTTAATAACTACCCTAACCCTAACGCGTACCCTAACCCTAACCCCTACCCTAACAATAACACGTACCCTAATCCTAACCCGTACCCTAAACCGAGCCCTAACCCTAACACTAACCCTAACCCTAACCCTAACCCATACCCTACGCCGTACCCGAAGCCCTCCCCGAACCCGTACCCTAAGCCGTACCCTAAGCCTAACCCTAAGCCTAACCGTAACCCTAGGCTACCCTTGACTGCTTCTGCCTCCAATAGATTTCGTAAGCACTAGTGTTTTAAGGAACAGCTTAAAAAGAGAATCCTAATGTGATTTCTTTATAATGTGTGTGTTCCTTATATTATCTTAGTGTCTAAACTCTTCTCCATGGCTGGACCCCCAAATAATATTCCTTTACGTGCTAAGGGGTATCTAGAGAGTGGGATAGGTTTAATAACTACCCTAACCCTAACGCGTACACTAACCCTAACCCCTACCCTAACCCTAACACGTACCCTAATCCTAACCCGTACCCTAAACCGAGCCCTAACCCTAACACTAACCCTAACCCTAACCCTAACCCATACCCTACGCCGTACCCGAAGCCCTCCCCAAACCCGTACCCTAAGCCGTACCCTAAGCCTAACCCTAAGCCTAACCCTAACCCTAGGCTACCCTTGACTGCTTCTGCCTCCAATAGATTTCCTAAGCACTAGGGTTTTAAGGAGACGCTTAAAAAGAGAATCCTAATGTGATTTCTTTATAATGTGTGTGTTCCTTATATTATCTTAGTGTCTAAACTCTTCTCCATGGCTGGACCCCCAAATAATATTCCTTTACGTGCTAAGGGGTATCTAGAGAGTGGGATAGGTTTAATAACTACCCTAACCCTAACGCGTACCCGAACCCTAACCCCTACCCTAACCCTAACACGTACCCTAATCCTAACCCGTACCCTAAACCGAGCCATAACCCTAACACTAACCCTAACCCTAACCCTAACCCATACCCTACGCGGTACCCGAAGCCCTCCCCAAACCAGTACCCTAAGCCTAACCCTAAGCCTAACCCTAACCCTAGGCTACCCTTGACTGCTTCTGCCTCCAATAGATTTCCTAAGCACTAGGGTTTTAAGGAACAGCTTAAAAAGAGAATCCTAATGTGATTTCTTTATAATGTGTGTGTTCCTTATATTATCTTAGTGTCTAAACTCTTCTCCATGGCTGGACCCCCAAATAATATTCCTTTACGTGCTAAGGGGTATCTAGAGAGTGGGATAGGTTTAATAACTACCCTAACCGTAACGCGTACCCTAACCCTAACCCCTACCCTAACCCTAACACGTACCCTAATCCTAACCCGTACCCTAAACCGAGCCCTAACCCTAACACTAACCCTAACCCTAACCCTAACCCATACCCTACGCCGTACCCGAAGCCCTCACCGAACACGTACCCTAATCCGTACCCTAAGCCAAACCCTAAGCCTAACCCTAACCCTAGGCTACCCTTGACTGCTTCTGCCCCCAATAGATTTCCTAAGCACTAGTGTTTTAAGGAACAGCTTAAAAAGAGAATCCTAATGTGATTTCTTTATAATGGGTGTGTTCCTTATCTTATCTTAGTGCCTAAACTCTTCTCCATGGCTGGACCCCCAAATAATATTCCTTTACGTGCTAAGGGGTATCTAGAGAGTGGGATAGGTTTAATAACTACCCTAACCGTAACGCGTACCCTAACCCTAACCCCTACCCTAACCCTAACACGTACCCTAATCCTAACCTGTACCCTAAACCGAGCCCTAACCCTAACACTAACCCTAACCCTAACCCTAACCCATACCCTACGCCGTACCCGAAGCACTCCCCGAACACGTACCCTAAGCCGTACCCTAAGCCTAACCCTAAGCCTAACCCTAACCCTAGGCTACCCTTGACTGCTTCTGAATCCAATAGATTTCCTAAGCACTAGTGTTTTAAGGAACAGCTTAAAAAGAGAATCCTAATGTGATTTCTTTATAATGGGTGTGTTCCTTATCTAATCCTAGTGTCTAAACTCTTCTCCATGGCTGGACCCCCAAATAATATTCCTTTATGTGCTAAGGGGTATCTAGAGAGTGGGATAGGTTTAATCACTACCCTAACCCTAACACGTACCCTAACCCTAACCCCTACCCTAGCCCTAACACGTACCCTAATCCTAACCTGTACCCTAAACCGAGCCCTAACCCTAACACTAACCCTAACCCTAACCCATACCCTACGCCGTACCCGAAGCCCTCCCCGAACCCGTACCCTAAGCCGTACCCTAAGCCTAACCATAAGCCTAACCCTAACCCTAGGCTACCCTTGACTGCTTCTGCCTCCAATAGATTTACTAAGCACTAGTGTTTTAAGGAACAGCTTAAAAAGAGAATCCTAATGTGATTTCTTTATAATGTGTGTGTTCCTTATATTATCTTAGTGTCTAAACTCTGCTCCATGGCTGGACCCCCAAATAATATTCCTTTACGTGCTAAGGGGTATCTAGAGAGTGGGATAGGTTTAATAACTACCCTAACCCTAACGCGTACCCTAACCCCAACCCCTACACTAACCCTAACACGTACCCTAATCCTAACCCGTACCCTAAACCGAGCCCTAACCCTAACACTAACCCTAACCCTAACCCTAACCCATACCCTACGCCGTACCCGAAGCCCTCCCCGAACCCGTACCCTAAGGCGTACCCTAAGCCGAACCCTAAGCCTAACCCTAACCCTAGGCTACCCTTGACTGCTTCTGCCTCCAATAGATTTCCTAAGCACTAGTGTTTTAAGGAACAGCTTAAAAAGAGAATCCTAATGTGATTTCTTTATAATGGGTGTGTTCCTTATCTAATCCTAGTGTCTAAACTCTTCTCCATGGCTGGACCCCCAAATAATATTCCTTTATGTGCTAAGGGGTATCTAGAGAGTGGGATAGGTTTAATCACTACCCTAACCCTAACGTGTACCCTAACCCTAACCCCTACCCTAGCCCTAACACGTACCCTAATCCTAACCCGTACCCTAAACCGAGCCCTAACCCTAACACTAACCCTAACCCTAACCCATACCCTACGCCGTACCCGAAGCCCTCCCCGAACCCGTACCCTAAGGCGTACCCTAAGCCTAACCCTAAGCCTAACCCTAACCCTAGGCTACCCTTGACTGCTTCTGCCTCCAATAGATTTCCTAAGCACTAGTGTTTTAAGGAACAGCTTAAAAAGAGAATCCTAATGTGATTTCTTTATAATGGGTGTGTTCCTTATCTTATCTTAGTGCCTAAACTCTTCTCCATGGCTGGACCCCCAAATAATATTCCTTTACGTGCTAAGGGGTATCTAGAGAGTGGGATAGGTTTAATAACTACCCTAACCGTAACGCGTACCCTAACCCTAACCCCTACCCTAACCCTAACACGTACCCTAATCCTAACCCGTACCCTAAACCGAGCCCTAACCCTAACACTAACCCTAACCCTAACCCTAACCCATACCCTACGCCGTACCCGAAGCCCTCCCTGAGCACGTACCCTAATCCGTACCCTAAGCCTAACCCTAAGCCTAACCCTAACCCTAGGCTACCCTTGACTGCTTCTGCCTCCAATAGATTTCCTAAGCACTAGTGTTTTAAGGAACAGCTTAAAAAGAGAATCCTAATGTGATTTCTTTATAATGGGTGTGTTCCTTATCTAATCCTAGTGTCTAAACTCTTCTCCATGGCTGGACCCCCAAATAATATTCCTTTATGTGCTAAGGGGTATCTAGAGAGTGGGATAGGTTTAATCACTACCCTAACCCTAACGCGTACCCTAACCCTAACCCCTACCCTAGCCCTAACACGTACCCTATTCCTAACCCGTACCCTAAACCGAGCCCTAACCCTAACACTAACCCTAACCCTAACCCTAACCCATACCCTACGCCGTACCCGAAGCCCTCCCCGAACCCGTACCCTAAGCCGTACCCTAAGCCTAACCCTAACCCTAGGCTACCCTTGAATGCTTCTGCCTCCAATAGATTTCCTAAACACTAGTGTTTTAAGGAACAGCTTAAAAAGAGAATCCTAATGTGATTTCTTTATAATGGGTGTGTTCCTTATATTATCTTAGTGTCTAAACTCTTCTCCATGGCTGGACCCCCAAATAATATTCCTTTACGTGCTAAGGGGTATCTAGAGAGTGGGATAGGTTTAATAACTACCCTAACCCTAACGCGTACCCTAACCCTAACCCCTACCCTAACCTTAACACGTACCCTAATCCTAACCCGTACCCTAAACCGAGCCCTAACCCTAACACTAACCCTAACCCTAACCCTAACCCATACCCTACGCCGTACCCGAAGCCCTCCCCAAACCCGTACCCTAAGCCGTACCCTAAGCCTAACCCTAAGCCTAACCCTAACCCTAGGCTACCCTTGACTGCTTCTGCCTCCAATAGATTTCCTAAGCACTAGGGTTTTAAGGAACAGCTTAAAAAGAGAATCCTAATGTGATTTCTTTATAATGTGTGTGTTCCTTATATTATCTTAGTGTCTAAACTCTTCTCCATGGCTGGACCCCCAAATAATATTCCTTTACGTGCTAAGGGGTATCTAGAGAGTGGGATAGGTTTAATAACTACCCTAACCCTAACGCGTACCCTAACCCTAACCCCTACCCTAACCCTAACACGTACCCTAATCCTAACCCGTACCCTAAACCGAGCCCTAACCCTAACACTAACCCTAACCCTAACCCTAACCCATACATTACGCCGTACCCGAAGCCCTCCCCGAACCCGTACCCTAAGGCGTACCCTAAGCCTAACCCTAAGCCTAACCCTAACCCTAGGCTACCCTTGACTGCTTCTGCCTCCAATAGATTTCCTAAGCACTAGTGTTTTAAGGAACAGCTTAAAAAGAGAATCCTAATGTGATTTCTTTATAATGGGTGTGTTCCTTATCTAATCCTAGTGTCTAAACTGTTCTCCATGGCTGGACCCCCAAATAATATTCCTTTATGTGCTAAGGGGTATCTAGAGAGTGGGATAGGTTTAATCACTACCCTAACCCTAACGTGTACCCTAACCCTAACCCCTACCCTAGCCCTAACACGTACCCTAATCCTAACCCGTACCCTAAACCGAACCCTAACCCTAACACTAAACCTAACCCTAACCCTAACCCATACCCTACGCCGCACCCAAAGCCCTCCCCGAACCCGTACCCTAAGCCGTACCCTAAGCCTAACCCTAAGCCTAACCCTAACCCTAGGCTACCCTTGACTGCTTCTGCCTCCAATAGATTTCCTAAGCACTAGGGTTTTAAGGAACAGCTTAAAAAGAGAATCCTAATGTGATTTCTTTATAATGTGTGTCTTCCTTATATTATCTTAGTGTCTAAACTCTTCTCCATGGCTGGACCCCCAAATAATATTCCTTTACGTGCTAAGGGGTATGTAGAGAGTGGGATAGGTTTAATAACTACCCTAATCCTAACGCGTACCCTAACCCTAACCAATACCCTAACCCTAACACGTACCCTAATCCTAACCCGTACCCTAAACCGAGCCCTAACCCTAACACTAACCCTAACCCTAACCCATACCCTACGCCGTACCCGAAGCCCTCCCCGAACCCGTACCCTAAGGCGTACCCTAAGCCTAACCCTAAGCCTAACCCTAACCCTAGGCTACCCTTGACTGCTTCTGCCTCCAATAGATTTCCTAAGCACTAGTGTTTTAAGGAACAGCTTAAAAAGAGAATCCTAATGTGATTTCTTTATAATGGGTGTGTTCCTTATCTTATCTTAGTGCCTAAACTCTTCTCCATGGCTGGACCCCCAAATAATATTCCTTTACGTGCTAAGGGGTATCTAGAGAGTGGGATAGGTTTAATAACTACCCTAACCGTAACGCGTACCCTAACCCTAACCCCTACCCTAACCCTAACACGTACCCTAATCCTAACCCGTACCCTAAACCGAGCCCTAACCCTAACACTAACCCTAACCCTAACCCTAACCCATACCCTACGCCGTACCCGAAGCCCTCCCCGAACACGTACCCTAATCCGTACCCTAAGCCTAACCCTAAGCCTAACCCTAACCCTAGGCTACCCTTGACTGCTTCTGCCTCCAATAGATTTCCTAAGCACTAGTGTTTTAAGGAACAGCTTAAAAAGAGAATCCTAATGTGATTTCTTTATAATGGGTGTGTTCCTTATCTAATCCTAGTGTCTAAACTCTTCTCCATGGCTGGACCCCCAAATAATATTCCTTTATGTGCTAAGGGGTATCTAGAGAGTGGGATAGGTTTAATCACTACCCTAACCCTAACGCGTACCCTAACCCTAACCCCTACCCTAGCCCTAACACGTACCCTAATCCTAACCCGTACCCTAAACCGAGCCCTAACCCTAACACTAACCCTAACCCTAACCCTAACCCATACCCTACGCCGTACCCGAAGCCCTCCCCGAACCCGTACCCTAAGCCGTACCCTAAGCCTAACCATAAGCCTAACCCTAACCCTAGGCTACCCTTGAATGCTTCTGCCTCCAATAGATTTCCTAAGCACTAGTGTTTTAAGGAACAGCTTAAAAAGAGAATCCTAATGTGATTTCTTTATAATGTGTGTGTTCCTTATATTATCTTAGTGTCTAAACTCTGCTCCATGGCTGGACCCCCAAATAATATTCCTTTACATGCTAAGGGGTATCTAGAGAGTGGGATAGGTTTAATAACTACCCTAACCCTAACGCGTACCCTAACCCCAACCCCTACCCTAACCCTAACACGTACCCTAATCCTAACCCGTACCCTAAACCGAGCCCTAACCCTAACACTAACCCTAACCCTAACCCTAACCCATACCCTACGCCGTACCCGAAGCCCTCCCCGAACCCGTACCCTAAGGCGTACCCTAAGCCGAACCCTAAGCCTAACCCTAACCCTAGGCTACCCTTGACTGCTTCTGCCTCCAATAGATTTCCTAAGCACTAGTGTTTTAAGGAACAGCTTAAAAAGAGAATCCTAATGTGATTTCTTTATAATGGGTGTGTTCCTTATCTAATCCTAGTGTCTAAACTCTTCTCCATGGCTGGACCCCCAAATAATATCCCTTTATGTGCTAAGGGGTATCTAGAGAGTGGGATAGGTTTAATCACTACCCTAACCCTAACGCGTACCCTAACCCTGCCCCTACCCTAGCCCTAACACGTACCCTAATCCTAACCCGTACCCTAAACCGAGCCCTAACCCTAACACTAACCCTAACCCTAACCCATACCCTACGCCGCACCCGAAGCCCTCCCCGAACCCGTACCCTAAGCCGTACCCTAAGCCTAACCCTAAGCCTAACCCTAACCCTAGGCTACCCTTGACTGCTTCTGCCTCCAATAGATTTCCTAAGCACTAGTGTTTTAAGGAACAGCTTAAAAAGAGAATCCTAATGTGATTTCTTTATAATGGGTGTGTTCCTTATATTATCTTAGTGTCTAAACTCTTCTCCATGGCTGGACCCCCAAATAATATTCCTTTACGTGCTAAGGGGTATCTAGAGAGTGGGATAGGTTTAATAACTACCCTAACCCTAACGCGTAACCTAACCCTAACCCCTACCCTAACCTTAACACGTACCCTAATCCTAACCCGTACCCTAAACCGAGCCCTAACCCTAACACTAACCCTAACCCTAACCCTAACCCATACCCTACGCCGTACCCGAAGCCCTCCCCAAACCCGTACCCTAAGCCGTACCCTAAGCCTAACCCTAAGCCTAACCCTAACCCTAGGCTACCCTTGACTGCTTCTGCCTCCAATAGATTTCCTAAGCACTAGGGTTTTAAGGAACAGCTTAAAAAGAGAATCCTAATGTGATTTCTTTATAATGTGTGGGTTCCTTATATTATCTTAGTGTCTAAACTCTTCTCCATGGCTGGACCCCCAAATAATATTCCTTTACGTGCTAAGGGGTATCTAGAGAGTGGGATAGGTTTAATAACTACCCTAACTGTAACGCGTACCCTAACCCTAACCCCTACCCTAACCCTAACACGTACCCTAATCCTAACCCGTACCCTAAACCGAGCCCTAACCCTAACACTAACCCTAACCCTAACCCTAACCCATACATTACGCCGTACCCGAAGCCCTCCCCGAACCCGTACCCTAAGGCGTACCCTAAGCCTAACCCTAAGCCTAACCCTAACCCTAGGCTACCCTTGACTGCTTCTGCCTCCAATAGATTTCCTAAGCACTAGTGTTTTAAGGAACAGCTTAAAAAGAGAATCCTAATGTGATTTCTTTATAATGGGTGTGTTCCTTATCTAATCCTAGTGTCTAAACTGTTCTCCATGGCTGGACCCCCAAATAATATTCCTTTATGTGCTAAGGGGTATCTAGAGAGTGGGATAGGTTTAATCACTACCCTAACCCTAACGCGTACCCTAACCCTAACCCCTACCCTAGCCCTAACACGTACCCTAATCCTAACCCGTACCCTAAACCGAGCCCTAACCCTAACACTAACCCTAACCCTAACCCTAACCCATACCCTACGCCGTACCCGAAGCCCTCCCCAAACCCGTACCCTAAGCCTAACCCTAAGCCTAACCCTAACCCTAGGCTACCCTTGACTGCTTCTGCCTCCAATAGATTTCCTAAGCACTAGGGTTTTAAGGAACAGCTTAAAAAGAGAATCCTAATGTGATTTCTTTATAATGTGTGTGTTCCTTATATTATCTTAGTGTCTAAACTCTTCTCCATGGCTGGACCCCCAAATAATATTCCTTTACGTGCTAAGGGGTATCTAGAGAGTGGGATAGGATTAATAACTACCCTAACCCTAACGCGTACCCTAACCCTAACCCCTACCCTAACCCTAACACGTACCCAAATCCTAACCCGTACCCTAAACCGAGCCCTAACCCTAACACTAACCCTAACCCTAACCCTAACCCATACACTACGCCGTACCCGAAGCCCTCCCCGAACCCGTACCCTAAGCCTAACCCTAAGCCTAACCCTAACCCTAGGCTACCCTTGACTGCTTCTGCCTCCAATTGATTTCCTAAGCACTAGTGTTTTAAGGAACAGCTTAAAAAGAGAATCCTAATGTGATTTCTTTATAATGGGTGTGTTCCTTATCTTATCTTAGTGCCTAAACTCTTCTCCATGGCTGGACCCCCAAATAATATTCCTTTACGTGCTAAGGGGTATCTAGAGAGTGGGATAGGTGTAATAACTACCCTAACCGTAACGCGTACCCTAACCCTAACCCCTACCCTGACCCTAACACGTACCCTAATCCTAACCTGTACCCTAAACCGAGCCCTAACCCTAACACTAACCCTAACCCTAACCCTAACCCATACCCTACGCCGTACCCGAAGCCCTCCCCGAACACGTACCCTAAGCCGTACCCTAAGCCTAACCCTAAGCCTAACCCTAACCCTAGGCTACCCTTGACTGCTTCTGAATCCAATAGATTTCCTAAGCACTAGTGTTTTAAGGAACAGCTTAAAAAGAGAATCCTAATGTGATTTCTTTATAATGGGTGTGTTCCTTATCTAATCCTAGTGTCTAAACTCTTCTCCATGGCTGGACCCCCAAATAATATTCCTTTATGTGCTAAGGGGTATCTAGAGAGTGGGATAGGTTTAATCACTACCCTAACCCTAACGTGTACCCTAACCCTAACCCCTACCCTAGCCCTAACACGTACCCTAATCCTAACCCGTACCCTAAACCGAACCCTAACCCTAACACTAACCCTAACCCTAACCCTAACCCATACCCTACGCCGCACCCGAAGCCCTCCCCGAACCCGTACCCTAAGCCGTACCCTAAGCGTAACCCTAAGCCTAACCCTAACCCTAGGCTACCTTTGACTGCTTCTGCCTCCAATAGATTTCCTAAGCACTAGGGTTTTAAGGAACAGCTTAAAAAGAGAATCCTAATGTGATTTCTTTATAATGTGTGTCTTCCTTATATTATCTTAGTGTCTAAACTCTTCTCCATGGCTGGACCCCCAAATAATATTCCTTTACGTGCTAAGGGGTATGTAGAGAGTGGGATAGGTTTAATAACTACCCTAACCCTAACGTGTACCCTAACCCTAACCAATACCCTAACCCTAACACGTACCCTAATCCAAACCCGTACCCTAAACCGAGCCCTAACCCTAACACTAACCCTAACCCTAACCCATACCCTACGCCGTACCCGAAGCCCTACCCGAACCCGTACCCTAAGGCGTACCCTAAGCCTAACCCTAAGCCTAACCCTAACCCTAGGCTACCCTTGACTGCTTCTGCCTCCAATAGATTTCCTAAGCACTAGTGTTTTAAGGAACAGCTTAAAAAGAGAATCCTAATGTGATTTCTTTATAATGGGTGTGTTCCTTATATTATCTTAGTGTCTAAACTCTTCTCCATGGCTGGACCCCCAAATAATATTCCTTTACGTGCTAAGGGGTATCTAGAGAGTGGGATAGGTTTAATAACTACCCTAACCCTAACGCGTACCCTAACCCTAACCCCTACCCTAACCTTAACACGTACCCTAATCCTAACCCGTACCCTAAACCGAGCCCTAACCCTAACACTAACCCTAACCCTAACCCTAACCCATACCCTACGCCGTACCCGAAGCCCTCCCCAAACCCGTACCCTAAGCCGTACCCTAAGCCTAACCCTAAGCCTAACCCTAAACCTAGGCTACCCTTGACTGCTTCTGCCTCCAATAGATTTCCTAAGCACTAGGGTTTTAAGGAACAGCTTAAAAAGAGAATCCTAATGTGATTTCTTTATAATGTGTGTGTTCCTTATATTATCTTAGTGTCTAAACTCTTCTCCATGGCTGGACCCCCAAATAATATTCCTTTACGTGCTAAGGGGTATCTAGAGAGTGGGATAGGTTTAATAACTACCCTAACCCTAACGCGTACCCTAACCCTAACCCCTACCCTAACCCTAACACGTACCCTAATCCTAACCCGTACCCTAAACCGAGCCCTAACCCTAACACTAACCCTAACCCTAACCCTAACCCATACATTACGCCGTACCCGAAGCCCTCCCCGAACCCGTACCCTAAGGCGTACCCTAAGCCTAACCCTAAGCCTAACCCTAACCCTAGGCTACCCTTGACTGCTTCTGCCTCCAATAGATTTCCTAAGCACTAGTGTTTTAAGGAACAGCTTAAAAAGAGAATCCTAATGTGATTTCTTTATAATGGGTGTGTTCCTTATCTAATCCTAGTGTCTAAACTGTTCTCCATGGCTGGACCCCCAAATAATATTCCTTTATGTGCTAAGGGGTATCTAGAGAGTGGGATAGGTTTAATCACTACCCTAACCCTAACGTGTACCCTAACCCTAACCCCTACCCTAGCCCTAACACGTACCCTAATCCTAACCCGTACCCTAAACCGAACCCTAACCCTAACACTAACCCTAACCCTAACCCTAACCCATACCCTACGCCGCACCCGAAGCCCTCCCCGAACCCGTACCCTAAGCCGTACCCTAAGCCTAACCCTAAGCCTAACCCTAACCCTAGGCTACCCTTGACTGCTTCTGCCTCCAATAGATTTCCTAAGCACTAGGGTTTTAAGGAACAGCTTAAAAAGAGAATCCTAATGTGATTTCTTTATAATGTGTGTCTTCCTTATATTATCTTAGTGTCTAAACTCTTCTCCATGGCTGGACCCCCAAATAATATTCCTTTACGTGCTAAGGGGTATGTAGAGAGTGGGATAGGTTTAATAACTACCCTAACCCTAACGCGTACCCTAACCCTAACCAATACCCTAACCCTAACACGTACCCTAATCCTAACCCGTACCCTAAACCGAGCCCTAACCCTAACACTAACCCTAACCCTAACCCATACCCTACGCCGTACCCGAAGCCCTCCCCGAACCCGTACCCTAAGGCGTACCCTAAGCCTAACCCTAAGCCTAACCCTAACCCTAGGCTACCCTTGACTGCTTCTGCCTCCAATAGATTTCCTAAGCACTAGTGTTTTAAGGAACAGCTTAAAAAGAGAATCCTAATGTGATTTCTTTATAATGGGTGTGTTCCTTATCTTATCTTAGTGCCTAAACTCTTCTCCATGGCTGGACCCCCAAATAATATTCCTTTACGTGCTAAGGGGTATCTAGAGAGTGGGATAGGTTTAATAACTACCCTAACCGTAACGCGTACCCTAACCCTAAACCCTACCCTAACCCTAACACGTACCCTAATCCTAACCCGTACCCTAAACCGAGCCCTAACCCTAACACTAACCCTAACCCTAACCCTAACCCATACCCTACGCCGTACCCGAAGCCCTCCCCGAACACGTACCCTAATCCGTACCCTAAGCCTAACCCTAAGCCTAACCCTAACCCTAGGCTACCCTTGACTGCTTCTGCCTCCAATAGATTTCCTAAGCACTAGTGTTTTAAGGAACAGCTTAAAAAGAGAATCCTAATGTGATTTCTTTATAATGGGTGTGTTCCTTATCTAATCCTAGTGTCTAAACTCTTCTCCATGGCTGGACCCCCAAATAATATTCCTTTATGTGCTAAGGGGTATCTAGAGAGTGGGATAGGTTTAATCACTACCCTAACCCTAACGCGTACCCTAACCCTAACCCCTACCCTAGCCCTAACACGTACCCTAATCCTAACCCGTACCCTAAACCGAGCCCTAACCCTAACACTAACCCTAACCCTAACCCTAACCCATACCCTACGCCGTACCCGAAGCCCTCCCCGAACCCGTACCCTAAGCCGTACCCTAAGCCTAACCCTAACCCTAGGCTACCCTTGACTGCTTCTGCCTCCAATAGATTTCCTAAACACTAGTGTTTTACAGAACAGCTTAAAAAGAGAATCCTAATGTGATTTCTTTATAATGTGTGTGTTCCTTATATTATCTTAGTGTCTAAACTCTTCTCCATGGCTGGACCCCCAAATAATATTCCTTTACGTGCTAAGGGGTATCTAGAGAGTGGGATAGGTTTAATAACTACCCTAACCCTAACGCGTACCCTAACCCTAACCCCTACCCTAACCCTAACACGTACCCTAATCCTAAGCCGTACCCTAAACCGAGCCCTAACCCTAACACTAACCCTAACCCTAACCCTAACCCATACCCTACGCCGTACCCGAAGCCCTCCCCAAACCCGTACCCTAAGCCTAACCCTAAGCCTAACCCTAACCCTAGGCTACCCTTGACTGCTTCTGCCTCCAATAGATTTCCTAAGCACTAGGGTTTTAAGGAACAGCTTAAAAAGAGAATCCTAATGTGATTTCTTTATAATGGGTGTGTTCCTTATCTTATCTTAGTGCCTAAACTCTTCTCCATGGCTGGACCCCCAAATAATATTCCTTTACGTGCTAAGGGGTATCTAGAGAGTGGGATAGGTGTAATAACTACCCTAACCGTAACGCATACCCTAACCCTAACCCCTACCCTAACCCTAACACGTACCCTAATCCTAACCTGTACCCTAAACCGAGCCCTAACCCTAACACTAACCCTAACCCTAACCCTAACCCATACCCTACGCCGTACCCGAAGCCCTCCCCGAACACGTACCCTAAGCCGTACCCTAAGCCTAACCCTAAGCCTAACCCTAACCCTAGGCTACCCTTGACTGCTTCTGAATCCAATAGATTTCCTAAGCACTAGTGTTTTAAGGAACAGCTTAAAAAGAGAATCCTAATGTGATTTCTTTATAATGGGTGTGTTCCTTATCTAATCCTAGTGTCTAAACTCTTCTCCATGGCTGGACCCCCAAATAATATTCCTTTATGTGCTAAGGGGTATCTAGAGAGTGGGATAGGTTTAATCACTACCCTAACCCTAACGTGTACCCTAACCCTAACCCCTACCCTAGCCCTAACACGTACCCTAATCCTAACCCGTACCCTAAACCGAACCCTAACCCTAACACTAACCCTAACCCTAACCCTAACCCATACCCTACACCGCACCCGAAGCCCTCCCCGAACCCGTACCCTAAGCCGTACCCTAAGCTTAACCCTAAGCCTAACCCTAACCCTAGGCTACCTTTGACTGCTTCTGCCTCCAATAGATTTCCTAAGCACTAGGGTTTTAAGGAACAGCTTAAAAAGAGAATCCTAATGTGATTTCTTTATAATGTGTGTCTTCCTTATATTATCTTAGTGTCTAAACTCTTCTCCATGGCTGGACCCCCAAATAATATTCCTTTACGTGCTAAGGGGTATGTAGAGAGTGGGATAGGTTTAATAACTACCCTAACCCTAACGCGTACCCTAACCCTAACCAATACCCTAACCCTAACACGTACCCTAATCCAAACCCGTACCCTAAACCGAGCCCTAACCCTAACACTAACCCTAACCCTAACCCATACCCTACGCCGTACCCGAAGCCCTACCCGAACCCGTACCCTAAGGCGTACCCTAAGCCTAACCCTAAGCCTAACCCTAACCCTAGGCTACCCTTGACTGCTTCTGCCTCCAATAGATTTCCTAAGCACTAGTGTTTTAAGGAACAGCTTAAAAAGAGAATCCTAATGTGATTTCTTTATAATGGGTGTGTTCCTTATCTTATCTTAGTGCCTAAACTCTTCTCCATGGCTGGACCCCCAAATAATATTCCTTTACGTGCTAAGGGGTATCTAGAGAGTGGGATAGGTTTAATAACTACCCTAACCGTAACGCGTACCCTAACCCTAACCCCTACCCTAACCCTAACACGTACCCTAATCCTAACCCGTACCCTAAACCGAGCCCTAACCCTAACACTAACCCTAACCCTAAACCTAACACATACCTTACGCCGTACCCGAAGCCCTCCCCGAACACGTACCCTAATCCGTACCCTAAGCCTAACCCTAAGCCTAACCCTAACCCTAGGCTACCCTTGACTGCTTCTGCCTCCAATAGATTTCCTAAGCACTAGTGTTTTAAGGAACAGCTTAAAAAGAGAATCCTAATGTGATTTCTTTATAATGGGTGTGTTCCTTATCTAATCCTAGTGTCTAAACTCTTCTCCATGGCTGGACCCCCAAATAATATTCCTTTATGTGCTAAGGGGTATCTAGAGAGTGGGATAGGTTTAATCACTACCCTAACCCTAACGCGTACCCTAACCCTAACCCCTACCCTAGCCCTAACACGTACCCTAATCCTAACCCGTACCCTAAACCGGGCCCTAACCCTAACACTAACCCTAACCCTAACCCTAACCCATACCCTACGCCGTACCCGAAGCCCTCCCCGAACCCGTACCCTAAACCGTACCCTAAGCCTAACCCTAACCCTAGGCTACCCTTGACTGCTTCTGCCTCCAATAGATTTCCTAAACACTAGTGTTTTAAGGAACAGCTTAAAAAGAGAATCCTAATGTGATTTCTTTATAATGTGTGTGTTCCTTATATTATCTTAGTGTCTAAACTCTTCTCCATGGCTGGACCCCCAAATAATATTCCTTTACGTGCTAAGGGGTATCTAGAGAGTGGGATAGGTTTAATAACTACCCTAACCCTAACGCGTACCCTAACCCTAACCCCTACCCTAACCCTAACACGTACCCTAATCCTAACCCGTACCCTAAACCGAGCCCTAACCCTAACACTAACCCTAACCCTAACCCTAACCCATACCCTACGCCGTACCCGAAGCCCTCCCCAAACCCGTACCCTAAACCTAACCCTAAGCCTAACCCTAACCCTAGGCTACCCTTGACTGCTTCTGCCTCCAATAGATTTCCTAAGCACTAGGGTTTTAAGGAACAGCTTAAAAAGAGAATCCTAATGTGATTTCTTTATAATGTGTGTGTTCCTTATATTATCTTAGTGTCTAAACTCTTCTCCATGGCTGGACCCCCAAATAATATTCCTTTACGTGCTAAGGGGTATCTAGAGAGTGGGATAGGATTAATAACTACCCTAACCCTAACGCGTACCCTAACCCTAACCCCTACCCTAACCCTAACACGTACCCAAATCCTAACCCGTACCCTAAACCGAGCCCTAACCCTAACACTAACCCTAACACTAACCCTAACCCATACACTACGCCGTACCCGAAGCCCTCCCCGAACCCGTACCCTAAGGCGTACCCTAAGCCTAACCCTAAGCCTAACCCTAACCCTAGGCTACCCTTGACTGCTTCTGCCTCCAATAGATTTCCTAAGCACTAGTGTTTTAAGGAACAGCTTAAAAAGAGAATCCTAATGTGATTTCTTTATAATGGGTGTGTTCCTTATCTTATCTTAGTGCCTAAACTCTTCTCCATGGCTGGACCCCCAAATAATATTCCTTTACGTGCTAAGGGGTATCTAGAGAGTGGGATAGGTGTAATAACTACCCTAACCGTAACGCGTACCCTAACCCTAACCCCTACCCTAACCCTAACACGTACCCTAATCCTAACCTGTACCCTAAACCGAGCCCTAACCCTAACACTAACCCTAACCCTAACCCTAACCCATACCCTACGCCGTACCCGAAGCCCTCCCCGAACACGTACCCTAAGCCGTACCCTAAGCCTAACCCTAAGCCTAACCCTAACCCTAGGCTACCCTTGACTGCTTCTGAATCCAATAGATTTCCTAAGCACTAGTGTTTTAAGGAACAGCTTAAAAAGAGAATCCTAATGTGATTTCTTTATAATGGGTGTGTTCCTTATCTAATCCTAGTGTCTAAACTCTTCTCCATGGCTGGACCCCCAAATAATATTCCTTTATGTGCTAAGGGGTATCTAGAGAGTGGGATAGGTTTAATCACTACCCTAACCCTAACACGTACCCTAACCCTAACCCCTACCCTAGCCCTAACACGTACCCTAATCCTAACCTGTACCCTAAACCGAGCCCTAACCCTAACACTAACCCTAACCCTAACCCTAACCCATACCCTACGCCGTACCCGAAGCCCTCCCCGAACCCGTACCCTAAGCCGTACCCTAAGCCTAACCATAAGCCTAACCCTAACCCTAGGCTACCCTTGAATGCTTCTGCCTCCAATAGATTTCCTAAGCACTAGTGTTTTAAGGAACAGCTTAAAAATAGAATCCTAATGTGATTTCTTTATAATGTGTGTGTTCCTTATATTATCTTAGTGTCTAAACTCTTCTCCATGGCTGGACCCCCAAATAATATTCCTTTACGTGCTAAGGGGTATCTAGAGAGTGGGATTGGTTTAATAACTACCCTAACCCTAACGCGTACCCTAACCCTAACCCCTACCCTAACCCTAACACGTACCCTAATCCTAACCCGTACCTTAAACCGAGCCCTAACCCTAACACTAACCCTAACCCTAACCCTAACTCATACCCTACGCCGTACCCGAAGCCCTCCCCGAACCCGTACCCTAAGCCGTACCCTAAGCCTAACCCTAAGCCTAACCCTAACACTAGGCTACCCTTGACTGCTTCTGCCTCCAATAGATTTCCTAAGCACTAGTGTTTTAAGGAACAGCTTAAAAAGAGAATCCTAATGTGATTTCTTTATAATGTGTGTGTTCCTTATATTATCTTAGTGTCTAAACTCTTCTCCATGGCTGGACCCCCAAATGATATTCCTTTATGTTGTAAGGGGTATCTAGAGAGTGGGATAGGTTTAATAACTACCCTAACCCTAACGCGTACCCTAACCCTAACCCCTACCCTAACAATAACACGTACCCTAATCCTAACCCGTACCCTAAACCGAGCCCTAACCCTAACACTAACCCTAACCCTAACCCTAACCCATACATTACGCCGTACCCGAAGCCCTACCCGAACCCGTACCCTAAGGCGTACCCTAAGCCTAACCCTAAGCCTAACTCTAACCCTAGGCTACCCTTGACTGCTTCTGCCTCCAATAGATTTCCTAAGCACTAGTGTTTTAAGGAACAGCTTAAAAAGAGAATCCTAATGTGATTTCTTTATAATGGGTGTGTTCCTTATCTAATCCTAGTGTCTAAACTCTTCTCCATTGCTGGACCCCCAAATAATATTCCTTTATGTGCTAAGGGGTATCTAGAGAGTGGAATAGGTTTAATCACTACCCTAACCCTAACGCGTACCCTAACCCTAACCCCTACCCTAGCCCTAACACGTACCCTAATCCTAACCCGTACCCTAAACCGAGCCCTAACCCTAACACTAACCCTAACCCTAACCCTAACCCATACCCTACGCCGTACCCGAAGCCCTCCCCGAACATGTACCCTAAGCCGTACCCTAAGCCTAACCCGAAGCCTAACCCTAACCCTAGGCTACCCTTGACTGCTTCTGCCTCCAATAGATTTCCTAAGCACTAGTGTTTTAAGGAACAGCTTAAAAAGAGAATCCTAATGTGATTTCTTTATAATGGGTGTGTTCCTTATATTATCTTAGTGTCTAAACTCTTCTCCATGGCTGGACCCCCAAATAATATTCCTTTACGTGCTAAGGGGTATCTAGAGAGTGGGATTGGTTTAATAACTACCCTAACCCTAACGCGTACCCTAACCCTAACCCCTACCCTAACCCTAACACGTACCCTAATCCTAACCCGTACCTTAAACCGAGCCCTAACCCTAACACTAACCCTAACCCTAACCCTAACTCATACCCTACGCCGTACCCGAAGCCCTCCCCGAACCCGTACCCTAAGCCGTACCCTAAGCCTAACCCTAAGCCTAACCCTAACACTAGGCTACCCTTGACTGCTTCTGCCTCCAATAGATTTCCTAAGCACTAGTGTTTTAAGGAACAGCTTAAAAAGAGAATCCTAATGTGATTTCTTTATAATGTGTGTGTTCCTTATATTATCTTAGTGTCTAAACTCTTCTCCATGGCTGGACCCCCAAATGATATTCCTTTATGTTGTAAGGGGTATCTAGAGAGTGGGATAGGTTTAATAACTACCCTAACCCTAACGCGTACCCTAACCCTAACCCCTACCCTAACAATAACACGTACCCTAATCCTAACCAGTACCCTAAACCGAGCCCTAACCCTAACACTAACCCTAACCCTAACCCTAACCCATACCCTACGCCGTACCCGAAGCCCTCCCCGAACCCGTACCCTAAGCCGTACCCTAAGCCTAACCCTAAGCCTAACCGTAACCCTAGGCTACCCTTGACTGCTTCTGCCTCCAATAGATTTCCTAAGCACTAGTGTTTTAAGGAACAGCTTAAAAAGAGAATCCTAATGTGATTTCTTTATAATGTGTGTGTTCCTTATATTATCTTAGTGTCTAAACTCTTCTCCATGGCTGGACCCCCAAATAATATTCCTTTACGTGCTAAGGGGTATCTAGAGAGTGGGATAGGTTTAATAACTACCCTAACCCTAACGCGTACACTAACCCTAACCCCTACCCTAACCCTAACACGTACCCTAATCCTAACCCGTACCCTAAACCGAGCCCTAACCCTAACACTAACCCTAACCCTAACCCTAACCCATACCCTACGCCGTACCCGAAGCCCTCCTCAAACCCGTACCCTAAGCCTAACCCTAAGCCTAACCCTAACCCTAGGCTACCCTTGACTGCTTCTGCCTCCAATAGATTTCCTAAGCACTAGGGTTTTAAGGAACAGCTTAAAAAGAGAATCCTAATGTGATTTCTTTATAATGTGTGTGTTCCTTATATTACCTTAGTGTCTAAACTCTTCTCCATGGCTGGACCCCCAAATAATATTCCTTTACGTGCTAAGGGGTATCTAGAGAGTGGGATAGGATTAATAACTACACTAACCCTAACGCGTACCCTAACCCTAACCCCTACCCTAACCCTAACACGTACCCAAATCCTAACCCGTACCCTAAACCGAGCCCTAACCCTAACACTAACCCTAACCCTAACCCTAACCCATACACTACGCCGTACCCGAAGCCCTCCCCGAACCCGTACCCTAAGGCGTACCCTAAGCCTAACCCTAAGCCTAACCCTAACCCTAGGCTACCCTTGACTGCTTCTGAATCCAATAGATTTCCTAAGCACTAGTGTTTTAAGGAACAGCTTAAAAAGAGAATCCTAATGTGATTTCTTTATAATGGGTGTGTTCCTTATCTAATCCTAGTGTCTAAACTCTTCTCCATGGCTGGACCCCCAAATAATATTCCTTTATGTGCTAAGGGGTATCTAGAGAGTGGGATAGGTTTAATCACTACCCTAACCCTAACACGTACCCTAACCCTAACCCCTACCCTAGCCCTAACACGTACCCTAATCCTAACCTGTACCCTAAACCGAGCCCTAACCCTAACGCTAACCCTAACCCTAACCCTAACCCATACCCTACGCCGTACCCGAAGCCCTCCCCGAACCCGTACCCTAAGCCGTACCCTAAGCCTAACCATAAGCCTAACCCTAACCCTAGGCTACCCTTGAATGCTTCTGCCTCCAATAGATTTCCTAAGCACTAGTGTTTTAAGGAACAGCTTAAAAAGAGAATCCTAATGTGATTTCTTTATAATGTGTGTGTTCCTTATATTATCTTAGTGTCTAAACTCTGCTCCATGGCTGGACCCCCAAATAATATTCCTTTACGTGCTAAGGGGTATCTAGAGAGTGGGATAGGTTTAATAACTACCCTAACCCTAACGCGTACCCTAACCCCAACCCCTACCCGAACCCTAACACGTACCCTAATCCTAACCCGTACCCTAAACCGAGCCCTAACCCTAACACTAACCCTAACCCTAACCCTAACCCATACCCTACGCCGTACCCGAAGCCCTCCCCGAACCCGTACCCTAAGGCGTACCCTAAGCCGAACCCTAAGCCTAACCCTAACCCTAGGCTACCCTTGACTGCTTCTGCCTCCAATAGATTTCCTAAGCACTAGTGTTTTAAGGAACAGCTTAAAAAGAGAATCCTAATGTGATTTCTTTATAATGGGTGTGTTCCTTATCTAATCCTAGTGTCTAAACTCTTCTCCATGGCTGGACCCCCAAATAATATCCCTTTATGTGCTAAGGGGTATCTAGAGAGTGGGATAGGTTTAATCACTACCCTAACCCTAACGCGTACCCTAACCCTGCCCCTACCCTAGCCCTAACACGTACCCTAATCCTAACCCGTACCCTAAACCGAGCCCTAACCCTAACACTAACCCTAACCCTAACCCATACCCTACGCCGCACCCGAAGCCCTCCCCGAACCCGTACCCTAAGCCGTACCCTAAGCCTAACCCTAAGCCTAACCCTAACCCTAGGCTACCCTTGACTGCTTCTGCCTCCAATAGATTTCCTAAGCACTAGTGTTTTAAGGAACAGCTTAAAAAGAGAATCCTAATGTGATTTCTTTATAATGTGTGTGTTCCTTATATTATCTTAGTGTCTAAACTCTTCTCCATGGCTGGACCCCCAAATAATATTCCTTTACGTGCTAAGGGGTATCTAGAGAGTGGGATAGGTTTAATAACTACCCTAACCGTAACGCGTACCCTAACCCTAACCCCTACCCTAACCTTAACACGTACCCTAATCCTAACCCGTACCCTAAACCGAGCCCTAACCCTAACACTAACCCTAACCCTAACCCTAACCCATACCCTACGCCGTACCCGAAGCCCTCCCCAAACCCGTACACTAAGCCGTACCCTAAGCCTAACCCTAAGCCTAACCCTAACCCTAGGCTACCCTTGACTGCTTCTGCCTCCAATAATTTTCCTAAGCACTAGGGTTTTAAGGAACAGCTTAAAAAGAGAATCCTAATGTGATTTCTTTATAATGTGTGTGTTCCTTATATTATCTTAGTGTCTAAACTCTTCTCCATGGCTGGACCCCCAAATAATATTCCTTTACGTGCTAAGGGGTATCTAGAGAGTGGGATAGGTTTAATAACTACCCTAACCCTAACGCGTACCCTAACCCTAACCCCTACCCTAGCCCTAACACGTACCCTAATCCTAACCCGTACCCTAAACCGAGCCCTAACCCTAACACTAACCCTAACCCTAACCCTAACCCATACCCTACGCCGTACCCGAAGCCCTCCCCGAACACGTACCCTAATCCGTACCCTAAGCCTAACCCTAAGCCTAACCCTAACCCTAGGCTACACTTGACTGCTTCTGCCTCCAATAGATTTCCTAAGCACTAGTGTTTTAAGGAACAGCTTAAAAAGAGAATCCTAATGTGATTTCTTTATAATGGGTGTGTTCCTTATCTAATCCTAGTGTCTAAACTCTTCTCCATGGCTGGACCCCCAAATAATATTCCTTTATGTGCTAAGGGGTATCTAGAGAGTGGGATAGGTTTAATCACTACCCTAACCCTAACGCGTACCCTAACCCTAACCCCTACCCTAGCCCTAACACGTACCCTAATCCTAACCCGTACCCTAAACCGAGCCCTAACCCTAACACTAACCCTAACCCTAACCCTAACCCATACCCTACGCCGTACCCGAAGCCCTCCCCGAACCCGTACCCTAAGCCGTACCCTAAGCCTAACCCTAACCCTAGGCTACCCTTGACTGCTTCTGCCTCCAATAGATTTCCTAAACACTAGTGTTTTACGGAACAGCTTAAAAAGAGAATCCTAATGTGATTTCTTTATAATGTGTGTGTTCCTTATATTATCTTAGTGTCTAAACTCTTCTCCATGGCTGGACCCCCAAATAATATTCCTTTACGTGCTAAGGGGTATCTAGAGAGTGGGATAGGTTTAATAACTACCCTAACCCTAACGCGTACCCTAACCCTAACCCCTACCCTAACCCTAACACGTACCCTAATCCTAACCCGTACCCTAAACCGAGCCCTAACCCTAACACTAACCCTAACCCTAACCCTAACCCATACCCTACGCCGTACCCGAAGCCCTCCCCAAACCCGTACCCTAAGCCTAACCCTAAGCCTAACCCTAACCCTAGGCTACCCTTGACTGCTTCTGCCTCCAATAGATTTCCTAAGCACTAGGGTTTTAAGGAACAGCTTAAAAAGAGAATCCTAATGTGATTTCTTTATAATGTGTGTGTTCCTTATATTATCTTAGTGTCTAAACTCTTCTCCTTGGCTGGACCCCCAAATAATATTCCTTTACGTGCTAAGGGGTATCTAGAGAGTGGGATAGGATTAATAACTACCCTAACCCTAACGCGTACCCTAACCCTAACCCCTACCCTAACCCTAACACGTACCCAAATCCTAACCCGTACCCTAAACCGAGCCCTAACCCTAACACTAACCCTAACCCTAACCCTAACCCATACACTACGCCGTACCCGAAGCCCTCCCCGAACCCGTACCCTAAGCCTAACCCTAAGCCTAACCCTAACCCTAGGCTACCCTTGACTGCTTCTGCCTCCAATAGATTTCCTAAGCACTAGTGTTTTAAGGAACAGCTTAAAAAGAGAATCCTAATGTGATTTCTTTATAATGGGTGTGTTCCTTATCTTATCTTAGTGCCTAAACTCTTCTCCATGGCTGGACCCCCAAATAATATTCCTTTACGTGCTAAGGGGTATCTAGAGAGTGGGATAGGTGTAATAACTACCCTAACCGTAACGCGTACCCTAACCCTAACCCCAACCCTAACCCTAACACGTACCCTAATCCTAACCTGTACCCTAAACCGAGCCCTAACCCTAACACTAACCCTAACCCTAACCCTAACCCATACCCTACGCCGTACCCGAAGCCCTCCCCGAACACGTACCCTAAGCCGTACCCTAAGCCTAACCCTAAGCCTAACCCTAACCCTAGGCTACCCTTGACTGCTTCTGAATCCAATAGATTTCCTAAGCACTAGTGTTTTAAGGAACAGCTTAAAAAGAGAATCCTAATGTGATTTCTTTATAATGGGTGTGTTCCTTATCTAATCCTAGTGTCTAAACTCTTCTCCATGGCTGGACCCCCAAATAATATTCCTTTATGTGCTAAGGGGTATCTAGAGAGTGGGATAGGTTTAATCACTACCCTAACCCTAACACGTACCCTAACCCTAACCCCTACCCTAGCCCTAACACGTACCCTAATCCTAACCTGTACCCTAAACCGAGCCCTAACCCTAACGCTAACCCTAACCCTAACCCTAACCCATACCCTACGCCGTACCCGAAGCCCTCCCCGAACCCGTACCCTAAGCCGTACCCTAAGCCTAACCATAAGCCTAACCCTAACCCTAGGCTACCCTTGAATGCTTCTGCCTCCAATAGATTTCCTAAGCACTAGTGTTTTAAGGAACAGCTTAAAAAGAGAATCCTAATGTGATTTCTTTATAATGTGTGTGTTCCTTATATTATCTTAGTGTCTAAACTCTGCTCCATGGCTGGACCCCCAAATAATATTCCTTTACGTGCTAAGGGGTATCTAGAGAGTGGGATAGGTTTAATAACTACCCTAACCCTAACGCGTACCCTAACCCCAACCCCTACCCGAACCCTAACACGTACCCTAATCCTAACCCGTACCCTAAACCGAGCCCTAACCCTAACACTAACCCTAACCCTAACCCTAACCCATACCCTACGCCGTACCCGAAGCCCTCCCCGAACCCGTACCCTAAGGCGTACCCTAAGCCGAACCCTAAGCCTAACCCTAACCCTAGGCTACCCTTGACTGCTTCTGCCTCCAATAGATTTCCTAAGCACTAGTGTTTTAAGGAACAGCTTAAAAAGAGAATCCTAATGTGATTTCTTTATAATGGGTGTGTTCCTTATCTAATCCTAGTGTCTAAACTCTTCTCCATGGCTGGACCCCCAAATAATATCCCTTTATGTGCTAAGGGGTATCTAGAGAGTGGGATAGGTTTAATCACTACCCTAACCCTAACGCGTACCCTAACCCTGCCCCTACCCTAGCCCTAACACGTACCCTAATCCTAACCCGTACCCTAAACCGAGCCCTAACCCTAACACTAACCCTAACCCTAACCCATACCCTACGCCGCACCCGAAGCCCTCCCCGAACCCGTACCCTAAGCCGTACCCTAAGCCTAACCCTAAGCCTAACCCTAACCCTAGGCTACCCTTGACTGCTTCTGCCTCCAATAGATTTCCTAAGCACTAGTGTTTTAAGGAACAGCTTAAAAAGAGAATCCTAATGTGATTTCTTTATAATGGGTGTGTTCCTTATATTATCTTAGTGTCTAAACTCTTCTCCATGGCTGGACCCCCAAATAATATTCCTTTACGTGCTAAGGGGTATCTAGAGAGTGGGATAGGTTTAATAACTACCCTAACCCTAACGCGTACCCTAACCCTAACCCCTACCCTAACCTTAACACGTACCCTAATCCTAACCCGTACCCTAAACCGAGCCCTAACCCTAACACTAACCCTAACCCTAACCCTAACCCATACCCTACGCCGTACCCGAAGCCCTCCCCAAACCCGTACACTAAGCCGTACCCTAAGCCTAACCCTAAGCCTAACCCTAACCCTAGGCTACCCTTGACTGCTTCTGCCTCCAATAATTTTCCTAAGCACTAGGGTTTTAAGGAACAGCTTAAAAAGAGAATCCTAATGTGATTTCTTTATAATGTGTGTGTTCCTTATATTATCTTAGTGTCTAAACTCTTCTCCATGGCTGGACCCCCAAATAATATTCCTTTACGTGCTAAGGGGTATCTAGAGAGTGGGATAGGTTTAATAACTACCCTAACCCTAACGCGTACCCTAACCCTAACCCCTACCCTAACCCTAACACGTACCCTAATCCTAACCCGTACCCTAAACCGAGCCCTAACCCTAACACTAACCCTAACCCTAACCCTAACCCATACATTACGCCGTACCCGAAGCCCTCCCCGAACCCGTACCCTAAGGCGTACCCTAAGCCTAACCCTAAGCCTAACCCTAACCCTAGGCTACCCTTGACTGCTTCTGCCTCCAATAGATTTCCTAAGCACTAGTGTTTTAAGGAACAGCTTAAAAAGAGAATCCTAATGTGATTTCTTTATAATGGGTGTGTTCCTTATCTAATCCTAGTGTCTAAACTGTTCTCCATGGCTGGACCCCCAAATAATATTCCTTTATGTGCTAAGGGGTATCTAGAGAGTGGGATAGGTTTAATCACTACCCTAACCCTAACGTGTACCCTAACCCTAACCCCTACCCTAGCCCTAACACGTACCCTAATCCTAACCCGTACCCTAAACCGAACCCTAACCCTAACACTAACCCTAACCCTAACCCTAACCCATACCCTACGCCGCACCCGAAGCCCTCCCCGAACCCGTACCCTAAGCCGTACCCTAAGCCTAACCCTAAGCCTAACCCTAACCCTAGGCTACCCTTGACTGCTTCTGCCTCCAATAGATTTCCTAAGCACTAGGGTTTTAAGGAACAGCTTAAAAAGAGAATCCTAATGTGATTTCTTTATAATGGGTGTGTTCCTTATCTTATCTTAGTGCCTAAACTCTTCTCCATGGCTGGACCCCCAAATAATATTCCTTTACGTGCTAAGGGGTATCTAGAGAGTGGGATAGGTTTAATAACTACCCTAACCGTAACGCGTACCCTAACCCTAACCCCTACCCTAACCCTAACACGTACCCTAATCCTAACCCGTACCCTAAACCGAGCCCTAACCCTAACACTAACCCTAACCCTAACCCTAACCCATACCCTACGCCGTACCCGAAGCCCTCCCCGAACACGTACCCTAATCCGTACCCTAAGCCTAACCCTAAGCCTAACCCTAACCCTAGGCTACACTTGACTGCTTCTGCCTCCAATAGATTTCCTAAGCACTAGTGTTTTAAGGAACAGCTTAAAAAGAGAATCCTAATGTGATTTCTTTATAATGGGTGTGTTCCTTATCTAATCCTAGTGTCTAAACTCTTCTCCATGGCTGGACCCCCAAATAATATTCCTTTATGTGCTAAGGGGTATCTAGAGAGTGGGATAGGTTTAATCACTACCCTAACCCTAACGCGTACCCTAACCCTAACCCCTACCCTAGCCCTAACACGTACCCTAATCCTAACCCGTACCCTAAACCGAGCCCTAACCCTAACACTAACCCTAACCCTAACCCTAACCCATACCCTACGCCGTACCCGAAGCCCTCCCCGAACCCGTACCCTAAGCCGTACCCTAAGCCTAACCCTAACCCTAGGCTACCCTTGACTGCTTCTGCCTCCAATAGATTTCCTAAACACTAGTGTTTTACGGAACAGCTTAAAAAGAGAATCCTAATGTGATTTCTTTATAATGTGTGTGTTCCTTATATTATCTTAGTGTCTAAACTCTTCTCCATGGCTGGACCCCCAAATAATATTCCTTTACGTGCTAAGGGGTATCTAGAGAGTGGGATAGGTTTAATAACTACCCTAACCCTAACGCGTACCCTAACCCTAACCCCTACCCTAACCCTAACACGTACCCTAATCCTAACCCGTACCCTAAACCGAGCCCTAACCCTAACACTAACCCTAACCCTAACCCTAACCCATACCCTACGCCGTACCCGAAGCCCTCCCCAAACCCGTACCCTAAGCCTAACCCTAAGCCTAACCCTAACCCTAGGCTACCCTTGACTGCTTCTGCCTCCAATAGATTTCCTAAGCACTAGGGTTTTAAGGAACAGCTTAAAAAGAGAATCCTAATGTGATTTCTTTATAATGTGTGTGTTCCTTATATTATCTTAGTGTCTAAACTCTTCTCCTTGGCTGGACCCCCAAATAATATTCCTTTACGTGCTAAGGGGTATCTAGAGAGTGGGATAGGATTAATAACTACCCTAACCCTAACGCGTACCCTAACCCTAACCCCTACCCTAACCCTAACACGTACCCAAATCCTAACCCGTACCCTAAACCGAGCCCTAACCCTAACACTAACCCTAACCCTAACCCTAACCCATACACTACGCCGTACCCGAAGCCCTCCCCGAACCCGTACCCTAAGCCTAACCCTAAGCCTAACCCTAACCCTAGGCTACCCTTGACTGCTTCTGCCTCCAATAGATTTCCTAAGCACTAGTGTTTTAAGGAACAGCTTAAAAAGAGAATCCTAATGTGATTTCTTTATAATGGGTGTGTTCCTTATCTTATCTTAGTGCCTAAACTCTTCTCCATGGCTGGACCCCCAAATAATATTCCTTTACGTGCTAAGGGGTATCTAGAGAGTGGGATAGGTGTAATAACTACCCTAACCGTAACGCGTACCCTAACCCTAACCCCAACCCTAACCCTAACACGTACCCTAATCCTAACCTGTACCCTAAACCGAGCCCTAACCCTAACACTAACCCTAACCCTAACCCTAACCCATACCCTACGCCGTACCCGAAGCCCTCCCCGAACACGTACCCTAAGCCGTACCCTAAGCCTAACCCTAAGCCTAACCCTAACCCTAGGCTACCCTTGACTGCTTCTGAATCCAATAGATTTCCTAAGCACTAGTGTTTTAAGGAACAGCTTAAAAAGAGAATCCTAATGTGATTTCTTTATAATGGGTGTGTTCCTTATCTAATCCTAGTGTCTAAACTCTTCTCCATGGCTGGACCCCCAAATAATATTCCTTTATGTGCTAAGGGGTATCTAGAGAGTGGGATAGGTTTAATCACTACCCTAACCCTAACGTGTACCCTAACCCTAACCCCTACCCTAGCCCTAACACGTACCCTAATCCTAACCCGTACCCTAAACCGAACCCTAACCCTAACACTAACCCTAACCCTAACCCTAACCCATACCCTACGCCGCACCCGAAGCCCTCCCCGAACCCATACCCTAAGCCGTACCCTAAGCGTAACCCTAAGCCTAACCCTAACCCTAGGCTACCTTTGACTGCTTCTGCCTCCAATAGATTTCCTAAGCACTAGGGCTTTAAGGAACAGCTTAAAAAGAGAATCCTAATGTGATTTCTTTATAATGTGTGTCTTCCTTATATTATCTTAGTGTCTAAACTCTTCTCCATGGCTGGACCCCCAAATAATATTCCTTTACGTGCTAAGGGGTATGTAGAGAGTGGGATAGGTTTAATAACTACCCTAACCCTAACGCGTACCCTAACCCTAACCAATACCCTAACCCTAACACGTACCCTAATCCTAACCCGTACCCTAAACCGAGCCCTAACCCTAACACTAACCCTAACCCTAACCCATACCCTACGCCGTACCCGAAGCCCTACCCGAACCCGTACCCTAAGGCGTACCCTAAGCCTAACCCTAAGCCTAACCCTAACCCTAGGCTACCCTTGACTGCTTCTGCCTCCAATAGATTTCCTAAGCACTAGTGTTTTAAGGAACAGCTTAAAAAGAGAATCCTAATGTGATTTCTTTATAATGGGTGTGTTCCTTATCTTATCTTAGTGCCTAAACTCTTCTCCATGGCTGGACCCCCAAATAATATTCCTTTACGTGCTAAGGGGTATCTAGAGAGTGGGATAGGTTTAATAACTACCCTAACCGTAACGCGTACCCTAACCCTAACCCCTACCCTAACCCTAACACGTACCCTAATCCTAACCCGTACCCTAAACCGAGCCCTAACCCTAACACTAACCCTAACCCTAAACCTAACACATACCTTACGCCGTACCCGAAGCCCTCCCCGAACACGTACCCTAATCCGTACCCTAAGCCTAACCCTAAGCCTAACCCTAACCCTAGGCTACCCTTGACTGCTTCTTCCTCCAATAGATTTCCTAAGCACTAGTGTTTTAAGGAACAGCTTAAAAAGAGAATCCTAATGTGATTTCTTTATAATGGGTGTGTTCCTTATCTAATCCTAGTGTCTAAACTCTTCTCCATGGCTGGACCCCCAAATAATATTCCTTTATGTGCTAAGGGGTATCTAGAGAGTGGGATAGGTTTAATCACTACCCTAACCCTAACGCGTACCCTAACCCTAACCCCTACCCTAGCCCTAACACGTACCCTAATCCTAACCCGTACCCTAAACCGAGCCCTAACCCTAACACTAATCCTAACCCTAACCCTAACCCATACCCTACGCCGTACCCGAAGCCCTCCCCGAACCCGTACCCTAAGCCGTACCCTAAGCCTAACCCTAACCCTAGGCTACCCTTGACTGCTTCTGCCTCCAATAGATTTCCTAAACACTAGTGTTTTAAGGAACAGCTTAAAAAGAGAATCCTAATGTGATTTCTTTATAATGTGTGTGTTCCTTATATTATCTTAGTGTCTAAACTCTTCTCCATGGCTGGACCCCCAAATAATATTCCTTTACGTGCTAAGGGGTATCTAGAGAGTGGAATAGGTTTAATAACTACCCTAACCCTAACGCGTACCCTAACCCTAACCCCTACCCTAACCCTAACACGTACCCTAATCCTAACCCGTACCCTAAACCGAGCCCTAACCCTAACACTAACCCTAACCCTAACCCTAACCCATACCCTACGCCGTACCCGAAGCCCTCCCCAAACCCGTACCCTAAGCCTAACCCTAAGCCTAACCCTAACCCTAGGCTACCCTTGACTGCTTCTGCCTCCAATAGATTTCCTAAGCACTAGGGTTTTAAGGAACAGCTTAAAAAGAGAATCCTAATGTGATTTCTTTATAATGTGTGTGTTCCTTATATTATCTTAGTGTCTAAACTCTTCTCCATGGCTGGACCCCCAAATAATATTCCTTTACGTGCTAAGGGGTATCTAGAGAGTGGGATAGGATTAATAACTACCCTAACCCTAACGCGTACCCTAACCCTAACCCCTACCCTAACCCTAACACGTACCCAAATCCTAACCCGTACCCTAAACCGAGCCCTAACCCTAACACTAACCCTAACCCTAACCCTAACCCATACACTACGCCGTACCCGAAGCCCTCCCCGAACCCGTACCCTAAGGCGTACCCTAAGCCTAACCCTAAGCCTAACCCTAACACTAGGCTACCCTTGACTGCTTCTGCCTCCAATAGATTTCCTAAGCACTAGTGTTTTAAGGAACAGCTTAAAAAGAGAATCCTAATGTGATTTCTTTATAATGGGTGTGTTCCTTATATTATCTTAGTGTCTAAACTCTTCTCCATGGCTGGACCCCCAAATGATATTCCTTTATGTTGTAAGGGGTATCTAGAGAGTGGGATAGGTTTAATAACTACCCTAACCCTAACGCGTACCCTAATCCTAACCCCTACCCTAACAATAACACGTACCCTAATCCTAACCCGTACCCTAAACCGAGCCCTAACCCTAACACTAACCCTAACCCTAACCCTAACCCATACATTACGCCGTACCCGAAGCCCTACCCGAACCCGTACCCTAAGGCGTACCCTAAGCCTAACCCTAAGCCTAACTCTAACCCTAGGCTACCCTTGACTGCTTCTGCCTCCAATAGATTTCCTAAGCACTAGTGTTTTAAGGAACAGCTTAAAAAGAGAATCCTAATGTGATTTCTTTATAATGGGTGTGTTCCTTATCTAATCCTAGTGTCTAAACTCTTCTCCATTGCTGGACCCCCAAATAATATTCCTTTATGTGCTAAGGGGTATCTAGAGAGTGGAATAGGTTTAATCACTACCCTAACCCTAACGCATACCCTAACCCTAACTCCTACCCTAGCCCTTACACGTACCCTAATCCTAACCCGTACCCTAAACCGAGCCCTAACCCTAACACTAACCCTAACCCTAACCCTAACCCATACCCTACGCCGTACCCGAAGCCCTCCCCGAACATGTACCCTAAGCCGTACCCTAAGCCTAACCCTAAGCCTAACCCTAATCCTAGGCTACCCTTGACTGCTTCTGCCTCCAATAGATTTCCTAAGCACTAGTGTTTTAAGGAACAGCTTAAAAAGAGAATCCTAATGTGATTTCTTTATAATGGGTGTGTTCCTTATATTATCTTAGTGTCTAAACTCTTCTCCATGGCTGGACCCCCAAATAATATTCCTTTACGTGCTAAGGGGTATCTAGAGAGTGGGATTGGTTTAATAACTACCCTAACCCTTACGCGTACCCTAACCCTAACCCCTACCCTAACCCTAACACGTACCCTAATCCTAACCCGTACCTTAAACCGAGCCCTAACCCTAACACTAACCGTAACCCTAACCCTAACTCATACCCTACGCCGTACCCGAAGCCCTCCCCGAACCCGTACCCTAAGCCGTACCCTAAGCCTAACCCTAAGCCTAACCCTAACACTAGGCTACCCTTGACTGCTTCTGCCTCCAATAGATTTCCTAAGCACTAGTGTTTTAAGGAACAGCTTAAAAAGAGAATCCTAATGTGATTTCTTTATAATGTGTGTGTTCCTTATATTATTTTAGTGTCTAAACTCTTCTCCATGGCTGGACCCCCAAATGATATTCCTTTATGTTGTAAGGGGTATCTAGAGAGTGGGATAGGTTTAATAACTACCCTAACCCTAACGCGTACCCTAACCCTAACCCCTACCCTAACAATAACACGTACCGTAATCCTAACCCGTACCCTAAACCGAGCCCTAACCCTAACACTAACCCTAACCCTAACCCTAACCCATACCCTACGCCGTACCCGAAGCCCTCCCCGAACCCGTACCCTAAGCCGTACCCTAAGCCTAACCCTAAGCCTAACCGTAACCCTAGGCTACCCTTGACTGCTTCTGCCTCCAATAGATTTCCTAAGCACTAGTGTTTTAAGGAACAGCTTAAAAAGAGAATCCTAATGTGATTTCTTTATAATGTGTGTGTTCCTTATATTATCTTAGTGTCTAAACTCTTCTCCATGGCTGGACCCCCAAATAATATTCCTTTACGTGCTAAGGGGTATCTAGAGAGTGGGATAGGTTTAATAACTACCCTAACCCTAATGCGTACACTAACCCTAACCCCTACCCTAACCCTAACACGTACCCTAATCCTAACCCGTACCCTAAACCGAGCCCTAACCCTAACACTAACCCTAACCCTAACCCTAACCCATACCCTACGCCGTACCCGAAGCCCTCCCCAAACCCGTACCCTAAGCCGTACCCTAAGCCTAACCCTAAGCCTAACCCTAACCCTAGGCTACCCTTGACTGCTTCTGCCTCCAATAGATTTCCTAAGCACTAGGGTTTTAAGGAGACGCTTAAAAAGAGAATCCTAATGTGATTTCTTTATAATGTGTGTGTTCCTTATATTATCTTAGTGTCTAAACTCTTCTCCATGGCTGGACCCCCAAATAATATTCCTTTACGTGCTAAGGGGTATGTAGAGAGTGGGATAGGTTTAATAACTACCCTAACCCTAACGCGTACCCTAACCCTAACCACTACCCTAACCCTAACACGTACCCTAAACCTAACCCGTACCCTAAACCGAGCCCTAACCCTAACACTAACCCTAACCCTAACCCTAACCCATACCCTACGCCGTACCCGAAGCCCTCCCCGAACCCGTACCCTAAGGCGTACCCTAAGCCTAACCCTAAGCCTAACTCTAACCCTAGGCTACCCTTGACTGCTTCTGCCTCCAATAGATTTCCTAAGCACTAGTGTTTTAAGGAACAGCTTAAAAAGAGAATCCTAATGTGATTTCTTTATAATGGGTGTGTTCCTTATCTAATCCTAGTGTCTAAACTCTTCTCCATTGCTGGACCCCCAAATAATATTCCTTTATGTGCTAAGGGGTATCTAGAGAGTGGGATAGGTTTAATCACTACCCTAACCCTAACGCGTACCCTAACCCTAACCCCTACCCTAGCCCTAACACGTACCCTAATCCTAACCCGTACCGTAAACCGAGCCCTAACCCTAACACTAACCCTAACCCTAACCCTAACCCATACCCTACGCCGTACCCGAAGCCCTCCCCGAACATGTACCCTAAGCCGTACCCTAAGCCTAACCCTAAGCCTAACCCTAACCCTAGGCTACCCTTGACTGCTTCTGCCTCCAATAGATTTCCTAAGCACTAGTGTTTTAAGGAACAGCTTAAAAAGAGAATCCTAATGTGATTTCTTTATAATGGGTGTGTTCCTTATATTATCTTAGTGTCTAAACTCTTCTCCATGGCTGGACCCCCAAATAATATTCCTTTACGTGCTAAGGGGTATCTAGAGAGTGGGATTGGTTTAATAACTACCCTAACCCTAACGCGTACCCTAACCCTAACCCCTACCCTAACTCTAACACGTACCCTAATCCTAACCCGTACCTTAAACCGAGCCCTAAACCTAACACTAACCCTAACCCTAACCCTAACTCATACCCTACGCCGTACCCGAAGCCCTCCCCGAACCCGTACCCTAAGCCTTACCCTAAGCCTAACCCTAAGCCTAACCCTAACACTAGGCTACCCTTGACTGCTTCTGCCTCCAATAGATTTCCTAAGCACTAGTGTTTTAAGGAACAGCTTAAAAAGAGAATCCTAATGTGATTTCTTTATAATGTGTGTGTTCCTTATATTATCTTAGTGTCTAAACTCTTCTCCATGGCTGGACCCCCAAATGATATTCCTTTATGTTGTAAGGGGTATCTAGAGAGTGGGATAGGTTTAATAACTACCCTAACCCTAACGCGTACCCTAACCCTAACCCCTACCCTAACAATAACACGTACCCTAATCCTAACCCGTACCCTAAACCGAGCCCTAACCCTAACACTAACCCTAACCCTAACCCTAACCCATACCCTACGCCGTACCCGAAGCCCTCCCCGAACCCGTACCCTAAGCCGTACCCTAAGCCTATCCCTAAGCCTAACCGTAACCCTAGGCTACCCTTGACTGCTTCTGCCTCCAATAGATTTCCTAAGCACTAGGGTTTTAAGGAGACGCTTAAAAAGAGAATCCTAATGTGATTTCTTTATAATGTGTGTGTTCCTTATATTATCTTAGTGTCTAAACTCTTCTCCATGGCTGGACCCCCAAATAATATTCCTTTACGTGCTAAGGGGTATGTAGAGAGTGGGATAGGTTTAATAACTACCCTAACCCTAACGCGTACCCTAACCCTAACCACTACCCTAACCCTAACACGTACCCTAATCCTAACCCGTACCCTAAACCGAGCCCTAACCCTAACACTAACCCTAACCCTAACCCTAACCCATACCCTACGCCGTACCCGAAGCCCTCCCCGAACCCGTACCCTAAGGCGTACCCTAAGCCTAACCCTAACCCTAGGCTACCCTTGACTGCTTCTGCCTCCAATAGATTTCCTAAGCACTAGTGTTTTAAGGAACAGCTTAAAAAGAGAATCCTAATGTGATTTCTTTATAATGTGTGTGTTCCTTATATTATCTTAGTGTCTAAACTCTTCTCCATGGCTGGACCCCCAAATAATATTCCTTTACGTGCTAAGGGGTATCTAGAGAGTGGGATAGGTTTAATAACTACCCTAACCCTAACGCGTACCCTAACCCTAACCCCTACCCTAACCCTAACACGTACCCTAATCCTAACCCGTACCCTAAACCGAGCCCTAACCCTAACACTAACCCTAACCCTAACCCTAACCCATACATTACGCCGTACCCGAAGCCCTCCCCGAACCCGTACCCTAAGGCGTACCCTAAGCCTAACCCTAAGCCTAACTCTAACCCTAGGCTACCCTTGACTGCTTCTGCCTCCAATAGATTTCCTAAGCACTAGTGTTTTAAGGAACAGCTTAAAAAGAGAATCCTAATGTGATTTCTTTATAATGGGTGTGTTCCTTATCTAATCCTAGTGTCTAAACTCTTCTCCATTGCTGGACCCCCAAATAATATTCCTTTATGTGCTAAGGGGTATCTAGAGAGTGGGATAGGTTTAATCACTACCCTAACCCTAACGCGTACCCTAACCCTAACCCCTACCCTAGCCCTAACACGTACCCTAATCCTAACCCGTACCCTAAACCGAGCCCTAACCCTAACACTAACCCTAACCCTAACCCTAACCCATACCCTACGCCGTACCCGAAGCCCTCCCCGAACCCGTACCCTAAGCCGTACCCTAAGCCTAACCCTAAGCCTAACCGTAACCCTAGGCTACCCTTGACTGCTTCTGCCTCCAATAGATTTCCTAAGCACTAGTGTTTTAAGGAACAGCTTAAAAAGAGAATCCTAATGTGATTTCTTTATAATGTGTGTGTTCCTTATATTATCTTAGTGTCTAAACTCTTCTCCATGGCTGGACACCCAAATAATATTCCTTTACGTGCTAAGGGGTATCTAGAGAGTGGGATAGGTTTAATAACTACCCTAACCCTAACGCGTACCCTAACCCTAACCCCCCTACCCTAACCCTAACACGTACCCTAATCCTAACCCGTACCCTAAACCGAGCCCTAAACCTAACACTAACCCTAACCCTAACCCTAACCCATACCCTACGCCGTACCTGAAGCCCTCCCCAAACCCGTACCCTAAGCCGTACCCTAAGCCTAACCCTAAGCCTAACCCTAACCCTAGGCTACCCTTGACTGCTTCTGCCTCCAATAGATTTCCTAAGCACTAGGGTTTTAAGGAACAGCTTAAAAAGAGAATCCTAATGTGATTTCTTTATAATGTGTGTGTTCCTTATATTATCTTAGTGTCTAAACTCTTCTCAATGGCTGGACCCCCAAATAATATTCCTTTACGTGCTAAGGGGTATCTAGAGAGTGGAATAGGTTTAATAACTACCCTATCCCTAACACGTACCCTAACCCTTACCCCTACCCTAAGCCTCACACGTACCCTAAACCTATCCTGTACCCTAAACCGAGCCCTAACCCTAACATTAACACTAACCCTAACCCATACCCTAACCCTAACACATACCCTAATCCTAACCCATACCCTAATCCTAACCCATACCGTAAACCGAGCCTTAATCCTAACCCTAACCCTAACCCTAACCCTAACCCATACCCTACGCCGTACCCGAGCCCCTCCCCGAACCTGTAACCTAAGCCGTACCCTAACCCTAACCCTAAGCCTAACCCTAACACTAGGCTACCCTTGACTGCTTCCGCCTCCAATAGATTTCCTAAGCACTAGTGTTTTAAGGAAATGCTTAAAAAGAGAATTCTAATGTGATTTCTTTATAATGGTTGTGTTCCTTATCTTATCTTAGTGTCTAAACTCTTCTCCATGGCTGGAACCCCAAATAATATTCCTTTTCGTGTTAATGGGTATCTAGAGAGTGGGATAGGTTTAATAACTACCCTAACCCTTACGCGTACACTAACTCTAACCCCTACCCTAAAACTTACACGTACCCTAATCCTAACTCGTATCCTAAACCGAGCCCTAACCCTAACACTAAACCTAACTCTATCCCTAACCCATACCCTACGCCATACCCGAAGCCCTCCCCGAAACTGTACGGTAAGCCGTACCCTAACCCTAACCCTAAGCCTAACACTAACCCTAGGCTACCCTTGACTGCTTCTGCCTCCAATAGATTTCCAAAGCACTAGTGTTTTAAGGAACAGCTTAAAAAGAGAATCGTAATGTGATTTCTTTATAATGGGTGTGTCCCTTATTTTATCCTAGTGTCTAAACTTTTCGCCATGGCTGGACCCCCAAATAATATTCCTTTACGTGCTAAGGGGTATCTAGAGAGTGGGATAGGTTTAATAACTACCCTTACCCTAACGCGTACCCTAACCCTAACCCCTACCTTAAACCTAACACGTACCCTAATCCTTACCCGTACACTAAACCGAGCCCTAACCCTAACACTAACCCTAACCCTAACCCTAACCCATACCCTACGCCGTACCCGAAGCCCTCCCCAAACCCGTACCCTAAGCCGTACCCTAAGCCTAACACTAAGCCTAACCCTAACCCTAGGCTACCCTTGACTGCTTCTGCCTCCAATAGATTTCCTAAGCACTAGGGTTTTAAGGAACAGCTTAAAAAGAGAATCCTAATGTGATTTCTTTATAATGTGTGTGTTCCTTATATTATCTTAGTGTCTAAACTCTTCTCCATGGCTGGACCCCCAAGTAATATTCCTTTACGTGCTAAGGGGTATGTAGAGAGTGGGATAGGTTTAATAACTACCCTAACCCTAACGCGTACCCTAACCCTAACCCCTACCCTAACCCTAACACGTACCCTAATCCTAACCCGTACCCTAAACCGAGCCCTTACCCTAACACTAACCCTAACCCTAACCCTAACCCATACCCTACGCCGTACCCGAAGCCCTCCCCGAACCCGTACCCTAAGGCGTACCCTAAGCCTAACCCTAAGCCTAACCCTAACCCTAGGCTACCCTTGACTGCTTCTGCCTCCAATAGATTTCCTAAGCACTAGTGTTTTAAGGAACAGCTTAAAAAGAGAATCCTATTGTGATTTCTTTATAATGGGTGTGTTCCTTATCTTATCTTAGTGCCTAAACTCTTCTCCATGGCTGGACCCCCAAATAATATTCCTTTACGTGCTAAGGGGTATCTAGAGAGTGGGATAGGTTTAATAACTACCCTAACCGTAACGCGTACCCTAACCCTAACCCCTACCCTAACCCTAACACGTACCCTAATCCTAACCCGTACACTAAACCGAGCCCTAACCCTAACACTAACCCTAACCCTAACCCTAACCCATACCCTACGCCGTACCCGAAGCCCTCCCCGGACATATACCCTAAGCCGTACCCTAAGCCTAACCCTAAGCCTAACCCTAACCCTAGGCTACCCTTGACTGCTTCTGAATCCAATAGATTTCCTAAGCACTAGTGTTTTAAGGAACAGCTTAAAAAGAGAATCCTAATGTGATTTCTTTATAATGGGTGTGTTCCTTATCTAATCCTAGTGTCTAAACTCTTCTCCATGGCTGGACCCCCAAATAATATTCCTTTATGTGCTAAGGGGTATCTAGAGAGTGGGATAGGTTTAATCACTACCCTAACCCTAACGCGTACCCTAACCCTAACCCCTACCCTAGCCCTAACACGTACCCTAATCCTAACTCGTACCCTAAACCGAGCCCTAACCCTAACACTAACCCTAACCCTAACCCTAACCCATACCCTACGCCGTACCCGAAGCCCTCCCCGAACCCGTACCCTAAGCCGTACCCTAAGCCTAACCCTAAGCCTAACCCTAACCCTAGGCTACCCTTGACTGCTTCTGCCTCCAATAGATTTCCTAAGCACTAGGGCTTTAAGGAACAGCTTAAAAAGAGAATCCTAATGTGATTTCTTTATAATGTGTGTGTTCCTTATATTATCTTAGTGTCTAAACTCTTCTCCATGGCTGGACCCCCAAATAATATTCCTTTACGTGCTAAGGGGTATCTAGAGAGTGGGATAGGTTTAATAACTACCCTAACCCTAACGCGTACCCTAACCCTAACCCCTACCCTAACCCTAACACGTACCCTAATCCTAACCCGTACCCTAAACCGAGCCCTAACCCTAACACTAACGCTAACACTAACCCTAACCCATACACTACGCCGTACCCGAAGCCCTCCCCGAACCCGTACCCTAAGGCGTACCCTAAGCCTAACCCTAAGCCTAACCGTAACCCTAGGCTACCCTTGACTGCTTCTGCCTCCAATAGATTTCCTAAGCACTAGTGTTTTAAGGAACAGCTTAAAAAGAGAATCCTAATGTGATTTCTTTATAATGGGTGTGTTCCTTATCTAATCCTAGTGTCTAAACTCTTCTCCATGGCTGGACCCCCAAATAATATTCCTTTATGTGCTAAGGGGTATCTAGAGAGTGGGATAGGTTTAATCACTACCCTAACCCTAACGCGTACCCTAACCCTAACCCCTACCCTAGCCCTAACACGTACCCTAATCCTAACCCGTACCCTAAACCGAGCCCTATCCCTAACACTAACCCTAACCCTAACCCTAACCCATACCCTACGCCGCACCCGAAGCCCTCCCCGAACCCGTACCCTAAGCCGTACCCTAAGCCTAACCCTAAGCCTAACCCTAACCCTAGGCTACCCTTGACTGCTTCTGCCTCCAATAGATTTCCTAAGCACTAGTGTTTTAAGGAACAGCTTAAAAAGAGAATCCTAATGTGATTTCTTTATAATGTGTGTGTTCCTTATATTATCTTAGTGTCTAAACTCTGCTCCATGGCTGGACCCCCAAATAATATTCCTTTACGTGCTAAGGGGTATCTAGAGAGTGGGATAGGTTTAATAACTACCCTAACCCTAACGCGTACCCTAACCCTAACCCCTACCCTAACAATAACACGTACCCTAATCCTAACCCGTACCCTAAACCGAGCCCTAACCCTAACACTAACCCTAACCCTAACCCTAACCCATACCCTACGCCGTACCCGAAGCCCTCCCCGAACCCGTACCCTAAGCCGTACCCTAAGCCTAACCCTAAGCCTAACCGTAACCCTAGGCTACCCTTGACTGCTTCTGCCTCCAATAGATTTCCTAAGCACTAGTGTTTTAAGGAACAGCTTAAAAAGAGAATCCTAATGTGATTTCTTTATAATGTGTGTGTTCCTTATATTATCTTAGTGTCTAAACTCTTCTCCATGGCTGGACCCCCAAATAATATTCCTTTACGTGCTAAGGGGTATCTAGAGAGTGGGATAGGTTTAATAACTACCCTAACCCTAACGCGTACACTAACCCTAACCCCTACCCTAACCCTAACACGTACCCTAATCCTAACCCGTACCCTAAACCGAGCCCTAACCCTAACACTAACCCTAACCCTAACCCTAACCCATACCCTACGCCGTACCCGAAGCCCTCCCCAAACCCGTACCCTAAGCCGTACCCTAAGCCTAACCCTAAGCCTAACCCTAACCCTAGGCTACCCTTGACTGCTTCTGCCTCCAATAGATTTCCTAAGCACTAGGGTTTTAAGGAGACGCTTAAAAAGAGAATCCTAATGTGATTTCTTTATAATGTGTGTGTTCCTTATATTATCTTAGTGTCTAAACTCTTCTCCATGGCTGGACCCCCAAATAATATTCCTTTACGTGCTAAGGGGTATGTAGAGAGTGGGATAGGTTTAATAACTACCCTAACCCTAACGCGTACCCTAACCCTAACCACTACCCTAACCCTAACACGTACCCTAATCCTAACCCGTACCCTAAACCGAGCCCTAACCCTAACACTAACCCTAACCCTAACCCTAACCCATACCCTACGCCGTACCCGAAGCCCTCCCCGAACCCGTACCCTAAGGCGTACCCTAAGCCTAACCCTAACCCTAGGCTACCCTTGACTGCTTCTGCCTCCAATAGATTTCCTAAGCACTAGTGTTTTAAGGAACAGCTTAAAAAGAGAATCCTAATGTGATTTCTTTATAATGTGTGTGTTCCTTATATTATCTTAGTGTCTAAACTCTTCTCCATGGCTGGACCCCCAAATAATATTCCTTTACGTGCTAAGGGGTATCTAGAGAGTGGGATAGGTTTAATAACTACCCTAACCCTAACGCGTACCCTAACCCTAACCCCTACCCTAACCCTAACACGTACCCTAATCCTAACCCGTACCCTAAACCGAGCCCTAACCCTAACACTAACCCTAACCCTAACCCTAACCCATACATTACGCCGTACCCGAAGCCCTCCCCGAACCCGTACCCTAAGGCGTACCCTAAGCCTAACCCTAAGCCTAACTCTAACCCTAGGCTACCCTTGACTGCTTCTGCCTCCAATAGATTTCCTAAGCACTAGTGTTTTAAGGAACAGCTTAAAAAGAGAATCCTAATGTGATTTCTTTATAATGGGTGTGTTCCTTATCTAATCCTAGTGTCTAAACTCTTCTCCATTGCTGGACCCCCAAATAATATTCCTTTATGTGCTAAGGGGTATCTAGAGAGTGGGATAGGTTTAATCACTACCCTAACCCTAACGCGTACCCTAACCCTAACCCCTACCCTAGCCCTAACACGTACCCTAATCCTAACCCGTACCCTAAACCGAGCCCTAACCCTAACACTAACCCTAACCCTAACCCTAACCCATACCCTACGCCGTACCCGAAGCCCTCCCCGAACATGTACCCTAAGCCGTACCCTAAGCCTAACCCTAAGCCTAACCCTAACCCTAGGCTACCCTTGACTGCTTCTGCCTCCAATAGATTTCCTAAGCACTAGTGTTTTAAGGAACAGCTTAAAAAGAGAATCCTAATGTGATTTCTTTATAATGGGTGTGTTCCTTATATTATCTTAGTGTCTAAACTCTTCTCCATGGCTGGACCCCCAAATAATATTCCTTTACGTGCTAAGGGGTATCTAGAGAGTGGGATTGGTTTAATAACTACCCTAACCCTAACGCGTACCCTAACCCTAACCCCTACCCTAACCCTAACACGTACCCTAATCCTAACCCGTACCTTAAACCGATCCCTAACCCTAACACTAACCCTAACCCTAACCCTAACCCATACCCTACGCCGTACCCGAAGCCCTCCCCGAACCCGTACCCTAAGCCGTACCCTAAGCCTAACCCTAAGTCTAACCCTAACACTAGGCTACCCTTGACTGCTTCTGCCTCCAATAGATTTCCTAAGCACTAGTGTTTTAAGGAACAGCTTAAAAAGAGAATCCTAATGTGATTTCTTTATAATGTGTGTGTTCCTTATATTATCTTAGTGTCTAAACTCTTCTCCATGGCTGGACCCCCAAATAATATTCCTTTATGTTGTAAGGGGTATCTAGAGAGTGGGATAGGTTTAATAACTACCCTAACCCTAACGCGTACCCTAACCCTAACCCCTACCCTAACAATAACACGTACCCTAATCCTAACCCGTACCCTAAACCGAGCCCTAACCCTAACACTAACCCTAACCCTAACCCTAACCCATACCCTACGCCGTACCCGAAGCCCTCCCCGAACCCGTACCCTAAGCCGTACCCTAAGCCTAACCCTAAGCCTAACCGTAACCCTAGGCTACCCTTGACTGCTTCTGCCTCCAATAGATTTCCTAAGCACTAGTGTTTTAAGGAACAGCTTAAAAAGAGAATCCTAATGTGATTTCTTTATAATGTGTGTGTTCCTTATATTATCTTAGTGTCTAAACTCTTCTCCATGGCTGGACCCCCAAATAATATTCCTTTACGTGCTAAGGGGTATCTAGAGAGTGGGATAGGTTTAATAACTACCCTAACCCTAACGCGTACCCTAACCCTAACCCCTACCCTAACCCTAACACGTACCCTAATCCTAACCCGTACCCTAAACCGAGCCCTAACCCTAACACTAACCCTAACCCTAACCCTAACCCATACCCTACGCCGTACCTGAAGCCCTCCCCAAACCCGTACCCTAAGCCGTACCCTAAGCCTAACCCTAAGCCTAACCCTAACCCTAGGCTACCCTTGACTGCTTCTGCCTCCAATAGATTTCCTAAGCACTAGGGTTTTAAGGAACAGCTTAAAAAGAGAATCCTAATGTGATTTCTTTATAATGTGTGTGTTCCTTATATTATCTTAGTGTCTAAACTCTTCTCCATGGCTGGACCCCCAAATAATATTCCTTTACGTGCTAAGGGGTATCTAGAGAGTGGAATAGGTTTAATAACTACCCTATCCCTAACACGTACCCTAACCCTTACCCCTACCCTAAGCCTCACACGTACCCTAAACCTATCCTGTACCCTAAACCGAGCCCTAACCCTAACATTAACACTAACCCTAACCCATACCCTAACCCTAACACATACCCTAATCCTAACCCATACCCTAATCCTAACCCATACCGTAAACCGAGCCTTAATCCTAACCCTAACCCTAACCCTAACCCTAACCCATACCCTACGCCGTACCCGAGCCCCTCCCCGAACCTGTAACCTAAGCCCTCCCCAAACCCGTACCCTAAGCCTAACCCTAAGCCTAACCCTAACCCTAGGCTACCCTTGACTGCTTCTGCCTCCAATAGATTTCCTAAGCACTAGGGTTTTAAGGAGACGCTTAAAAAGAGAATCCTAATGTGATTTCTTTATAATGTGTGTGTTCCTTATATTATCTTAGTGTCTAAACTCTTCTCCATGGCTGGACCCCCAAATAATATTCCTTTACGTGCTAAGGGGTATGTAGAGAGTGGGATAGGTTTAATAACTACCCTAACCCTAACGCGTACCCTAACCCTAACCACTACCCTAACCCTAACACGTACCCTAATCCTAACCCATACCCTAAACCGAGCCCTAACCCTAACACTAACCCTAACCCTAACCCTAACCCATACCCTACGCCGTAACCGAAGCCCTCCCCGAACCCGTACCCTAAGGCGTACCCTAAGCCTAACCCTAACCCTAGGCTACCCTTGACTGCTTCTGCCTCCAATAGATTTCCTAAGCACTAGTGTTTTAAGGAACAGCTTAAAAAGAGAATCCTAATGTGATTTCTTTATAATGTGTGTGTTCCTTATATTATCTTAGTGTCTAAACTCTTCTCCATGGCTGGACCCCCAAATAATATTCCTTTACGTGCTAAGGGGTATCTAGAGAGTGGGATAGGTTTAATAACTACCCTAACCCTAACGCGTACCCTAACCCTAACCCCTACCCTAACCCTAACACGTACCCTAATCCGAACCCGTACCCTAAACCGAGCCCTAACCCTAACACTAACCCTAACCCTAACCCTAACCCATACATTACGCCGTACCCGAAGCCCTCCCCGAACCCGTACCCTAAGGCGTACCCTAAGCCTAACCCTAAGCCTAACTCTAACCCTAGGCTACCCTTGACTGCTTCTGCCTCCAATAGATTTCCTAAGCACTAGTGTTTTAAGGAACAGCTTAAAAAGAGAATCCTAATGTGATTTCTTTATAATGGGTGTGTTCCTTATCTAATCCTAGTGTCTAAACTCTTCTCCATTGCTGGACCCCCAAATAATATTCCTTTATGTGCTAAGGGGTATCTAGAGAGTGGGATAGGTTTAATCACTACCCTAACCCTAACGCGTACCCTAACCCTAACCCCTACCCTAGCCCTAACACGTACCCTAATCCTAACCCGTACCCTAAACCGAGCCCTAACCCTAACACTAACCCTAACCCTAACCCTAACCCATACCCTACGCCGTACCCGAAGCCCTCCCCGAACATGTACCCTAAGCCGTACCCTAAGCCTAACCCTAAGCCTAACCCTAACCCTAGGCTACCCTTGACTGCTTCTGCCTCCAATAGATTTCCTAAGCACTAGTGTTTTAAGGAACAGCTTAAAAAGAGAATCCTAATGTGATTTCTTTATAATGGGTGTGTTCCTTATATTATCTTAGTGTCTAAACTCTTCTCCATGGCTGGACCCCCAAATAATATTCCTTTACGTGCTAAGGGGTATCTAGAGAGTGGGATTGGTTTAATAACTACCCTAACCCTAACGCGTACCCTAACCCTAACCCCTACCCTAACCCTAACACGTACCCTAATCCTAACCCGTACCTTAAACCGATCCCTAACCCTAACACTAACCCTAACCCTAACCCTAACTCATACCCTACGCCGTACCCGAAGCCCTCCCCGAACCCGTACCCTAAGCCGTACCCTAAGCCTAACCCTAAGCCTAACCCTAACACTAGGCTACCCTTGACTGCTTCTGCCTCCAATAGATTTCCTAAGCACTAGTGTTTTAAGGAACAGCTTAAAAAGAGAATCCTAATGTGATTTCTTTATAATGTGTGTGTTCCTTATATTATCTTAGTGTCTAAACTCTTCTCCATGGCTGGACCCCCAAATAATATTCCTTTATGTTGTAAGGGGTATCTAGAGAGTGGGATAGGTTTAATAACTACCCTAACCCTAACGCGTACCCTAACCCTAACCCCTACCCTAACAATAACACGTACCCTAATCCTAACCCGTACCCTAAACCGAGCCCTAACCCTAACACTAACCCTAACCCTAACCCTAACCCATACCCTACGCCGTACCCGAAGCCCTCCCCGAACCCGTACCCTAAGCCGTACCCTAAGCCTAACCCTAAGCCTAACCGTAACCCTAGGCTACCCTTGACTGCTTCTGCCTCCAATAGATTTCCTAAGCACTAGTGTTTTAAGGAACAGCTTAAAAAGAGAATCCTAATGTGATTTCTTTATAATGTGTGTGTTCCTTATATTATCTTAGTGTCTAAACTCTTCTCCATGGCTGGACCCCCAAATAATATTCCTTTACGTGCTAAGGGGTATCTAGAGAGTGGGATAGGTTTAATAACTACCCTAACCCTAACGCGTACCCTAACCCTAACCCCTACCCTAACCCTAACACGTACCCTAATCCTAACCCGTACCCTAAACCGAGCCCTAACCCTAACACTAACCCTAACCCTAACCCTAACCCATACCCTACGCCGTACCTGAAGCCCTCCCCAAACCCGTACCCTAAGCCGTACCCTAAGCCTAACCCTAAGCCTAACCCTAACCCTAGGCTACCCTTGACTGCTTCTGCCTCCAATAGATTTCCTAAGCACTAGGGTTTTAAGGAACAGCTTAAAAAGAGAATCCTAATGTGATTTCTTTATAATGTGTGTGTTCCTTATATTATCTTAGTGTCTAAACTCTTCTCCATGGCTGGACCCCCAAATAATATTCCTTTACGTGCTAAGGGGTATCTAGAGAGTGGAATAGGTTTAATAACTACCCTATCCCTAACACGTACCCTAACCCTTACCCCTACCCTAAGCCTCACACGTACCCTAAACCTATCCTGTACCCTAAACCGAGCCCTAACCCTAACATTAACACTAACCCTAACCCATACCCTAACCCTAACACATACCCTAATCCTAACCCATACCCTAATCCTAACCCATACCGTAAACCGAGCCTTAATCCTAACCCTAACCCTAACCCTAACCCTAACCCATACCCTACGCCGTACCCGAGCCCCTCCCCGAACCTGTAACCTAAGCCGTACCCTAACCCTAACCCTAAGCCTAACCCTAACACTAGGCTACCCTTGACTGCTTCCGCCTCCAATAGATTTCCTAAGCACTAGTGTTTTAAGGAAATGCTTAAAAAGAGAATTCTAATGTGATTTCTTTATAATGGTTGTGTTCCTTATCTTATCTTAGTGTCTAAACTCTTCTCCATGGCTGGAACCCCAAATAATATTCCTTTTCGTGTTAATGGGTATCTAGAGAGTGGGATAGGTTTAATAACTACCCTAACCCTTACGCGTACACTATCTCTAACCCCTACCCTAAAACTTACACGTACCCTAATCCTAACTCGTATCCTAAACCGAGCCCTAACCCTAACACTAAACCTAACTCTATCCCTAACCCATACCCTACGCCATACCCGAAGCCCTCCCCGAAACTGTACGGTAAGCCGTACCCTAACCCTAACCCTAAGCCTAACACTAACCCTAGGCTACCCTTGACTGCTTCTGCCTCCAATAGATTTCCAAAGCACTAGTGTTTTAAGGAACAGCTTAAAAAGAGAATCGTAATGTGATTTCTTTATAATGGGTGTGTCCCTTATTTTATCCTAGTGTCTAAACTTTTCGCCATGGCTGGACCCCCAAATAATATTCCTTTACGTGCTAAGGGGTATCTAGAGAGTGGGATAGGTTTAATAACTACCCTTACCCTAACGCGTACCCTAACCCTAACCCCTACCTTAAACCTAACACGTACCCTAATCCTAACCCGTACACTAAACCGAGCCCTAACCCTAACACTAACCCTAACCCCAACCCTAACCCATACCCTACGCCGTACCCGAAGCCCTCCCCGAACACGTACCCTAAGCCGTACCCTAAGCCTAACCCTAAGCCTAACCCTAACCCTAGGTTACCCTTGACTGCTTCTGAATCCAATAGATTTCCTAAGCACTAGTGTTTTAAGGAACAGCTTAAAAAGAGAATCCTAATGTGATTTCTTTATAATGGGTGTGTTCCTTATCTAATCCTAGTGTCTAAACTTTTCTCCATGGCTGGACCCCCAAATAATATTACTTTATGTGCTAAGGGGTATCTAGAGAGTGGGATAGGTTTAATCACTACCCTAACCCTAACGCGTACCCTAACCCTAACCCCTACCCTAGCCCTAACACGTACCCTAATCCTAACCCGTACCCTAAACCGAGCCCTAACCCTAACACTAACCCTAACCCTAACCCTAACCCATACCCTACGCCGTACCCGAAGCCCTCCCCGAACCCGTACCCTAACCCGTACCCTAAGCCTAACCCTAAGCCTAAACCTAACCCTAGGCTACCCTTGACTGCTTCTGCCTCCAATAGATTTCTTAAGCACTAGTGTTTTAAGGAACAGCTTAAAAAGAGAATCCTAATGTGATTTCTTTATAATGTGTGTGTTCCTTATATTATCTTCGTGTCTAAACTCTTCTCCATGGCTGGACCCCCAAATAATATTCCTTTACGTGCTAAGGGGTATCTAGAGAGTGGGATAGGTTTAATAACTACCCTAACCCTAACGCGTACCCTAACCCTAACCCCTACCCTAACCCTAACACGTACCCTAATCCTAACCCGTACCCTAAACCGAGCCCTAACCCTAACACTAACCCTAACCCTAACCCTAACCCATACCCTACGCCGTACCCGAAGCACTCCCCAAACCCGTACCCTAAGCCGTACCCTAAGCCTAACCCTAAGCCTAACCCTAACCCTAGGCTACCCTTGACTGCTTCTGCCTCCAATAGATTTCCTAAGCACTAGGGCTTTAAGGAACAGCTTAAAAAGAGAATCCTAATGTGATTTCTTTATAATGTGTGTGTTCCTTATATTATCTTAGTGTCTAAACTCTTCTCCATGGCTGGACCCCCAAATAATATTCCTTTACGTGCTAAGGGGTATCTAGAGAGTGGGATAGGTTTAATAACTACCCTAACCCTAACGCGTACCCTAACCCTAACCCCTACCCTAACCCTAACACGTACCCTAATCCTAACCCGTACCCTAAACCGAGCCCTAACCCTAACACTAACGCTAACATTAACCCTAACCCATACACTACGCCGTACCCGAAGCCCTCCCCGAACCCGTACCCTAAGGCGTACCCTAAGCCTAACCCTAAGCCTAACCGTAACCCTAGGCTACCCTTGACTGCTTCTGCCTCCAATAGATTTCCTAAGCACTAGTGTTTTAAGGAACAGCTTAAAAAGAGAATCCTAATGTGATTTCTTTATAATGGGTGTGTTCCTTATCTTATCTTAGTGCCTAAACTCTTCTCCATGGCTGGACCCCCAAATAATATTCCTTTACTTGCTAAGGGGTATCTAGAGAGTGGGATAGGTTTAATAACTACCCTAACCGTAACGCGTACCCTAACCCTAACCCCTACCCTAACCCTAACACGTACCCTAATCCTAACCCGTACCCTAAACCGAGCCCTAACCCTAACACTAACCCTAATCCTAACCCTAACCCATACCCTACGCCGTACCCGAAGCCCTCCCCGAACCCGTACCCTAAGGCGTACCCTAAGCCGAACCCTAAGGCTAACCCTAACCCTAGGCTACCCTTGACTGCTTCTGGCTCCAATAGATTTCCTAAGCACTAGTGTTTTAAGGAACAGCTTAAAAAGAGAATCCTAATGTGATTTCTTTATAATGGGTGTGTTCCTTATCTAATCCTAGTGTCTAAACTCTTCTCCATGGCTGGACCCCCAAATAATATTCCTTTATGTGCTAAGGGGTATCTAGAGAGTGGGATAGGTTTAATCACTACCCTAACCCTAACGCGTACCCTAACCCTAACCCCTACCCTAGCCCTAACACATACCCTAATCCTAACCCGTACCCTAAACCGAGCCCTAACCCTAACACTAACCCTAACCCTAACCCATACCCTACGCCGTACCCGAAGCCCTCCCCGAACCCGTACCCTAAGCCGTACCCTAAGCCTAACCCTAAGCCTAACCCTAACCCTAGGCTACCCTTGACTGCTTCTGCCTCCAATAGATTTCCTAAGCACTAGTGTTTTAAGGAACAGCTTAAAAAGAGAATCCTATTGTGATTTCTTTATAATGGGTGTGTTCCTTATCTTATCTTAGTGCCTAAACTCTTCTCCATGGCTGGACCCCCAAATAATATTCCTTTACGTGCTAAGGGGTATCTAGAGAGTGGGATAGGTTTAATCACTACCCTAACCCTAACGCGTACCCTAACCCTAACCCCTACCCTAGCCCTAACACGTACCCTAATCCTAACCCGTACCCTAAACCGAGCCCTAACCCTAACACTAACCCTAACCCTAACCCTAACCCATACCCTACGCCGTACCCGAAGCCCTCCCCGAACCCGTACCCTAAGCCGTACCCTAAGCCTAACCCTAAGCCTAACCCTAACCCTAGGCTACCCTTGACTGCTTCTGCCTCCAATAGATTTCCTAAGCACTAGTGTTTTAAGGAACAGCTTAAAAAGAGAATCCTAATGTGATTTCTTTATAATGTGTGTGTTCCTTATATTATCTTAGTGTCTAAACTCTTCTCCATGGCTGACCCCCAAATAATATTCCTTTACGTGCTAAGGGGTATCTAGAGAGTGGGATAGGTTTAATAACTAACCTAACCCTAACGCGTACCCTAACCCTAACCCCTACCCTAACCCTAACACGTAACCTAATCCTAACCCGTACCCTAAACCGAGCCCTAACCCTAACACTAACCCTAACCCTAACCCTAACCCATACCATACGCCGTACCCGAAGCCCTCCCCAAAGCCGTACCCTAAGCCGTACCCTAAGCCTAACCCTAAGCGTAACCCTAACCCTAGGCTACCCTTGACTGCTTCTGCCTCCAATAGATTTCCTAAGCACTAGGGCTTTAAGGAACAGCTTAAAAAGAGAATCCTAATGTGATTTCTTTATAATGTGTGTGTTCCTTATATTATCTTAGTGTCTAAACTCTTCTCCATGGCTGGACCCCCAAATAATATTCCTTTACGTGCTAAGGGGTATCTAGAGAGTGGGATAGGATTAATAACTACCCTAACCCTAACGCGTACCCTAACCCTAACCCCTACCCTAACCCTAACACGTACCCTAATCCTAACCCGTACCCTAAACCGAGCCCTAACCCTAACACTAACCCTAACACTAACCCTAACCCATACACTACGCCGTACCCGAAGCCCTCCCCGAACCCGTACCCTAAGGCGTACCCTAAGCCTAACCCTAAGACTAACCGTAACCCTAGGCTACCCTTGACTGCTTCTGCCTCCAATAGATTTCCTAAGCACTAGTGTTTTAAGGAACAGCTTAAAAAGAGAATCCTAATGTGATTTCTTTATAATGGGTGTGTTCCTTATCTAATCCTAGTGTCTAAACTCTTCTCCATGGCTGGACCCCCAAATAATATTCCTTTATGTGCTAAGGGGTATATAGAGAGTGGGATAGGTTTAATCACTACCCTAACCCTAACGCGTACCCTAACCCTAACCCCTACCCTAGCCCTAACACGTACCCTAATCCTAACCTGTACCCTAAACCGAGCCCTAACCCTAACACTAACCCTAACCCTAACCCTAACACATACCCTACGCCGTACCCGAAGCCCTCCCCGAACCCGTACCCTAAGCCGTACCCTAAGCCTAACCATAAGCCTAACCCTAACCCTAGGCTACCCTTGACTGCTTCTGCCTCCAATAGATTTCCTAAGCACTAGTGTTTTAAGGAACAGCTTAAAAAGAGAATCCTAATGTGATTTCTTTATAATGTGTGTGTTCCTTATATTATCTTAGTGTCTAAACTCTGCTCCATGGCTGGACCCCCAAATAATATTCCTTTACGTGCTAAGGGGTATCTAGAGAGTGGGATAGGTTTAATAACTACCCTAACCCTAACGCGTACCCTAACCCCAACCCCTACCCTAACCCTAACACGAACCCTAATCATAACCCGTACCCTAAACCGAGCCCTAACCCTAACACTAACCCTAACCCTAACCCTAACCCATACCCTACGCCGTACCCGAAGCCCTCCCCGAACCCGTACCCTAAGGCGTACCCTAAGCCAAACCCTAAGGCTAACCCTAACCCTAGGCTACCCTTGACTGCTTCTGCCTCCAATAGATTTCCTAAGCACTAGTGTTTTAAGGAACAGCTTAAAAAGAGAATCCTAATGTGATTTCTTTATAATGGGTGTGTTCCTTATCTAATCCTAGTGTCTAAATTCTTCTCCATGGCTGGACCCCCAAATAATATACCTTTATGTGCTAAGGGGTATCTAGAGAGTGGGATAGGTTTAATCACTACCCTAACCCTAACGCGTACCCTAACCCTAACCCCTACCCTAGCCCTAACACGTACCCTAATCCTAACCCGTACCCTAAACCGAGCCCTAACCCTAACACTAACCCTAACCCTAACCCTAACCCATACCCTACGCCGTACCCGAAGCCCTCCCCGAACCCGTACCCTAACCCGTACCCTAAGCCTAACCCTAAGCCTAAACCTAACCCTAGGCTACCCTTGACTGCTTCTGCCTCCAATAGATTTCCTAAGCACTAGTGTTTTAAGGAACAGCTTAAAAAGAGAATCCTAATGTGATTTCTTTATAATGTGTGTGTTCCTTATATTATCTTCGTGTCTAAACTCTTCTCCATGGCTGGACCCCCAAATAATATTCCTTTACGTGCTAAGGGGTATCTAGAGAGTGGGATAGGTTTAATAACTACCCTAACCCTAACGCGTACCCTAACCCTAACCCCTACCCTAACCCTAACACGTACCCTAATCCTAACCCGTACCCTAAACCGAGCCCTAACCCTAACACTAACCCTAACCCTAACCCTAACCCATACCCTACGCCGTACCCGAAGCACTCCCCAAACCCGTACCCTAAGCCGTACCCTAAGCCTAACCCTAAGCCTAACCCTAACCCTAGGCTACCCTTGACTGCTTCTGCCTCCAATAGATTTCCTAAGCACTAGGGCTTTAAGGAACAGCTTAAAAAGAGAATCCTAATGTGATTTCTTTATAATGTGTGTGTTCCTTATATTATCTTAGTGTCTAAACTCTTCTCCATGGCTGGACCCCCAAATAATATTCCTTTACGTGCTAAGGGGTATCTAGAGAGTGGGATAGGTTTAATAACTACCCTAACCCTAACGCGTACCCTAACCCTAACCCCTACCCTAACCCTAACACGTACCCTAATCCTAACCCGTACCCTAAACCGAGCCCTAACCCTAACACTAACGCTAACATTAACCCTAACCCATACACTACGCCGTACCCGAAGCCCTCCCCGAACCCGTACCCTAAGGCGTACCCTAAGCCTAACCCTAAGCCTAACCGTAACCCTAGGCTACCCTTGACTGCTTCTGCCTCCAATAGATTTCCTAAGCACTAGTGTTTTAAGGAACAGCTTAAAAAGAGAATCCTAATGTGATTTCTTTATAATGGGTGTGTTCCTTATCTTATCTTAGTGCCTAAACTCTTCTCCATGGCTGGACCCCCAAATAATATTCCTTTACTTGCTAAGGGGTATCTAGAGAGTGGGATAGGTTTAATAACTACCCTAACCGTAACGCGTACCCTAACCCTAACCCCTACCCTAACCCTAACACGTACCCTAATCCTAACCCGTACCCTAAACCGAGCCCTAACCCTAACACTAACCCTAATCCTAACCCTAACCCATACCCTACGCCGTACCCGAAGCCCTCCCCGAACCCGTACCCTAAGGCGTACCCTAAGCCGAACCCTAAGGCTAACCCTAACCCTAGGCTACCCTTGACTGCTTCTGGCTCCAATAGATTTCCTAAGCACTAGTGTTTTAAGGAACAGCTTAAAAAGAGAATCCTAATGTGATTTCTTTATAATGGGTGTGTTCCTTATCTAATCCTAGTGTCTAAACTCTTCTCCATGTCTGGACCCCCAAATAATATTCCTTTATGTGCTAAGGGGTATCTAGAGAGTGGGATAGGTTTAATCACTACCCTAACCCTAACGCGTACCCTAACCCTAACCCCTACCCTAGCCCTAACACATACCCTAATCCTAACCCGTACCCTAAACCGAGCCCTAACCCTAACACTAACCCTAACCCTAACCCATACCCTACGCCGTACCCGAAGCCCTCCCCGAACCCGTACCCTAAGCCGTACCCTAAGCCTAACCCTAAGCCTAACCCTAACCCTAGGCTACCCTTGACTGCTTCTGCCTCCAATAGATTTCCTAAGCACTAGTGTTTTAAGGAACAGCTTAAAAAGAGAATCCTATTGTGATTTCTTTATAATGGGTGTGTTCCTTATCTTATCTTAGTGCCTAAACTCTTCTCCATGGCTGGACCCCCAAATAATATTCCTTTACGTGCTAAGGGGTATCTAGAGAGTGGGATAGGTTTAATCACTACCCTAACCCTAACGCGTACCCTAACCCTAACCCCTACCCTAGCCCTAACACGTACCCTAATCCTAACCCGTACCCTAAACCGAGCCCTAACCCTAACACTAACCCTAACCCTAACCCTAACCCATACCCTACGCCGTACCCGAAGCCCTCCCCGAACCCGTACCCTAAGCCGTACCCTAAGCCTAACCCTAAGCCTAACCCTAACCCTAGGCTACCCTTGACTGCTTCTGCCTCCAATAGATTTCCTAAGCACTAGTGTTTTAAGGAACAGCTTAAAAAGAGAATCCTAATGTGATTTCTTTATAATGTGTGTGTTCCTTATATTATCTTAGTGTCTAAACTCTTCTCCATGGCTGACCCCCAAATAATATTCCTTTACGTGCTAAGGGGTATCTAGAGAGTGGGATAGGTTTAATAACTAACCTAACCCTAACGCGTACCCTAACCCTAACCCCTACCCTAACCCTAACACGTAACCTAATCCTAACCCGTACCCTAAACCGAGCCCTAACCCTAACACTAACCCTAACCCTAACCCTAACCCATACCATACGCCGTACCCGAAGCCCTCCCCAAAGCCGTACCCTAAGCCGTACCCTAAGCCTAACCCTAAGCGTAACCCTAACCCTAGGCTACCCTTGACTGCTTCTGCCTCCAATAGATTTCCTAAGCACTAGGGCTTTAAGGAACAGCTTAAAAAGAGAATCCTAATGTGATTTCTTTATAATGTGTGTGTTCCTTATATTATCTTAGTGTCTAAACTCTTCTCCATGGCTGGACCCCCAAATAATATTCCTTTACGTGCTAAGGGGTATCTAGAGAGTGGGATAGGATTAATAACTACCCTAACCCTAACGCGTACCCTAACCCTAACCCCTACCCTAACCCTAACACGTACCCTAATCCTAACCCGTACCCTAAACCGAGCCCTAACCCTAACACTAACCCTAACACTAACCCTAACCCATACACTACGCCGTACCCGAAGCCCTCCCCGAACCCGTACCCTAAGGCGTACCCTAAGCCTAACCCTAAGACTAACCGTAACCCTAGGCTACCCTTGACTGCTTCTGCCTCCAATAGATTTCCTAAGCACTAGTGTTTTAAGGAACAGCTTAAAAAGAGAATCCTAATGTGATTTCTTTATAATGGGTGTGTTCCTTATCTAATCCTAGTGTCTAAACTCTTCTCCATGGCTGGACCCCCAAATAATATTCCTTTATGTGCTAAGGGGTATATAGAGAGTGGGATAGGTTTAATCACTACCCTAACCCTAACGCGTACCCTAACCCTAACCCCTACCCTAGCCCTAACACGTACCCTAATCCTAACCTGTACCCTAAACCGAGCCCTAACCCTAACACTAACCCTAACCCTAACCCTAACACATACCCTACGCCGTACCCGAAGCCCTCCCCGAACCCGTACCCTAAGCCGTACCCTAAGCCTAACCATAAGCCTAACCCTAACCCTAGGCTACCCTTGACTGCTTCTGCCTCCAATAGATTTCCTAAGCACTAGTGTTTTAAGGAACAGCTTAAAAAGAGAATCCTAATGTGATTTCTTTATAATGTGTGTGTTCCTTATATTATCTTAGTGTCTAAACTCTGCTCCATGGCTGGACCCCCAAATAATATTCCTTTACGTGCTAAGGGGTATCTAGAGAGTGGGATAGGTTTAATAACTACCCTAACCCTAACGCGTACCCTAACCCCAACCCCTACCCTAACCCTAACACGAACCCTAATCATAACCCGTACCCTAAACCGAGCCCTAACCCTAACACTAACCCTAACCCTAACCCTAACCCATACCCTACGCCGTACCCGAAGCCCTCCCCGAACCCGTACCCTAAGGCGTACCCTAAGCCAAACCCTAAGGCTAACCCTAACCCTAGGCTACCCTTGACTGCTTCTGCCTCCAATAGATTTCCTAAGCACTAGTGTTTTAAGGAACAGCTTAAAAAGAGAATCCTAATGTGATTTCTTTATAATGGGTGTGTTCCTTATCTAATCCTAGTGTCTAAATTCTTCTCCATGGCTGGACCCCCAAATAATATACCTTTATGTGCTAAGGGGTATCTAGAGAGTGGGATAGGTTTAATCACTACCCTAACCCTAACGCGTACCCTAACCCTAACCCCTACCCTAGCCCTAACACGTACCCTAATCCTAACCCGTACCCTAAACCGAGCCCTAACCCTAACACTAACCCTAACCCTAACCCTAACCCATACCCTACGCCGCACCCGAAGCCCTCCCCGAACCCGTACCCTAAGCCGTACCCTAAGCCTAACCCTAAGCCTAACCCTAACCCTAGGCTACCCTTGACTGCTTCTGCCTCCAAAAGATTTCCTAAGCACTAGTGTTTTAAGGAACAGCTTAAAAAGAGAATCCTATTGTGATTTCTTTATAATGGGTGTGTTCCTTATCTTATCTTAGTGCCTAAACTCTTCTCCATGGCTGGACCCCCAAATAATATTCCTTTACGTGCTAAGGGGTATCTAGAGAGTGGGATAGGTTTAATAACTACCCTAACCGTAACGCGTACCCTAACCCTAACCCCTACCCTAACCCTAACACGTACCCTAATCCTAACCCGTACACTAAACCGAGCCCTAACCCTAACACTAACCCTAACCCTAACCCTAACCCATACCCTACGCCGTACCCGAAGCCCTCCCCGAACACGTACCCTAAGCCGTACCCTAAGCCTAACCCTAAGCCTAACCCTAACCCTAGGCTACCCTTGACTGCTTGTGAATCCAATAGATTTCCTAAGCACTAGTGTTTTAAGGAACAGCTTAAAAAGAGAATCCTTATGTGATTTCTTTATAATGGGTGTGTTCCTTATCTAATCCTAGTGTCTAAACTCTTCTCCATGGCTGGACCCCCAAATAATATTCCTTTATGTGCTAAGGGGTATCTAGAGAGTGGGATAGGTTTAATCACTACCCTAACCCTAACGCGTACCCTAACCCTAACCCCTACCCTAGCCCTAACACGTACCCTAATCCTAACCCGTACCCTAAACCGAGCCCTAACCCTAACACTAACCCTAACCCTAACCCTAACCCATACCCTACGCCGTACCCGAAGCCCTCCCCGAACCCGTACCCTAAGCCGTACCCTAAGCCTAACCCTAAGCCTAACCCTAACCCTAGGCTACCCTTGACTGCTTCTGCCTCCAATAGATTTCCTAAGCACTAGTGTTTTAAGGAACAGCTTAAAAAGAGAATCCTAATGTGATTTCTTTATAATGTGTGTGTTCCTTATATTATCTTAGTGTCTAAACTCTTCTCCATGGCTGACCCCCAAATAATATTCCTTTACGTGCTAAGGGGTATCTAGAGAGTGGGATAGGTTTAATAACTACCCTAACCCTAACGCGTACCCTAACCCTAACCCCTACCCTAACCCTAACACGTACCCTAATCCTAACCCGTACCCTAAACCGAGCCCTAACCCTAACACTAACCCTAACCCTAACACTAAGCCATACCATACGCCGTACCCGAAGCCCTCCCCAAACCCGTACCCTAAGCCGTACCCTAAGCCTAACCCTAAGCCTAACCCTAACCCTAGGCTACCCTTGACTGCTTCTGCCTCCAATAGATTTCCTAAGCACTAGGGCTTTAAGGAACAGCTTAAAAAGAGAATCCTAATGTGATTTCTTTATAATGTGTGTGTTCCTTATATTATCTTAGTGTCTAAACTCTTCTCCATGGCTGGACTCCCAAATAATATTCCTTTACGTGCTAAGGGGTATCTAGAGAGTGGGATAGGATTAATAACTACCCTAACCCTAACGCGTACCCTAACCCTAACCCCTACCCTAACCCTAACACGTACCCTAATCCTAACCCGTACCCTAAACCGAGCCCTAACCCTAACACTAACCCTAACACTAACCCTAACCCATACACTACGCCGTACCCGAAGCCCTCCCCGAACCCGTACCCTAAGGCGTACCCTAAGCCTAACCCTAAGCCTAACCCTAACCCTAGGCTACCCTTGAGTGCTTCTGCCTCCAATAGATTTCCTAAGCACTAGTGTTTTAAGGAACAGCTTAAAAAGAGAATCCTAATGTGATTTCTTTATAATGGGTGTGTTCCTTATCTTATCTTAGTGCCTAAACTCTTCTCCATGGCTGGACCCCCAAATAATATTCCTTTACGTGCTAAGGGGTATCTAGAGAGTGGGATAGGTTTAATAACTACCCTAACCGTAACGCGTACCCTAACCCTAACCCCTACCCTAACCCTAACACGTACCCTAATCCTAACCTGTACCCTAAACCGAGCCCTAACCCTAACACTAACCCTAACCCTAACCCTAACCCATACCCTACGCCGTACCCGAAGCCCTCCCCGAACACGTACCCTAAGCCGTACCCTAAGCCTAACCCTAAGCCTAACCCTAACCCTAGGCTACCCTTGACTGCTTCTGAATCCAATAGATTTCCTAAGCACTAGTGTTTTAAGGAACAGCTTAAAAAGAGAATCCTAATGTGATTTCTTTATAATGGGTGTGTTCCTTATCTAATCCTAGTGTCTAAACTTTTCTCCATGGCTGGACCCCCAAATAATATTCCTTTATGTGCTAAGGGGTATCTAGAGAGTGGGATAGGTTTAATCACTACCCTAACCCTAACGCGTACCCTAACCCTAACCCCTACCCTAGCCCTAACACGTACCCTAATCCTAACCCGTACCCTAAACCGAGCCCTAACCCTAACACTAACCCTAACCCTAACCCATACCCTACGCCGTACCCGAAGCCCTCCCCGAACCCGTACCCTAAGCTGTACCCTAAGCCTAACCCTAAGCCTAACCCTAACCCTAGGCTACCCTTGACTGCTTCTGCCTCCAATAGATTTCCTAAGCACTAGTGTTTTAAGGAACAGCTTAAAAAGAGAATCCTAATGTGATTTCTTTATAATGTGTGTGTTCCTTATATTATCTTAGTGTCTAAACTCTGCTCCATGGCTGGACCCCCAAATAATATTCCTTTACGTGCTAAGGGGTATCTAGAGAGTGGGATAGTTTTAATAACTACCCTAACCCTAACGCGTACCCTAACCCCAACCCCTACCCTAACCCTAACACGTACCCTAATCCTAACCCGTACCCTAAACCGAGCCCTAACCCTAACACTAACCCTAACCCTAACCCTAACCCATACCCTACGCCGTACCCGAAGCCCTCCCCGAACCCGTACCCTAAGGCGTACCCTAAGCCGAACCCTAAGGCTAACCCTAACCCTAGGCTACCCTTGACTGCTTCTGCCTCCAATAGATTTCCTAAGCACTAGTGTTTTAAGGAACAGCTTAAAAAGAGAATCCTAATGTGATTTCTTTATAATGAGTGTGTTCCTTATCTTATCTTAGTGCCTAAACTCTTCTCCATGGCTGGACCCCCAAATAATATTCCTTTATGTGCTAAGGGGTATCTAGAGAGTGGGATAGGTTTAATCACTACCCTAACCCTAACGCGTACCCTAACCCTAACCCCTACCCTAGCCCTAACACGTACCCTAATCCTAACCCGTACCCTAAACAGAGCCCTAACCCTAACACTAACCTTAACCCTAACCCTAACCCATACCCTACGCCGTACCCGAAGCCCTCCCCGAACCCGTACCCTAAGGCGTACCCTAAGCCTAACCCTAAGCCTAACCCTAACCCTAGGCTACCCTTGACTGCTTCTGCCTCCAATAGATTTCCTAAGCACTAGGGCTTTAAGGAACAGCTTAAAAAGAGAATCCTAATGTGATTTCTTTATAATGTGTGTGTTCCTTATATTATCTTAGTGTCTAAACTCTTCTCCATGGCTGGACTCACAAATAATATTCCTTTACGTGCTAAGGGGTATCTAGAGAGTGGGATAGGTTTAATAACTACCCTAACCCTAACGCGTACCCTAACCCTAACCCCTACCCTAACCCTAACACGTTCCCTAATCCTAACCCGTACCCTAAACCGAGCCCTAACCCTAACACTAACCCTAACCTTAACCCTAACCCATACACTACGCCGTACCTGAAGCCCTCCCCGAACCCGTAACCTAAGGCGTACCCTTAGCCTAACCCTAAGCCTAACCGTAACCCTAGGCTACCCTTGACTGCTTCTGCCTCAAATAGATTTCCTAAGCACTAGTGTTTTAAGGAACAGCTTAAAAAGAGAATCCTAATGTGATTTCTTTATAATGGGTGTGTTCCTTATCTTATCTTAGTGCCTAAACTCTTCTCCATGGCTGGACCCCCAAATAATATTCCTTTACGTGCTAAGGGGTATCTAGAGAGTGGGATAGGTTTAATAACTACCCTAACCGTAACGCGTACCCTAACCCTAACCCCTACCCTAACCCTAACACGTACCCTAATCCTAACCTGTACCCTAAACCGAGCCCTAACCGTAACACTAACCCTAACCCTAACCCTAACCCATACCCTACGCCGTACCCGAAGCCCTCCCCGAACACGTACCCTAAGCCGTACCCTAAGCCTAACCCTAAGCCTAACCCTAACCCTAGGCTACCCTTGACTGCTTCTGCCTCCAATAGATTTCCTAAGCACTAGTGTTTTAAGGAACAGCTTAAAAAGAGAATCCTAATGTGATTTCTTTATAATGGGTGTGTTCCTTATCTAATCCTAGTGTCTAAACTCTTCTCCATGGCTGGACCCCCAAATAATATTCCTTTATGTGCTAAGGGGTATCTAGAGAGTGGGATAGGTTTAATCACTACCCTAACCCTAACGCGTACCCTAACCCTAACCCCTACCCTAGCCCTAACACGTACCCTAATCCTAACCCGTACCCTAAACCGAGCCCTAACCCTAACACTAACCCTAACCCTAACCCTAACCCATACCCTACGCCGCACCCGAAGCCCTCCCCGAACCCGTACCCTAAGCCATACCCTAAGCCTAACCCTAAGCCTAACCCTAACCCTAGGCTACCCTTGACTGCTTCTGCCTCCAATAGATTTCCTAAGCACTAGTGTTTTAAGGAACAGCTTAAAAAGAGAATCCTAATGTGATTTCTTTATAATGGGTGTGTTCCTTATATTATCTTAGTGTCTAAACTCTTCTCCATGGCTGGACCCCCAAATAATATTCCTTTATGTTGTAAGGGGTATCTAGAGAGTGGGATAGGTTTAATAACTACCCTAACCCTAACGCGTACCCTAACCCTAACCCCTACCCTAACAATAACACGTACCCTAATCCTAACCCGTACCCTAAACCGAGCCCTAACCCTAACACTAACCCTAACCCTAACCCTAACCCATACCCTACGCCGTACCCGAAGTCCTCCCCGAACCCGTACCCTAAGCCGTACCCTAAGCCTAACCCTAAGCCTAACCCTAACCCTAGGCTACCCTTGACTTCTTCTGCCTCCAATAGATTTCCTAAGCACTAGTGTTTTAAGGAACAGCTTAAAAAGAGAATCCTAATGTGATTTCTTTATAATGTGTGTGTTCCTTATATTATCTTAGTGTCTAAACTCTTCTCCATGGCTGGAACCCCAAATAATATTCCTTTACGTGCTAAGGGGTATCTAGAGAGTGGGATAGGTTTAATAACTACCCTAACCCTAACGCGTACCCTAACCCTAACCCCTACCCTAACACTAACACGTACCCTAATCCTAACCCGTACCCTAAACCGAGCCCTAACCCTAACACTAACCCTAACACTAACCCTAACCCATACACTACGCCGTACCCGAAGCCCTCCCCGAACCCGTACCCTAAGGCGTACCCTAAGCCTAACCCTAAGCCTAACCGTAACCCTAGGCTACCCTTGACTGCTTCTGCCTCCAATAGATTTCCTAAGCACTAGTGTTTTAAGGAACAGCTTAAAAAGAGAATCCTAATGTGATTTCTTTATAATGAGTGTGTTCCTTATCTTATCTTAGTGCCTAAACTCTTCTCCATGGCTGGACCCCCAAATAATATTCCTTTACGTGCTAAGGGGTATCTAGAGAGTGGGATAGGTTTAATAACTACCCTAACCGTAACGCGTACCCTAACCCTAACCCCTACCCTAACCCTAACACGTACCCTAATCCTAACCTGTACCCTAAACCGAGCCCTAACCCTAACACTAACCCTAACCCTAACCCTAACCCATACCCTACGCCGTACCCGAAGCCCTCCCCGAACACGTACCCTAAGCCGTACCCTAAGCCTAACCCTAAGCCTAACCCTAACCCTAGGCTACCCTTGACTGCTTCTGAATCCAATAGATTTCCTAAGCACTAGTGTTTTAAGGAACAGCTTAAAAAGAGAATCCTAATGTGATTTCTTTATAATGGGTGTGTTCCTTATCTAATCCTAGTGTCTAAACTCTTCTCCATGGCTGGACCCCCAAATAATATTCCTTTATGTGCTAAGGGGTATATAGAGAGTGGGATAGGTTTAATCACTACCCTAACCCTAACGCGTACCCTAACCCTAACCCCTACCCTAGCCCTAACATGTACCCTAATCCTAACCTGTACCCTAAACCGAGCCCTAACCCTAACACTAACCCTAACCCTAACCCTAACCCATACCCTACGCCGTACCCGAAGCCCTCCCCGAACCCGTACCCTAAGCCGTACCCTAAGCCTAACCACAAGCCTAACCCTAACCCTAGGCTACCCTTGACTGCTTCTGCCTCCAATAGATTTCCTAAGCACTAGTGTTTTAAGGAACAGCTTAAAAAGAGAATCCTAATGTGATTTCTTTATAATGTGTGTGTTCCTTATATTATCTTAGTGTCTAAACTCTGCTCCATGGCTGGACCCCCAAATAATATTCCTTTACGTGCTAAGGGGTATCTAGAGAGTGGGATAGGTTTAATAACTACCCTAACCCTAACGCGTACCCTAACCCCAACCCCTACCCTAACCCTAACACGTACCCTAATCCTAACCCGTACCCTAAACCGAGCCCTAACCCTAACACTAACCCTAACCCTAACCCTAACCCATACCCTACGCCGTACCCGAAGCCCTCCCCGAACCCGTACCCTAAGGCGTACCCTAAGCCGAACCCTAAGGCTAACCCTAACCCTAGGCTACCCTTGACTGCTTCTGCCTCCAATAGATTTCCTAAGCACTAGTGTTTTAAGGAACAGCTTAAAAAGAGAATCCTAATGTGATTTCTTTATAATGGGTGTGTTCCTTATCTAATCCTAGTGTCTAAACTCTTCTCCATGGCTGGACCCCCAAATAATATTCCTTTATGTGCTAAGGGGTATCTAGAGAGTGGGATAGGTTTAATCACTACCCTAACCCTAACGCGTACCCTAACCCTAACCCCTACCCTAGCCCTAACACGTACCCTAATCCTAACCCGTACCCTAAACCGAGCCCTAACCCTAACACTAACCTTAACCCTAACCCTAACCCATACCCTACGCCGTACCCGAAGCCCTCCCCGAACCCGTACCCTAAGGCGTACCCTAAGCCTAACCCTAAGACTAACCCTAACCCTAGGCTACCCTTGACTGCTTCTGCCTCCAATAGATTTCCTAAGCACTAGGGCTTTAAGGAACAGCTTAAAAAGAGAATCCTAATGTGATTTCTTTATAATGTGTGTGTTCCTTATATTATCTTAGTGTCTAAACTCTTCTCCATGGCTGGACTCCCAAATAATATTCCTTTACGTTCTAAGGGGTATCTAGAGAGTGGGATAGGTTTAATAACTACCCTAACCCTAACGCGTACCCTAACCCTAACCCCTACCCTAACCCTAACACGTTCCCTAATCCTAACCCGTACCCTAAACCGAGCCCTAACCCTAACACTAACCCTAACCTTAACCCTAACCCATACACTACGCCGTACCTGAAGCCCTCCCCGAACCCGTAACCTAAGGCGTACCCTAAGCCTAACCCTAAGCCTAACCGTAACCCTAGGCTACCCTTGACTGCTTCTGCCTCAAATAGATTTCCTAAGCACTAGTGTTTTAAGGAACAGCTTAAAAAGAGAATCCTAATGTGATTTCTTTATAATGGGTGTGTTCCTTATCTTATCTTAGTGCCTAAACTCTTCTCCATGGCTGGACCCCCAAATAATATTCCTTTACGTGCTAAGGGGTATCTAGAGAGTGGGATAGGTTTAATAACTACCCTAACCGTAACGCGTACCCTAACCCTAACCCCTACCCTAACACGTACCCTAATCCTAACCTGTACCCTAAACCGAGCCCTAACCCTAACACTAACCCTAACCCTAACCCTAACCCATACCCTACGCCGTACCCGAAGCCCTCCCCGAACACGTACCCTAAGCCGTACCCTAAGCCTAACCCTAAGCCTAACCCTAACCCTAGGCTACCCTTGACTGCTTCTGCCTCCAATAGATTTCCTAAGCACTAGTGTTTTAAGGAACAGCTTAAAAAGAGAATCCTAATGTGATTTCTTTATAATGGGTGTGTTCCTTATCTAATCCTAGTGTCTAAACTCTTCTCCATGGCTGGACCCCCAAATAATATTCCTTTATGTGCTAAGGGGTATCTAGAGAGTGGGATAGGTTTAATCACTACCCTAACCCTAACGCGTACCCTAACCCTAACCCCTACCCTAGCCCTAACACGTACCCTAATCCTAACCCGTACCCTAAACCGAGCCCTAACCCTAACACTAACCCTAACCCTAACCCTAACCCATACCCTACGCCGCACCCGAAGCCCTCCCCGAACCCGTACCCTAAGCCATACCCTAAGCCTAACCCTAAGCCTAACCCTAACCCTAGGCTACCCTTGACTGCTTCTGCCTCCAATAGATTTCCTAAGCACTAGTGTTTTAAGGAACAGCTTAAAAAGAGAATCCTAATGTGATTTCTTTATAATGGGTGTGTTCCTTATATTATCTTAGTGTCTAAACTCTTCTCCATGGCTGGACCCCCAAATAATATTCCTTTATGTTGTAAGGGGTATCTAGAGAGTGGGATAGGTTTAATAACTACCCTAACCCTAACGCGTACCCTAACCCTAACCCCTACCCTAACAATAACACGTACCCTAATCCTAACCCGTACCCTAAACCGAGCCCTAACCCTAACACTAACCCTAACCCTAACCCTAACCCATACCCTACGCCGTACCCGAAGTCCTCCCCGAACCCGTACCCTAAGCCGTACCCTAAGCCTAACCCTAAGCCTAACCCTAACCCTAGGCTACCCTTGACTTCTTCTGCCTCCAATAGATTTCCTAAGCACTAGTGTTTTAAGGAACAGCTTAAAAAGAGAATCCTAATGTGATTTCTTTATAATGTGTGTGTTCCTTATATTATCTTAGTGTCTAAACTCTTCTCCATGGCTGGACCCCCAAATAATATTCCTTTACGTGCTAAGGGGTATCTAGAGAGTGGGATAGGTTTAATAACTACCCTAACCCTAACGCGTACCCTAACCCTAACCCCTACCCTAACACTAACACGTACCCTAATCCTAACCCGTACCCTAAACCGAGCCCTAACCCTAACACTAACCCTAACACTAACCCTAACCCATACACTACGCCGTACCCGAAGCCCTCCCCAAACCCGTACCCTAAGGCGTACCCTAAGCCTAACCCTAAGCCTAACCGTAACCCTAGGCTACCCTTGACTGCTTCTGAATCCAATAGATTTCCTAAGCACTAGTGTTTTAAGGAACAGCTTAAAAAGAGAATCCTAATGTGATTTCTTTATAATGAGTGTGTTCCTTATCTTATCTTAGTGTCTAAACTCTTCTCCATGGCTGGACCCCCAAATAATATTCCTTTATGTGCTAAGGGGTATATAGAGAGTGGGATAGGTTTAATCACTACCCTAACCCTAACGCGTACCCTAACCCTAACCCCTACCCTAGCCCTAACATGTACCCTAATCCTAACCTGTACCCTAAACCGAGCCCTAACCCTAACACTAACCCTAACCCTAACCCTAACCCATACCCTACGCCGTACCCGAAGCCCTCCCCGAACCCGTACCCTAAGCCGTACCCTAAGCCTAACCACAAGCCTAACCCTAACCCTAGGCTACCCTTGACTGCTTCTGCCTCCAATAGATTTCCTAAGCACTAGTGTTTTAAGGAACAGCTTAAAAAGAGAATCCTAATGTGATTTCTTTATAATGTGTGTGTTCCTTATATTATCTTAGTGTCTAAACTCTGCTCCATGGCTGGACCCCCAAATAATATTCCTTTACGTGCTAAGGGGTATCTAGAGAGTGGGATAGGTTTAATAACTACCCTAACCCTAACGCGTACCCTAACCCCAACCCCTACCCTAACCCTAACACGTACCCTAATCCTAACCCGTACCCTAAACCGAGCCCTAACCCTAACACTAACCCTAACCCTAACCCTAACCCATACCCTACGCCGTACCCGAAGCCCTCCCCGAACCCGTACCCTAAGGCGTACCCTAAGCCGAACCCTAAGGCTAACCCTAACCCTAGGCTACCCTTGACTGCTTCTGCCTCCAATAGATTTCCTAAGCACTAGTGTTTTAAGGAACAGCTTAAAAAGAGAATCCTAATGTGATTTCTTTATAATGGGTGTGTTCCTTATCTAATCCTAGTGTCTAAACTCTTCTCCATGGCTGGACCCCCAAATAATATTCCTTTATGTGCTAAGGGGTATCTAGAGAGTGGGATAGGTTTAATCACTACCCTAACCCTAACGCGTACCCTAACCCTAACCCCTACCCTAGCCCTAACACGTACCCTAATCCTAACCCGTACCCTAAACCGAGCCCTAACCCTAACACTAACCCTAACCCTAACCCTAACCCATACATTACGCCGTACCCGAAGCCCTCCCCGAACCCGTACCCTAAGGCGTACCCTAAGCCTAACCCTAAGCCTAACCCTAACCCTAGGCTACCCTTGACTGCTTCTGCCTCCAATAGATTTCCTAAGCACTAGTGTTTTAAGGAACAGCTTAAAAAGAGAATCCTAATGTGATTTCTTTATAATGTGTGTGTTCCTTATATTATCTTAGTGTCTAAACTCTGCTCCATGGCTGGACCCCCAAATAATATTCCTTTACGTGCTAAGAGGTATCTAGAGAGTGGGATAGGTTTAATAACTACCCTAACCCTAACGCGTACCCCAACCCCAACCCCTACCCCAACCCTAACACGTACCCTAATCCTAACCCGTACCCTAAACCGAGCCCTAACCCTAACACTAACCCTAACCCTAACCCTAACCCATACCCTACGCCGTACCCGAAGCCCTCCCCGCACCCGTACCCTAAGGCGTACCCTAAGCCGAACCCTAAGGCTAACCCTAACCCTAGGCTACCCTTGACTGCTTCTGCCTCCAATAGATTTCCTAAGCACTAGTGTTTTAAGGAACAGCTTAAAAAGAGAATCCTAATGTGATTTCTTTATAATGGGTGTGTTCCTTATCTAATCCTAGTGTCTAAACTCTTCTCCATGGCTGGACCCCCAAATAATATTCCTTTATGTGCTAAGGGGTATCTAGAGAGTGGGATAGGTTTAATCACTACCCTAACCCTAACGCGTACCCTAACCCTAACCCCTACCCTAGCCCTAACACGTACCCTAATCCTAACCCGTACCCTAAACCGAGCCCTAACCCTAACACTAACCCTAACCCTAACCCTAACCCATACCCTACGCCGTACCCGAAGCCCTCCCCGAACCCGTACCCTAAGCCGTACCCTAAGCCTAACCCTAAGCCTAACCCTAACCCTAGGCTACCCTTGGCTGCTTCTGCCTCCAATAGATATCCTAAGCACTAGTGTTTTAAGGAACAGCTTAAAAAGAGAATCCTAATGTGATTTCTTTATAATGTGTGTGTTCCTTATATTATCTTAGTGTCTAAACTCTTCTCCATGGCTGGACCCCCAAATAATATTCCTTTACGTGCTAAGGGGTATCTAGAGAGTGGAATAGGTTTAATAACTACCCTATCCCTAACACGTACCCTAACCCTTACCCCTACCCTAAGCCTCACACGTACCCTAAACCTATCCTGTACCCTAAACCGAGCCCTAACCCTAACATTAACCCTAACCCTAACCCATACCCTAACCCTAACACATACCCTAATCCTAACCCATACCCTAATCCTAACCCATACCCTAAACCGAGCCTTAATCCTAACCCTAACCCTAACCCTAACCCTAACCCATACCCTACGCCGTACCCGAGCCCCTCCCCGAACCTGTAACCTAAGCCGTACCCTAACCCTAACCCTAAGCCTAACCCTAAGACTAGGCTACCCTTGACTGCTTCCGCCTCCAATAGATTTCCTAAGCACTAGTGTTTTAAGGAAATGCTTAAAAAGAGAATCCTAATGTGATTTCTTTATAATGGTTGTGTTCCTTATCTTATCTTAGTGTCTAAACTCTTCTCCATGGCTGGAACCACAAATAATATTCCTTTTCGTGTTAATGGGTATCTAGAGAGTGGGATAGGTTTAATAACTACCCTAACCCTTACGCGTACACTAACTCTAACCCCTACCCTAAACCTTACACGTACCCTAATCCTATCTCGTATCCTAAATCGAGCCCTAACCCTAACACTAAACCTAACCCTATCCCTAACCCATACCCTACGCCATACCCGAAGCCCTCCCCGAAACTGTACGGTAAGCCGTACCCTAACCCTAACCGTAAGCCTAACACTAACCCTAGGCTACCCTTGACTGCTTCTGCCTCCAATAGATTTCCTAAGCACTAGTGTTTTAAGGAACAGCTTAAAAAGAGAATCCTAATGTGATTTCTTTATAATGGGTGTGTTCCTTATCTTATCTTAGTGCCTAAACTCTTCTCCATGGCTGGACCCCCAAATAATATTCCTTTACGTGCTAAGGGGTATCTAGAGAGTGGGATAGGTTTAATAACTACCCTAACCCTAACGCGTACCCTAACCCTAACCCCTACCCTAACAATAACACGTACCCTAATCCTAACCCGTACCCTAAACCGAGCCCTAACCCTAACACTAACCCTAACCCTAACCCTAACCCATACCCTACGCCGTACCCGAAGCCCTCCCCGAACCCGTACCCTAAGCCGTACCCTAAGCCTAACCCTAAGCCTAACCTTAACCCTAGGCTACCCTTGACTGCTTCTGCCTCCAATAGATTTCCTAAGCACTAGTGTTTTAAGGAACAGCTTAAAAAGAGAATCCTAATGTGATTTCTTTATAATGGGTGTGTTCCTTATCTAATCCTAGTGTCTAAACTCTTCTCCATGGCTGGACCCCCAAATAATATTCCTTTATGTGCTAAGGGGTATCTAGAGAGTGGGATAGGTTTAATCACTACCCTAACCCTAAACCTAACCCTAACCCTAACCCCTACCCTAGCCCTAACACGTACCCTACCTTAACCCTAACGCGTACCCTAACCCTAAACCCTACCCTAACCCTAACACGTACCCTAAACCTAACCCGTACCCTAAACCGAGCCCTAACCCTAACACTAACCCTAACCCTAACCCTAACCCATACCCTACGCCGTACCCGAAGCCCTCCCCGAACCCGTACCCTAAGCCGTACCCTAAGCCTAAGCCTAACCCTAGGCTACCCTTGACTGCTTCTGCCTCCAATAGATTTCCTAAGCACTAGTGTTTTAAGGAACAGCTTAAAAAGAGAATCCTAATGTGATTTCTTTATAATGGGTGTGTTCCTTATCTAATCCTAGTGTCTAAACTCTTCTCCATGGCTGGACCCCCAAATAATATTCCTTTATGTGCTAAGGGGTATCTAGAGAGTGGGATAGGTTTAATCACTACCCTAACCCTAACGCGTACCCTAACCCTAACCCTTACCCTAACACTAACACGTACACTAATCCTAACCCGTACCCTAAACCGAGCCCTAACCCTAACACTAACCCTAACCCTAACCCTAACCCATACCCTACGCCGTACCCGAAGCCCTCCCCGAACCCGTACCCTAAGCCGTACCCTAAGCCTAAACCTAAGCCGAACCCTAACCCTAGGCTACCCTTGACTGCTTCTGCCTCCAATAGATTTCCTAAGCACTAGTGTTTTAAGGAACAGCTTAAAAAGAGAATCCTAATGTGATTTCTTTATAATGTATGTGTTCCTTATATTATCTTAGTGTCTAAGCTCTTCTCCATGGCTGGACCCCCAAATAATATTCCTTTACGTGCTAAGGGGTATCTAGAGAGTGGGATAGGTTTAATAACTACCCTAACCCTAACCCTAACCCTAACCCTAACCCTAACCCTAACCCTAACCCTAACCCTAACCCTAACCCTAACCCATACCCTACGCCGTACCCGAAGCCCTCCCCGAACCCGTACCCTAAGGCGTACCCTAAGCCTAACCCTAAGCCTAACCCTAACCCTAGGCTACCCTTGACTGCTTCTGCCTCCAATAGATTTCCTAAGCACTAGTGTTTTAAGGAACAGCTTAAAAAGAGAATCCTAATGTGATTTCTTTATAATGGGTGTGTTCCTTATCTTATCCTAGTGTCTAAACTCTTCTCCATGGCTGGACCGCCAAATAATATTCCTTTATGGGCTAATGGGTAACTAGAGAGTGGGATAGGTTTAATAACTACCCTAAACCTAACGCGTACCCTAACCCTAACCCCTACCCTAACCCTAACACGTACCCTAATCCTAACCCGTACTCTAAACCGAGCCCTAACCCTAACACTAACCGTAACCCTAACCCTAACCCATACCCTACGCCGTACCCGAAGCCCTCCCCGAACCCGTACCCTAAGCCGTACCCTAAGCCTAACCCTAAGCCTAACCCTAACCCTAGGCTACCCTTGACTGCTTCTGCCTCCAATGAATTTCCTAAGCACTAGTGTTTTAAGGAACAGCTTAAAAAGATAATCCTAATGTGATTTCTTTATAATGGGTGTGTTCCTTATCTAATCCTAGTGTCTAAACTCTTCTCCATGGCTGGACCCCCAAATAATATTCCTTTATGTGCTAAGGGGTATCGAGAGAGTGGGATAGGTTTAATCACTACCCTAACCCTAACGCGTACCCTAACCCTAACCCCTACCCTTACCCTAACACGTACCCTAATCCTAACCCGTACCCTAAACCGAGCCCTAACCCTAACACTAACCCTAAGCCTAACCCTAACCCATACCCTACGCCGTACCCGAAGCCCTCCCCGAACCCGTACCCTAAGCCGTACCCGCAGCCTAACCCTAAGCCTAACCCTAACCCTAGGCTACCCTTGACTGCTTCTGCCTCCAATAGATTTCCTAAGCACTAGTGTTTTAAAGAACAGCTTAAAAAGAGAATCCTAATGTGATTTCTTTAAAATGGGTGTGTTCCTTATCTTATCTTAGTGCCTAAACTAGTCTCCATGGCTGGACCCCCAAATAATATTCCTTTACGTGCTAAGAGGTATCTAGAGCGTGGGATAGGTTTAATAACTACCCTAACTGTAACGCGTACCCTAACCCTAACCCCTACCCTAACCCTAACACGTACCCTAATTCTAACCCGTACCCTAAACCGAGCCCTAACCCTAACACTAACCCTAACCCTAACCCTAACCCATACCCTACGCCGTACCCGAAGCCCTCCCCGAACACGTACCCTAAGCCGTACCCTAAGCCTAACCCTAAGCCTAACCCTAACCCTAGACTACCCTTGACTGCTTCTGAATCCAATAGATTTCCTAAGCACTAGTGTTTTAAGGAACAGCTTAAAAAGAGAATCCTAATGTGATTTCTTTATAATGGGTGTGTTCCTTATCTAATCCTAGTGTCTAAACTCTTCTCCATGGCTGGACCCCCAAATAATATTCCTTTATGTGCTAAGGGGTATCTAGAGAGTGGGATAGGTTTAATCACTACCCTAACCCTAACGCGTACCCTAACCCTAACCCCTACCCTAACCCTAACACGTACCGTAATCCTAACCCGTACCCTAAACCGAGCCCGAACCCTAACCTTAACCCCTAACCTAACCCTAACACGTACCCGAAACCTATCCGATACCCTAAACCTAGCCCTAACCTTAACATTAACCCTAACCCTAACCCATACACTACGCCATACCCGAACCCCTCCCCGAACCCGTACCCTAAGCCGTACACTAACCCTAACCCTAACCCTAACCCTAACCCGAACCTGTACCGTAAGCCATACCCTAACCCTAACCCTAAGCCTAACAGTAACCCTAGGCTACCCTTGACTGCTTCTGCCTCCAATAGATTTCCAAAGCACTAGTGTTTTAAGGAACAGCGTAAAAAGAGAATCGTAATGTGATTTCTTTATAATGGGTGCGTTCCTTATCTTATCCTAGTGTCTAAACTCTTCTCCATGGCTGGACCCCCAAATAATATTCCTTTACGTGCTAAGGGGTATCTAGAGAGTGGGATAGGTTTAATAACTACCCTAACCCTAACGCGTACCCTAACCCTAACCACTACCCTAACCCTAACACGTACCCTAATCCTAATCCGTACCCTAAACCGAGCCCTAACCCTAACACTACCCCTAACCCTAACCCTAACCCATACCATACGCCGTACCAGAACCCCTACCCGAACACGTACCCTAAGCCGTACCCTAACCCTAACCCTCACCCTAACACTAACCCTAGGCTACCCTTGACTGCTTCTGCCTCCAATAGATTTCCTAAGCACTAGTGTTTTAAGGAACATCTTAAAAATAGAATCCTAATGTGATTTCTTTATAATGGGTGTGTTCCTTATCTTATCCTAGTGTCTAAATTCTTCTCCATGGCTGGACCCCCAAATAATATTCCTTTATGTGCTAAGGGGTATCTAGAGAGTGGGGTAGGTTTAATAACTACCCTAAACCTAACACGTACCCTAACACTAACCCCTACCCTAAACCTATACGGTACCCTAAACCGAGCCCTAACCATATCATTAACCCTAACCCTAACCCCTACCCTAACACTAACACGTACCCTAATCCTAACCCGTACCCTAAAACGAGCCCGAACCCTAACCCTAACCCCTAACCTAACCCTAACACGTATCCTAATCCTAACCCGTACCCTAAACCGAGCCCTAACCCTAACCCTAACCCTAACCCTAACCCTAACCCATACCCTACGCCGTACACAAACCCCTACCCGAACCCGTACCCTAAGCCGTACCCTAACCCTAACCCTCACCCTAACCCTAACCCTAGGCTACCTTTGACTGCTTCTGCCTCCAATAGATTTCCTAAGCACTAGTGTTTTAAGGAACAGCTTAAAAAGAGAATCCTAATGTGATTTCTTTATAATGGGTGTGTTCCTTATCTTATCCTAGTGTCTAAACTCTTCTCCATGGCTGGAACCCCAAATAATATTCCTTTACATGCTAAGGGGTATATAGAGAGTGGGATAGGTTTAATAACTACCCTAACCCTAACGCGTACCCTAAACCTAACCCCTACCCTAACCCTAACCCCTACCCTAACCCTAACACGTATCCTAATCCTAACCCGTACCCTAAACCGAGCCCTAACCCTAACCCTAACCCTAACCCTAACCCTAACCCTAACCCATACCCTACGCCGTACACAAACCCCTACCCGAACCCGTACACTAAGCCGTACCCTAACCCTAACCCTCACCCTAACCCTAACCCTAGGCTACCTTTGACTGCTTCTGCCTCCAATAGATTTCCTAAGCACTAGTGTTTTAAGGAACAGCTTAAAAAGAGAATCCTAATGTGATTTCTTTATAATGGGTGTGTTCCTTATCTTCTCCTAGTGTCTAAACTGTTCTCTATGGCTGGACGCCCAAATAATATTCCTTTACGTGCTAAAGGGTATCTAGAGAGAGGGATAGGTTTAATAACAACCCGAACCCTAACGCGTACCCTAACCCTAACACCTACCCTAACCCTAACACGTACACTAATCCTAACCCGTACCCTAAACAGAGCCCTAACCATAACACTACCCCTAACCCTAACCCTAACCCATTCCCCACGCCGTACACGAACCCCTACCCGAACCCGTACACTAAGCCGTACCCTAACCCTAACCCTCACCCTAACACTAACCCTAGGCTACACTTGACGGCTTCTGCCTCCAATAGATTTCCTAAGCACTAGTGTTTTAAGGAACATCTTAAAAATAGAATCCTAATGTGATTTCTTTATAATGGGTGTGTTCCTTATCTTATCCTAGTGTCTAAACTCTTCTCCATGGCTGGACGCCCAAATAATATTCCTTTACGTGCTAAGGGGTATCTAGAGAGAGGGATAGGTTTAATAACTACCCTAACCCTAACGCGTACCCTAACCCTAACCCCTACCCTAACCCTAACACCTACCCTAACCCTAACACGTATGCTAATCCTAACCCGTACCCTAAACCGAGCCCTAACCCTAACCCTAACCCTAACCCTAACCCTAACCCATACCCTACGCCGTACACAAACCCCTACCCGAACCCGTACCCTAAGCCGTACCCTAACCCTAACTCTCACCCTAACCCTAACCCTAGGCTACCTTTGACTGCTTCTGCCTCCAATAGATTTCCTAAGCACTAGTGTTTTAAGGAACAGCTTAAAAAGAGAATCCTAATGTGATTTCTTTATAATGGGTGTGTTCCTTATCTTATCCTAGTGTCTAAACTCTTCTCCATGGCTGGACGCACAAATAATATTCCTTTACGTGCTAAGGGGTATCTAGAGAGTGGGATAGGTTTAATAACAACCCTAACCCTAAAGCGTACCCTAACCCTAACACCTACCCTAACCCTAACACGTACCCTAATCCTAACCCGTACCCTAAACAGAGCCCTAACCATAACACTACCCCTAACCCTAACCCTAACCCATACCCCACGCCGTACACTAACCCGTACCCGAACCCGTACACTAAGCCGTACCCTAACCCTAACCCTCACCCTAACCCTAACCCTAGGCTACACTTGACGGCTTCTGCCTCCAATAGATTTCCTAAGCACTAGTGTTTTAAGGAACATGTTAAAAATAGAATCCTAATGTGATTTCTTTATAATGGGTGTGTTCCTTATCTTATCCTAGTGTCTAAACTCTTCTCCATGGCTGGACCCCCAAATAATATTCCTTTACGTGCTAAGGGGTAGCTAGAGAGTGGGATAGGTTTAATAACTACCCTAACCCTAACGCGTACCTTAACCCTAACCCCTACCCTAAACCTAACCCCTACCCTAACCCTAACACGTACCCTAAACCTACCCGGTACCCTAAACCGAGCCCTAACCCTAACACTACCCGTAACCCTAACCCTAACCCATACCGTACGCCGTACCCGAATCCCTACCCGAACCCGTACCCTAAGCCGTAGCCTAACCCTAACCCTCACCCTAACCCTAGGCTACCCTTGACTGCTTCTGCCTCCAATAGATTTCCTAAGCACAAGTGTTTTAAGGAACAGCTTAAGAAGAGAATCCTAATGTGATTTCTTTATAATGGGTGTGTTCCTTATCTTATCCTAGTGTCTAAACTCTTCTCCATGGCTGGACCCCCAAATAATATTCCTTTACGTGCTAAGGGGTATCTAGAGAGTGGGATAGGTTTAATCACTACCCTATCCCTAACGCGTACACTAACACTAACACCTACCCTATCACTTACACGTACCCTAATCCTAACTCGTACACTAAAACGAGACCTAACCGTACGACTAACCCTAACCCTAACCCTAACCAATACCCTACCCCGTACCCGAACCCCTCCCCAAACCCGTACCCTAAGCCGTACCCTAACCCTAACCCTAAGCCTAACACTAACCCTAGGCTACCCTTGACTGCTTCTGCCTCCAATAGATTTCCTAAGCACTAGTGTTTTAAGGAACAGCTTAAAAAGAGAATCCTAATGTGATTTCTTTATAATGGGTGTGTTACTTATCTTATCCTAGTGTCTAAATTCTTCTCCATGGCTGGACCCCCAAATAATTTTCCTTTACGTGCTAAGGGGTATCTAGAGAGTGGGATAGGTTTATTAACTACCCTAACCCTAACGCGTACCCTAACCCTAACCCCTACCCTAACCCTAACCCCTACCCTAACCCTAACACGTACCCTAATCCTAACCCATACCTTAAACCGAGCCCTAACCCTAACACTAACCCTAACCCTAACCGTAATCCATACCATACGCTGTACCCGAAACCCTCTCCGAATCCGTACCCTAAGCCGTACCCTAACCCTAACCCTAAGCCTAACCCTAACCCCAGGCTACCCTTGACTGCTTCTGCCTTCAATAGATTTCCTTAGCACTAGTGTTTTAAGGAACAGCTTGAAAAGAGAATCCTAATGTGATTTCTTTATAATCGGTGTGTTCCTAATCGTATCCTAGTGTCTAAACTCTTCTCCATGGCTGGACCCCCAAATAATATTCCTTTACGTGCTAAGGGGTATCTAGAGAGAGGGATAGGTTTAATAACTACCCTAACCCTAACGCGTACCCTGACCCTAACCCCTACCCTAACCCTAACACGTACCATAATCCTAACCCGAACCCTAAACTGAGCCCTATCCCTAACATTAACCCTAACCCTAACCTTAACCCATACCCTACGCCGTACACGAATCCCTACCCGAACCCATACCCTAAGCCATACCCTAACCCTAACCCTCATCCTAACCCTAGGCTACCCTTGACTACTTCTGCCTCCAATGGATTTCCTAAGCACTAGTGTTTTAAGGAACAGCCTAAAAAGAGAATGCTAATGTGATTTTTTTAATGGGTGTGTTCCTTATCTTATCCTAGTGTCTAGACTCTTCTCCATGGCTGGACCCCCATATAATATTCCTTTACATGCTAAGGGGTATCTAGAGAGTGGGATAGGTTTAATAACTACCCTAACCCTAACGCGTACCCTAACCCTAACACCTACCCTAACTCTAACACTTATCCTAATCCTAAACCCTACCCTAAACCGAGCCCTAACCCTAACACTAACCCTAACCCTAACCGATACCCTATGCCGTACCCGAACCCCTCCCAGCACGGGTACCCTAAGCCGTACCCTAATACTAACCCTAAGCCTAAACCTAACCCTAGGCTACCCTTGACTGCTTCTGCCTCCAATAGATTTCCTAAGCACTAGTGTTTTAAGGAACAGCTTAAAAAGAGAATCCTAATGTAATTTCTTTATAATGGGTGTGTCCCTTATCTTATCCTAGTGTCTAAACTCTTCTCCATGGCTGGACCCCCAAATAATATTCCTTTACGTGCTAAGGGGTATGTAGAGAGTGGAATAGGTTTAATAACTACCCTATCCCTAACACGTACCCTAACCCTTACCCCTACCCTAAGCCTCACACGTACCCTAAACCTATCCTGTACCCTAAACCGAGCCCTAACCCTAACATTAACCCTAACCCTAACCCATACCCTAACCCTAACACATACCCTAATCCTAACCCATACCCTAATCCTAACCCATACTCTAAACCGAGCCTTAATCCTAACCCTAACCCTAACCCTAACCCTAACCCATACCCTACACCATACCCGAGCCCCTCCCCGAACCTGTAACCTAAGCCGTACCCTAACCCTAACCCTAAGCCTAACCCTAACACTAGGCTACCCTTGACTGCTTCCGCCTCCAATAGATTTCCTAAGCACTAGTGTTTTAAGGAAATGCTTAAAAAGAGAATCCTAATGTGATTTCTTTATAATGGTTGTGTTCCTTATCTTATCTTAGTGTCTAAACTCTTCTCCATGGCTGGAACCCCAAATAATATTCCTTTTCGTGTTAATGGGTATCTAGAGAGTGGGATAGGTTTAATAACTACCCTAACCCTTATGCGTACACTAACTCTAACCCCTACCCTAAACCTTACACGTACCCTAATCCTAACTCGTATCCTAAACCGAGCCCTAACCCTAACACTAAACCTAACCCTATCCCTAACCCATACCCTACGCCATACCCGAAGCCCTCCCCGAAACTGTACGGTAAGTCGTACCCTAACCCTAACCCTAAGCCTAACACTAACCCTAGGCTACCCTTGACTGCTTCTGCCTCCAATAGATTTCCAAAGCACTAGTGTTTTAAGGAACAGCTTAAAAAGAGAATCGTAATGTGATTTCTTTATAATGGGTGTGTCCCTTATCTTATCCTAGTGTCTAAACTTTTCTCCATGGCAGGACCCCCAAATAATATTCCTTTACGTGCTAAGGGGTATCTAGAGAGTGGGATAGGTTTAATAACTACACTATCCCTAACACGTACCCTAACCCTAACCACTACCCTAACTCTAACACGTTCCCTAATTCCTAACCCTTACCATAAACTGAGCCCTATCCCTAACCCTAACCCCTACCCTAACACTAACATGTACCCTAAACCTATCCGGTACCCTAAACCGAGCCCTAACCCTATCATTAACCCTAACCCTAACACATACCCTAACCCTAACACGTACCCTAATCCTAACCCGTACCCTAAACCGAGCCCTTACACTAACACTAAACCTAAACCTAACACTAACCTATACCCTACGCCGTACCCGAACCCCTCCTCGAACCCATAACCTAAGCCGTACGCTAACCCTAACCCTAATCCTAACCCTAACCCTAGGCTACCCTTGACGGGTTCTGCCTCCAATAGATTTCCTAAGCACTAGTGTTTTAAGGAACAGCTTAAAAAGAGAATCCTAATGTGATTTCTTTATAATGGGTGTGTCCCTTTTCTTATCCTAGTGTCTAAACTCTTCTCCATGGCTGGACCCCAAAATAATATTCCTTTATGTGCTAAGGGGTATCTAGAGAGTGGGATCGGTTTAATAACTACCCTAACCCTAACGCGTACCCTAACCCTAACCCCTACCCTAACACTAACACGTACCCGAATCATAACCCGTACCCTAAACCGAGCCCGAACCCTAACCCTAACCCCTAACCTAACCCTAACACGTACCCTAAACCTATCCGGTACCCTCAACCTAGCCCTAACCCTAACATTAACCCTAACCCTAACCCATACCCTACGCCATACCCGAAACCATCCCCGAAACTGTACCCTATGCCGTACCCTAACCCTAACCCTAACCCTAACCCTAACGCTAGCTACCCTTGACTGCTTCTGCCTCGAATAGATTTCCTAAGCACTAGTGTTTTAAGGAACATGTTAAAAGGAGAATCCTAATGTGATTTCTTTATAATGGGTGTGTTCCTTATCTTATTCTAGTGTCTAAACTCTTCTCCATGGCTGGACCCCTAAATAATATTCCTTTACGTGCTAAGGGTTATCTAGAGAGTGGGTTAGGTTTAATACCTACCCTAACCCTAACGGGTACCCTAACCATATCCTCTACCCTATCCCTAAAACGTACCCTAATCCTAACCCGTACCCTAAACCGAGCCCTAATCCTAACCCGTACCCTAATCCGAGCCCTAAACCTAACACTAACCCTAACCCTAACCCATACCCTTCGCCATACACGAACCACTCCCCAAACCCGTACCCTTAGCCATACCCTAACGCTAACCCTCACCCTAACCCTAACCCTAAGCTACCCTTGACTGCTTCTGCCTCCAATAGATTTCCTAAGCACTAGTGTTTTAAGGAACATCTTAAAAAGAGAATCCTAATGTGATTTCTTTATAATGGGTGTGTTCCTTATCTTATCCTAGTGTCTAAACTCTTCTCTATGGCTGGACGCCCAAATAATATTCCTTTACGTGCTAAGGGGTATCTAGAGAGAGGGATAGGTTTAATAACAAACCTAACCCTAACGCGTACCCTAACCCTAACACCTACCGTAACCCTAACACGTACACTAATCCTAACCCGTACCCTAAACAGAGCCCTAACCATAACACTACCCCTAACCCTAACCCTAACCCATTCCCCACGCCGTACACGAACCCCTACCCGAACCCGTACACTAAGCCGTACCCTAACCCTAACCCTCACCCTAACCCTATCCCTAGGCTACACTTGACGGCTTCTGCCTCCAATAGATTTCCTAAGCACTAGTGTTTTAAGGAACATCTTAAAAATAGAATCCTAATGTGATTTCTTTATAATGGGTGTGTTCCTTATCTTATCCTAGTGTCTGAACTCTTCTCCATGGCTGGACCCCCAAATAAAATTCCTTTACGTGCTAAGGGGTAGCTAGAGAGTGGGATAGGTTTAATAACTACCCTAACCCTAACGCGTACCTAAACCCTAACCCCTACCCTAAACCTAACCCCTACCCTAACCCTAACACGTACCCTAAACCTACCCGGTACCCTAAACCGAGCCCTAACCCTAACACTACCCGTAACCCTAACCCTAACCCATACCGTACGCCGTACCCGAACCCCTACCCGAACCCGTACCCTAAGCCGTACCCTAAACCTAACCCTAAGCCTAACCCTAACCCCAGGCTACCCTTGACTGCTTCTGCCTTCAATAGATTTCCTAAGCACTAGTGTTTTAAGGAACAGCTTGAAAAGAGAATCCTAATGTGATTTCTTTATAATCGGTGTGTTCCTAATCGTATCCTAGTGTCTAAACTCTTCTCCATGGCTGGACCCCCAAATAATATTCCTTTACGTGCTAAGGGGTATCTAGAGAGAGGGATAGGTTTAATAACTACCCTAACCCTAACGCGTACCCTGACCCTAACCCCTACCCTAACCCTAACACGTACCATAATCCTAACCCGAACCCTAAACTGAGCCCTATCCCTAACATTAACCCTAACCCTAACCTTAACCCATACCCTACGCCGTACACGAACCCCTACCCGAACCCATACCCTAAGCCATACCCTAACCCTAACCCTCATCCTAACCCTAGGCTACCCTTGACTACTTCTGCCTCCAATGGATTTCCTAAGCACTAGTGTTTTAAGGAACAGCCTAAAAAGAGAATGGTAATGTGATTTTTTAATGGGTGTGTTCCTTATCTTATCCTAGTGTCTAGACTCTTCTCCATGGCTGGACCCCCAAATAATATTCCTTTACATGCTAAGGGGTATCTAGAGAGTGGGATAGGTTTAATAACTACCCTAACCCTAACGCGTACCCTAACCCTAACACCTACCCTAACCCTAACACTTATCCTAATCCTAACCCCTACCCTAAACCGAGCCCTAACCCTAACACTAACCCTAACCCTAACCGATACCCTATGCCGTACCCGAACCCCTCCCAGCACGGGTACCCTAAGCCGTACCCTAATACTAACCCTAAGCCTAAACCTAACCCTAGGCTACCCTTGACTGCTTCTGCCTCCAATAGATTTCCTAAGCACTAGTGTTTTAAGGAACAGCTTAAAAAGAGAATCCTAATGTAATTTCTTTATAATGGGTGTGTCCCTTATCTTATCCTAGTGTCTAAACTCTTCTCCATGGCTGGACCCCCAAATAATATTCCTTTACGTGCTAAGGGGTATGTAGAGAGTGGAATAGGTTTAATAACTACCCTATCCCTAACACGTACCCTAACCCTTACCCCTACCCTAAGCCTCACACGTACCCTAAACCTATCCTGTACCCTAAACCGAGCCCTAACCCTAACATTAACCCTAACCCTAACCCATACCCTAACCCTAACACATACCCTAATCCTAACCCATACCCTAATCCTAACCCATACTCTAAACCGAGCCTTAATCCTAACCCTAACCCTAACCCTAACCCTAACCCATACCCTACACGGTACCCGAGCCCCTCCCCGAACCTGTAACCTAAGCCGTACCCTAACCCTAACCCTAAGCCTAACCCTAACACTAGGCTACCCTTGACTGCTTCCGCCTCCAATAGATTTCCTAAGCACTAGTGTTTTAAGGAAATGCTTAAAAAGAGAATCCTAATGTGATTTCTTTATAATGGTTGTGTTCCTTATCTTATCTTAGTGTCTAAACTCTTCTCCATGGCTGGACCCCCAAATAATATTCCTTTACATGCTAAGGGGTATCTAGAGATTGGGATAGGTTTAATAACTACCCTATCCCTAACGCGTACCCTAATCCTAACACATACCCTAATCGTAACCCGTACCCTAAACCGAGCCCTATCCCTAATACTAACCCTAACCCTAACCCTTACTTAACCCTACACCATACCCGAACCCGTACTCTAAGCTGTACCCTAACCCTAACCCTAACCTTAAGCTACCCTTGACTTCTTCTGCCTCCAGTAGATTTCCTAAGCACTAGTGTTTTAAGGCACATGTTAAAAAGAGAATCCTAATGTGATTTCTTTATAATGGGTGTGTTCCTTATCTTATCCTAGTGTCTAAACTCTTCTCCTTGGCTGCACCCCCAAATAATATTCCTTTACGTGCTAAGGGGTATCTAGAGAGTGGGATAGATTTAACAACTACCCTAACCCTAACGCGTACCCTAACCCTAACCCCTACCTTAACCCTAACACGTACCCTAATCCTTATCCGTACCCTAAACCGAGCCCTAACCGTAACACTAACCCTAACCCTAACCCATACCCTACGCCGTACCCAAACCCCTACCCGAATCCGTAACCTAAGCTACCCTTGACTGCTTCATCAAGCCTCTTAGATAGCCTCAACCACCATAAGGCCGACAGCAGGAGCAAGAAAAACTACAATTCTGCAGCCTGTGGACCAAAAACCACAGTTACAGGAAGATAGACAAGATGAAAAGTCAGAGGGCTATGTACCAGATGAAGGAACAAGGACAAACCCCAGAAAAACAACTAAATGAAGTGGAGATAGGTAACCTTCCAGAAAAAGAATTCATAATAATGATAGTGAAGATGATGCAGGACCTCGGAATAAGAATAGAGGCAAAGATTGAGAAGATGCAAGAAATGATTAACAAAGACCTAGAAGAATTAAAGAACAAACAAACAGAGATGACCAATACAATAACTGAAATGAAAACTACACTAGAAGGAATCAATAGCAGAATAACTGAGGCAGAAGAACGGATAAGAGACCTGAAAGACAGAATGGTGGAATTCACTGCTGCAGAACAGACTAAAGAAAAAAGAATGAAAAGAAATGAAGACAGCCTAAGAGACCTCTGGGACAACATTAAACGCAACAACATTCGCATTATACGGGTCCCAGAAGGTGACGAGAGAGAGAAAGGACCAGAGAAAATATTTGAAGAGATTATAGTTGAAAACTTCCCTAACATGGGAAAGGAAATAGCCACCCAAGTCCAGGAAGCGCAGAGAGTCCCATACAGGATAAACCCAAGGAGAAACATGCCGAGACACATAGTAATCAAAGTGGCAAAAATTAAAGACAAAGAAAAATTATTGAAAGCAGCAAGGGAAAAACGACAAATAACATACAAGGGAACTCCCATAAGGTTAACAGCTGATTTCTCAGCAGAAACTCTGCAAGCCAGAAGGGAGTGGCATGATATACTTAAAGTGATGAAAGGGAAGAACCTACAACCAAGATTACTCTACCCGGCAAGGATCTCATTTAGATTTGATGGAGAAATCAAAAGCTTTACAGACAAGCAAAAGCTAAGAGAATTCAGCACCACCAAACCAGCTCTACAACAAATGCTAAAGGAACTTCTCTAAGTGGGAAACACAAGAGAAGAAAAGGACCTACAAAAACAAACCCAAAACAATTAAGAAAATGGTCATAGGAACATACATATTGATAATTACCTTAAACGTGAATGGATTAAATGCCCCAACCAAAAGACATAGACTGGCTGAATGGATACAAAAACAAGACCCATATATATGCTGTCTACAAGAGACCCACTTTAGACTTAGGGACACATACAGACTGAAAGTGAGGGGATGGAAAAAGATATTCCATGCAAATGGAAATCAAAAGAAAGCTGGAGTAGCTATACTCATATCACATAAAATAGACTTTAAAATAAAGAATGTTTCAAGAGACAAGGAAGGACACTACATAATGATCAAAGGATCAATCCAAGAAGAAGATATAACAATTATAAATATATATGCACCCAACATAGGAGCACCTCAATACATAAGGCAACTGCTAACAGCTATAAAAGAGGAAATTGACAGTAACACAATCATAGTGGGGGACTTTAACACCTCACTTACACCAATGGACAGATCATCCAAAATGAAAATAAATAAGGAAACAGAAGCTTTAAATGACACAATAGACCAGATAGATTTAATTGATATATATAGGACATTCCATCCCAAAACAGCAGATTACACGTTCTTCTCAAGTGCGCATGGAACATTCTCCAGGATAGATCATATCTTGGGTCACAAATCAAGCCTCAGTAAATTTAAGAAAATTGAAATCATATCAAGCATCTTTTCTTACCACAACGCTATGAGATTAGAAATGAATTACAGGGCAAAAAACGTAAAAAAGACAAACACATTGAGGCTAAACAATACGTTACTAAATAACCAAGAGATCACTGAAGAAATCAAAGAGGAAATAAAAAAATACCTAGAGACAAATGACAATGAAAACACGACGACCCAAAACCTATGGGATGCAGCGAAAGCAGTTCTAAGAGGGAAGTTTATAGCTATACAAGCCTACCTAAAGAAACAAGAAAAATCTCAAGTAAACAATCTAACCTTACACCTAAAGAAACTAGAGAAAGAAGAACAAACAAAACCCAAAGTTAGCAGAAGGAAAGGAATCATAAAGATCAGAGCAGAAATAAATGAAATAGAAACAAAGAAAACAATAGCAAAGATCAATAAAACTAAAAGTTGGTTCTTTGAAAAGATAAACAAAATTGATAAGCCATTAGCCAGACTCATCAAGAAAAAGAGGTAGAGGACTCAAATCAATAATTTCAGAAATGAAAAAGAAGTTACAAAAGACACCGCAGAAATACAACACATCCTAAGAGACTACTACAAGCAACTTTATGCCAATAAAATGGACAACCTGGAAGAAATGGACAAATTTTTAGAAAGGTATAACCTTCCAAGACTGAACCAGGAAGAAACAGAAAATATGAACAGACCAATCACAAGTAATGAAATTGAAACTGTGATTAAAAATCTTCCAACAAACAAAAGTCCAGGACCAGATGGCTTCACAGGTGAATTCTATCAAACATTTAGAGAAGAGCTAACACCCATCCTTCTCAAACTCTTCCAAAAAATTGCAGCGGAAGGAACACTCCCAAACTCATTCTATGAGGCCACCATCACCCTGATACCAAAACCAGACAAAGACACTACAAAAAAAGAAAATTACAGACCAATATCACTGATGAATATAGATGCAAAAATCCTCAACAAAATTCTAGCAAACAGAATCCAACAACACATTAAAAGGATCATACACCACGATCAAGTGGGATTTATCCCAGGGATGCAAGGATTCTTCAATATACGCAAATCAATCAATGTGATACACCATATTAACAAACTGAAGAATAAAAACCATATGATCATCTCAATAGATGCAGAAAAAGCTTTTGACAAAATTCAACACCCATTTATGATAAAAACTCTCCAGAAAGTGGGCGTAGAGGGAACCTACCTCAACATAATAAAGGCCATGTATGACAAACCCACAGCAAACATCATTCTCAATGGTGAAAAACTGAAAGCATTTCCTCTAAGATCAGGAACGAGACAAGGATGTCCACTCTCACCACTATTATTCAACATAGTTCTGGAAGTCCTAGCCACGGCAATCAGAGAAGAAAAATAAATAAAAGGAATACAAATTGGAAACGAAGAAGTAAAACTGTCAGTGTTTGTGGATGACATGATACTATACATAGAGAATCCTAAAACTGCCACCAGAAAACTGCTAGAGCTAATTAATGAATATGGTAAAGTTGCAGGATACAAAATTAATGCACAGAAATCTCTTGCATTCCTATACACTAATGATGAAAAATCTGAAAGAGAAATTATGGAAACACTCCCATTTACCATTGCAACAAAAAGAATAAAATACCTAGGAATAAACCTACCTAGGGAGACAGAAGACCTGTATGCAGAAAACTATAAGACACTGATGAAAGAAATTAAAGATGATACCAACAGATGGAGAGATATACCATGTTCTTGGATTGGAAGAATCAACATTGTGAAAATGAATATACTACCCAAAGCAATCCCTATCAAATTACCAATGGCATTTTTTATGGAGCTAGAACAAATAATCTTAAAATTTGTATGGAGACACAAAAGACCCCAAATAGCCAAAGCAGTCTTGAGGCAAAAAAAATGGAGCTGGAGGAATCAGACTCCCTGACTTCAGACTATACTACAAAGCTACAGTAATCAAGACAATATGGTACTAGCACTAAAACAGAAACATAGATCAATGGAACAAGATAGAAAGCCCAGAGATTAACCCACGCACCTATGGTCAACTAATCTATGACAAAGGAGGCAAAGATATACAATGGAGAAAAGACAGTCTCTTCAATAAGTGGTGCTGGGAAAACTGGACAGCTACATGTAAAAGAATGGAATTAGAATACTCCCTAACACCATACACAAAAATAAACTCAAAATGGATTAGAGACCTAAATATAAGACTGGACACTATAAAACTCTTAGAGGAAAACATAGGAAGAACACTCTTTGACATAAATCACAGCAAGATCTTTTTTGATCCACCTCCTAGAGTAATGGAAATAAAAACAAAAATAAACAAATGGGACCTAATGAAACTTCAAAGCTTTTGCACAGCAAAGGAAACCATAAACAAGACGAAAAGACAACCCTCAGAATGGGAGAAAATATTTGCAAACGAATCAACGGACAAAGGATTAATCTCCAAAATACAGAAACAGCTCATTCAGCTCAATATTAAAGAAACAAACACCCCAATCCAAAAATGGGCAGAAGACCTAAATAGACATTTCTCCAAAGAAGACATACAGACGGCCACGAAGCACATGAAAAGATGTTCAACATCACTAATTATTAGAGAAATGCAAATCAAAACTACAATGAGGTATCACCTCACTCCTGTTAGAATGGGCATCATCAGAAAATCTACAAACAACAAATGCTGGAGAGGGTGTGGAGAAAAGGGAACCCTCTTGCACTGTTGGTGGGAATGTAAATTGATACAGCCACTATGGAGAACAATATGGAGGTTCCTTAAAAAACTAAAAATAGAATTACCATATGACCCAGCAATCCCACTACTGGGCGTATACCCAGAGAAAACCGTAATTCAAAAAGACACATGCACCCGAATGTTCATTGCAACAGTATTTACAATAGCCAGGTCATGGAAGCAACCTAAATGCCCATCAACAGACGAATGGATAAAGAAGATGTGGTACATATATACAATGGAATATTACTCAGCCATAAAAAGGAACAAAATTGAGTCATTTGTGGAGAAGTGGATGGATCTAGAGACTGTCATACAGAGTGAAGTAAGTCAGAAAGAGAAAAACAAATATCGTATATTAATGCATGTATGTGGAACCTAGAAAAATGGTACAGATGAGCCGGTTTGCAGGGCAGAAGTTGAGACACAGATGTAGAGAATGGACATATGGACACCAAGGGGGGAAAACTGCAGTGGGGTGGGGATGGTGGTGTGCTGAATTGGGAGATTGGGATTGACATGTATACACTGATGTGTATCAAATTGATGCCTAATAAGAACCTGCAGTATAAAAAAACAAACAAACAAAACAACTAATACTAAACTTTCATTGGGTTATTTGTATGGAAATATGTTAATATAAATGTTTCAGACATTACATGAAATTTCTAAAAATCTTATATTTGTATTTGTATGGAAATATGTTAATATAAATGTTTCAGACATTATATGAAATTTCTAAAAATCTTATATTTGTATTTGTATGGAAATATGTATGGAAATATGTTAATATAAATGTTTCAGACATTACATGAAATTTCTAAAAATCTTAAAAAAAAAAAAGATATTTCATTTCTTACCCAGTTTGGCATTATGATATGAAATTTATCAGAGACCTGTGTTTGCCAAAATGTCCTTCACATAGATCTTCTTGAAGATGGAGCACTTTTGCAATGTGTTAGAGCACAACAATAACTATCTATAAATCACATAAAGACTTAAAAGGTCACTGTTAAACATTTGATCACAATGTAAATGACAAAAGAAACAATTATTGCTCTTACATGCAACATTTAAAAATAACTAGAATTATGACTGATAACATTTTACCAGGACATACTAGATTTTTAGGAATTCCATGTAATTTAACATACTAATCAAACAGTTCTCTCTGAGATGGCTCAAGGGCCTTCTAAAGCATCTCAAAGTTAGCTGGAGATCAAAAGTACTGTTAAAATTGGCCAAACAACACTTACTCACTGAACCAAAGTAAAGAGATTTCAAACAAAAATACAGATCACAGACACAGGCAAAGGAACTCACAAGCTGTCCACAATCAAAAGCAGCATTCCAAGAAAACTTTGGAGGGAGAAACCAAATCCAGGCTTGCCCTAACCCACTTCCAACAAAATCCAGCTTAGAAAATCCTGGTCATGCACAACTCTTTCCTCAGTGTTCTCTTTTCACAAATGTTCATCACCTTCTGTACCCATCTTACTTTGCCCCTTATTTTTTTCCGCATTCAGACACAGCCAGGTCTAGTACAAAGTGACTTTCTTTTCTCTTTGTACCATCAGCCTGTTACCTAGCTGCTCACTTTGTTTATTATGTAGCTTCAAAAATGCTTGAACATATGGAACTTCTTTTGTCTTTCTCTTCCTGTGACAAAATAACTCTAGCTGAAGGATAGTATAGTCATTTAGGCTACCTTTCAAAGACCACCTTTCCTCATTTTTCAAGAATGTATCCATACATTGGCCAGACAAAATTACAATAGAGTTTCATTCTTTTCTTAGTCTTAGGTTTACAACTATAGGTTGACCAGTCTGCCAGGATTTTGCCCACTGGCTATCAGATGGAACTGAAGAAGCAGCACTTCTTATGTTTGAACCATAGAACACTCACACACAGACTAAGAATAAAACAAAATCCACACCACCAATGGAAGCCTCAAACCAAAGGAACCAAAAACTAAACAGAAACCAAAAACCAAACAGCACAAGACTCAAATCAGCTTCCAAGTCTCAACTTAGCTTGTGACCTCTGTTCAAGTGATGCACCTTCCAAATGAGATTTTCTGGAATGAAAAGTCACCTAAATGGGAACCAAGGTTCCCCGAAATGTACAGGGCTAAAAGGACCTCAGAGTGCATACCAGGGGAGTTACCACACGCTGACTGAGGTGTGGCAACATCCCAAATGCTATTTTTCTGGTTCCCCAAAATAATCTCTTGGAGTAGGACATTCGGGGCAGTCCAGGATGGAGGAAGAGAGGAGTGTCCTCAAGGCAAGGATGGCCTCAGCAGCTGCTAGGGTGGTCCCTCTTCCACCATCTACTCCTGCCCCAGAGTTCCAACTGCTGGGATGACTGGGGCTCGGCCTTTCCAGGCAAGGGTCCCACGTGGTCTGGCCTCTAAAGGAATTCTCCAACCCTACACTCTCTCGAAAGAGGCTGGCATGGAGAAAATCTCAGTGTCCAATCAAGTCAGGGGACCCACAGGGGCCATCCCCAAGTCAGCCCCACACTGGGTACTAAATTTGATGTCGAAAACTCGACCTCTGTGCACCAGTGCCGAATCGAATCTCAGAGAGAGAGGATTGGAGGAAGTAGAAAAGAATAGCTTTACTGCTTTGGCAGCCAAAGGGGGACACAGAAAACTCGTGCCCTCAAAAACCATGCGTCCCAATGCACGAGGATCTGGTGAGGAGTTTTACAGCAATGGTTTAAGGACACAGTTTCTCCTAAGGATTAGTGTGTGTACAGGGCCTTAACTCCCTTTAATCTGGCCTCAGATGGTCTCTTGATGAGCTTCTCTGGAATGAAGAACACTAAAATCTTCTATTTTGTGGGGGTTGTAGTTTGGTAAAGAGCCCAAAGATACTCTTACGTACATCCCTTGAGGCAGAACCAGGATCCTGCCCCAAGGCTGCACTACTGTTTCTTGATGGTTCCTCCCTTGTATCTGCATCCCCTCCCTTCCCTGATTAGCAACTGTTCGAATCTGCCCTTTGGAACTCAGGGAAGGTTATGGAACCTGGAGTCTATTCCCAACAAACAGGAAACAGGAGACACAGGAAAGGCTTTCGTGCCCAGGAGCCCCACAGGGCCCTGCTCGATTTCACTACGAGGCCCTGACCCTGACACTAACTATGGCCCTGAGCTGTCTAGAATGGCATGAGCTTTCCCTAAATATGAATTTCTCTCTCCCCCTAACTAAGGTCCTGATGCTGTCTCTAAGGACTGAGGCTGTCCCTAACAAAGGCCCTGATTATGTCCCTAACTATTGGCCTGAACTGTCTCTAACTAAAGCCTTGACACTGACCTTAATTAAGGTCCTTATGCTGTTCCTGAGGCCCTGAGGATGTCCTTAGCAAAGGCCCTCAGCTTATCTTTAACTGAGGCCCTGACACTCTCCCTAACTAAGGACTGAGGCTGTCTCTAACTAAGGCCCTGATTCTGTCTTTAACGAATGGCCTCACTCTTTCCCTAACAAAGGCCCTGACACAGTCCCTAACTAAAGCCCTGACACGGTCCCTAATAACATGAGCTGTCCCTCATTAGTGCCCTGATGAGGCCCATAAATGATGTACCGAAGATGGCACTAAGGTCCTGATGATGTCACTAATGACCTAAAATGTCTCTTACTAAGGCCCTCAAGTTACCTCTAACTGAAGCCCTAAAGATGTCCATAACTAAGTCCCTGACACTATCTCTAAGACCCTCAAGTTATCTTTAACTGAGGCCATGACAGTGTTCCTAACAAAGAACTTGACACTGTCTCTAACTAAGGCCCTGAGTCTGTCTTTACCTAATGGCCTCACTCTTTCCCCAACTACTCCCTGACGCTGCCCCTAACTAAGGCCCTGACAGTAGGCCTACTTGCCTGAGCTCTCTTTCACTAATACCCTGACCCTGTCCATAACTTATGCCCTGATGATGTCCCTAACGAACAGCCTGAAGTGTCTCTTACTAAGGTCCTCAAGTTTTCTCTGAGGCCCTGACACTCTCCCTAATTAAGGCCTTGACACTGTCTTTAAGTAATGGCCTGATGCAGTTCCTACCTGAGATGCTGATGCTCTCACTAAGACCCCGAAGTCTCTACCTGAGAAGCTGACACTGTCTGTAACTAATTTCCTGACTTTTTCCTTAACTAACATCCTAATTTTGTCCCTAAATAACACCCTGACACTGGTCCTAACTACGGCCCTGATGCTGACCCTATCTAAGGCCCTGATGATGTCCCTAATAGACTTAGATGTCCCTCACTGTGGTCCTGATCCTGTCCATTACTAAGGTCCTGAATATGTGCCTAAGTACGTCTCTGACCCTGTCCTAAGGCCCTGACCCTCTTCCTAACTAAGGGCCTTGACGCTGTCTCTACACAAGGCCCTGACACTGCCCCTAAATAACGGCCTGACACTGGTCCCAAGTATGGACCTGATCTTGTCCATAACTAAGCCCCTGAAGATGTCCCTCATTAAGTCTCTGACACTGCCCTTAATAAGTCCCTGACACTGTCCCTAGCTAATGGCCTAAGTTATAACTTACAAAGTCTCTAACACTATCCCCAAGACGCTGACACCCTCCCTAACTTAGGCTTTGATGCTGCCCCTTAGTGCCTAAGCGGTGACAAAATAACACCCTGATTCTATTACTAAGGCCCTGAATATATCCCTACGAATGTCTCTGAAGTGTCCCTAACTAACGGCCTAACCTGTCTCTTACTAAGGCCCTCAAGTTATCTCTGAGGGCCTGACAACACTGTTCCTAACTAAGGCCCTGTTGCTGGCCCTAACTAACGTCCTGATGCTGAACCTAACTGAGGCCCTGATGCTCTTCCTAACTAAGGCCTTGATGCCGATTCTACCTGAGGCGCTAAAACTGTCTGTGACTAATGACCTGACTCTTTCCCTAACTAACACCCTGATGCTATCCCTAATTGAGGCCCTGAAGATGTCCCTAGTACCTTTAGGTGTTCCTCAGTATCACCCTGATCCTGTCCATAACTAAGGCCCTGAATATGTCCCTAGGTAAGTCTCTGACACCGTCCCTAACTAAGGCCCTGATGCTGTCTCTACCTCAGAACCTGACATTCTAATGTCCTGACTCTCCCTAACTAACATCCTGACGCTGCCCCTAAGTGAGGCCCTGACACTCTTCTTAACTAAGGACTTGCCACTGTCCCTACCTAAAACCCTGACACTGTCTGTAACTAATGACCGGACTCTTTCCCTAACTAACACCCTAGATTTGGCCCTAACACCCTGACACTTGTTCTAATTATGGCCATGATGCTGGCTCTAAGGCCCTGAAGATATCCCTAAGTAACAGCCTGAATTGTGTCTAACTAAGGCTCTCACGTTATCTCTAACTTAGGCCCTGACGCTGTCCCTTATAGTCTAAGCTGTCATTAAATAATGCCCCAATCCTGTCCATAACTAAGGCCCTGAGTATGTCCCTAAGTACATCTCTGATGATGTCCCTAACAGCCTGAACTGTCTCTTCAAGTTATCTCTGAGGCTCTGACACTGGCCCTTACTAAGGCCTCACCCCGGGGTTGTCCCAGGCTGCTGGGCAGTTTTCTCTTGTCCGCATCTCTAGCCAGCTGCCTGCCATTGGCCACTCTAAGGTTCTGCGATGCAGTGGTCCCACGTGGGATGTGCCTGTGTAGGCTCACCTGTGGGAGGAGAGTCATGGCCACTCTGCCCTCCAGGGGACTGCGGCTCAGGGTAGGAATCTCTCAGCCAGCGTCTGGACACAGGGTTCTGTGTCCTTGTTTGTTGTAAATCCCTTGGAGTTACCTCTAACATTTTTTAAATGGATCTCCCCCTCAGCATATTTATGATTTAAATTATTTACCACATTAAAATTCAGGAATGACATTATTAGAATGAGCAGGAAGACACAGGATGCCCCCCCAATGATCTATTACTTGGAGGATTTAAAATTCTAATGAGAAAACACTCACTCTCCTCATCTTCTTGGGTGTCAGCACAAGGCGGGAATCAGCTGCATTCTTTATTTATCCCTCTGGTTTTCCAGAACCTTTCCTTCAAGGAGAAATCTCTGGGCTCTGCGGGAACTGTGAGTGGTGACCATCAGGTAAATCTGAGACTGAAAAGCAAGAGGAAAAGAGAGAGGGGAGGAGATGAGGATCGGTGGTGGGGAGAAGCAGGGGCATCCACGTTCAATCTCAGGCTGAGAGTCTGGGTTAGTCTCCAACGAAGCTAGGGACCACCAGGATCTGGCCCCACTGGCCTTGTCACCTGGTATGGGGATTGGGGACAGCCAAACAACCATGGCCACTTTCAAAGAAATAAAGAAGGTGGGAGGGCACCCCGAGAGCCAGACTGAAAATGGTCATGCTGTGAAATAATAAGATGCCCTTTTCAGAAAAGTGAAGATGGTTCTCTTGGTTCTCAAAGACTTGCAAATACTCTGTGTCCTTCTAGAGGCATGCTGAAGGCTTCAGCCTTTGAGGGCAGTAATGGGAGTGCATCTGGGCTCAAGACCATCCAGCGCTCACTCCTTGAGGGTGCAGAGGATGACCAGTGTCCACCCCTCGGGTGCTGTGGGGCCTGAGATCCCCTGATCACCGAGGACGGGTGGGGCCGCACAGACACTCCACTGGACCACCGGGGGCTTGGCTGGTGGGCTACAGTCCTTTATCAGATACAAGTTTTACAAACATTTTGTGCCATTTTGCATGGTGGATTATCTTATTCCTTGCTCCTTTTATACACAACTGTTTTTCATTTTGAGGAAGTCCAATTCATCTATTTTGTCTTTTGTTGTTTGTGCTTTTGGTAGATCTAAGAAATCATGACTAAATCCAAGGTCATGAAGATTTACTCTCATGTTTTCTTCTACGAGTTTTATAATTTTGGTTCTTGCATCTAGGCCTTTGGTCCATTTTGCATTGATTTTTGTATACGGGGTGAGGGGAGGTAAGGATCCAAGTTTATTCTTCTGCATGTGGGTATCCAGTCGTTCCAGAACCTGTGCTAACTGTTTGGGAGAAAATACATGCAAATGATGCGACCAACAAGGGCCTAATTCTAAAATATACAAACAGCTCATACAACTCAAAAAAGAAAAAAAAAATCAAAAAATAAGCAGAAGGTCTAAATAGACATTTCTCCAAAGACATACAGTTGGCCAATAGGCACATGAGAAGATGCTCCACATCGCTAGTTATTAGAGAATGCAAATCAAAACTACAGTGAGTTATCACCTCATAGTGGTCAGAATGGCCATCATTAAAATGTCTATAAATAAATGCTGGAGGGGGTGTGGAGAAAAGGGAACCCTCCTACACTACTGGTGGGAATGTAAATTGATGCAGCCACTATGGAAAACAGTATGGAGGTTCCTCAAAAACTAAAAATAGAATTACCATATGAACCAGCAATCCCACTCCTGGACACATATCCAGACAAAACTATAATTCGAAAAGATACATGCACCCCAGTATTCACAGCAGCACTATTCACAATAGCCAAGACATGGAAGCAACCTGAATGTCCCTCAACAGATGAATGGATATAGAAGATGTGATACATATATACAATGGAATATTACTTAGCCATAAAACAGAATGAAATAATGCCATCTGCAGCTACATGGAAGGGCCTAGAGATTATCATACAAAGTGAAGTAAGGCAGACAGAGAACGACAAATACCATATGATATCACTTATATGTGGATTATAAAATGAGACCCAAATGAACCTATCTACAGAACAAAAACCGACTCACAAATATAGAAATCAGACTTGTGGTTGTCAAGGGGAAGACAGGGGAGAGGGATGGATTGGGTGTTTGGGATTAGTAGATGCAAACTATTATATATAGGATGGATAAACAAGGTCTTACTGTACAGCACAGGGAACTATATTCAATACACTGTAATAAACCATAATGGAAAAAATATGAAAAATATGTATATATGTATGTATATATATATATATGAATCACTTTGCTGTACAGCAGAAATTAACACAACATTGTAAGTCAACTATACTTCAGTATCAATTAGTTTGAAGGCACTTTTATAAATTAGGCCTTATTTCTCTTGTCCTTTCATCCTGGGACAAATGTATAACAGAAACTAACCTGGATTACTCCAGGATGAATTCATATCACACAGAACTTTAATTGTTGAACAAACCATTAATACCAGTTACACCATGGGATGTCCTGATCCAATATGAAGTTTGTAAACCTTGTATCAAACCTGCAGAATGCACTAAATTTGGAAATTCAAACTGCAATGAAGCCAACTATCCCATGACTTCTCCACAACTAGTTATACAACATCAATTGGAAACCATATACAATCAAATGAATGTAGACAGAAACAACTATAGCCTTCTTTTTTTTCCTTTTAGATGAAGACGGTATTTAAGGTGATATCTTGGGCTGTTCCAGGATGTTACTCAATTTCCTGGGTATCTCCCATGCACACAGGAGGTACACATGTTAGTTAACTTGTTTGTGCACCTATATGAAGGTAGTTAATACCACAAAACTGTATACATAAAAAGAATTAAATGTTAAAGTCATGTTTTGTATTTTTAATGACAATGAAAAAAAGTGTAGTGCTGATATTTGTTACAAAAATGAACATTAAAAACATTCTTAGTGAAAAAAAGCCATACAGAAAAGGCAACCTAGATCCCATGCTCATCTTGTTTGCTTCAAATCCATCAAGGCTGTCCAAATGAGGGGGAAACTCAGTAATGGTTCCAGAAAAAGAAAACTGGATCAGGATGGAAAAAGACATTTTCATACAGTTGGGACAGCAGGTGAAAGTTTAAGTGGGGCTGAGTATTAAATTATAATGTAGACATCAGGATTTCCTCATTTAGGGGTTATGTGCTGGTTCCTTGGGCAAAACACACTGAGCATTTTGTGTGAGGTGGCAAATGTGAGTACTTTTGGCCATTACTGAAACTTTTCTGTACATTTTAAATTACTGGTAAGTAAATTACTTTTCTAGACAACCGTGTCAGTATCATGCCAGAAAATCAGACAAGACAGACATCAAATTTTGTTATAGAGGCCAAGACTTACCCAGACCAAGTTCAACCAAAGTTGTGATACTTATTTCCCTTGTAGGAGTCCACATGGTATTAAGAGGCACCGTGGGAAGAGTATATTAGTAGCTACCATGTCTTGGGTCCTGTGGATTACCTGGGGTGCAGTAGAAACTGTGAGATTTTAGTATTGCAATTTTTCACATTACTTCAAAAAATATGTTAAAAAATAAATTCAGTAAAGTTGCAAAATATGGAATCAATATACACAAATCAGTTTTGTTTCTATACACTAATAATGAACACCAACAAGAAAAATTAAGAAAACAATCCCATTTTCAATTCCATCAAAAAGAACAAACTATTTAGGAATAAATTTAGCCAAGGGCATGAAAGACCTATACTCAGAAAACTATAAAGCACTGATAAAGAAATTGAAGACACAATAGAAAACAATATTCCATGCTCATGCATCAGAAAAATTACAATTATTAAAATGTTTATTCTATCCAAAGCCATCAACAAACAGTGCCAGGAAAACTAGATACCAGACCCCAAAGAACGACACTGGTCACCATCTACACTGCACATAAAACTATCTAAAAGTGCACAGTATTCCACATTAAACCCTTTCTCTCCTGAGTCCCCTGAAGAAGCACCCCACCCACCCAGCAGTCAGCTGCACAGGAAGATTCTCCACACTTGCTCGTTTTTTCCTCTTGTGGAGTCTCCTCACCATTGGTTCCTGAGAAAACCCAGCTGCTGTCAGTGTGGACAATGCCTCATGGTCCAGAAGCCTAAGCCCTGACAGGAGACAAAGCTCCTGTCTGCTTGTCACAGAGCAAAGTCTGTGGGCAGGGTGCACCTGTGCCCCCAGGGTCAAACAGGTGGGTTCAGCGCCCCCTGTGGGACGTCAGAGAAGAGCCGGGAGCACCGCACTCACAAACCCAGAGGCCTCATCCGGAAGGCAGTTCTGCTGTATATACTAAGTTTGGAAATCCAAACTGAAATGGAGCCAAGTATCTCACTGTATCTTCTCAAAAGATGGTTAAGGAGCAATTAATTACAAACCATATGTAATGAAATGAATGTAGACACAAACTTTACAACTTAAACCAAAATTCACTCAAAATTGCCCATAGACGAATTTAAATTACCAAACTATAAAAAATCCTAGAAAAAAAAATAATCTACATGACTTTGGGTCTGGTGACCTTATTCAGAAAACCGGAAGACAAACCACAAACTGCAAGAAACTATTTCCAAAGCACATATCTGATAAAGGATTTGTACTCAAATTATGCCAACGCCATTAAAATTTGGTAAAGATTGAAACACACACCTGGCCCAAGAAGATAAACAGGCAGTAAATAAGCATACAAGAATATACTCAAGATGCTGGTGGAATGCATGTACAACCAACTTTGGAAGACAGTTTGGCAATTTTTTCCAAATCTAAAAAGTCTCACCTTAGGATCCAAGAAGTGTACCTCTTGTATTTAGACAACTGCTTTAAAAAACTGTGTTCAAACCCAAACTAGCATCAAGTAATGTACAGCAGCTCTATCCATAATGGCTAAAAACTTAAAGATATCAGGATGTCCTTCTGTAGGTGAATTCATAAACAAATTAGGGCACATACATGTCAAGGAGAGCAGAATACACCACCCCAAAATATGCCCATTTGACAAAAGGATTATTTTGGACTGATTAATAAGAAAGAGCAGACCCAGGAGAATCTTTCAAAGCCCAGTAGAAAATGCCCTTTTATGAGGTAAATTTACATTTATTAAGGATATCTCCATTTGTAAGGGTTTGTCCCTCTCTGGACCAGGAATTGAATGATGACTAAATATCAAGAAAAGCTTGTTGGGACTTCCCTGCTGGTCCAGTGGCTAAGGCTCCATGCTCCCAATGCAGGGGGCCAGGGTTCAACTCCTGGTCATGGAACTAGATACCGCATGCTGCAACTAAGAGCCCACATGCCGCAACTAAAGATTCCACAGGCCGCAACTAAGACCTGGCACAGCCAAATAAATAAATGTTTTTTATAAAAAATCCTTGTCAATGAAATAGGCCTGGATGTAAATCTGTGTAACAACCATACCCTTGTTTACTGTGCTTTGCCTAATAACCTCCTTTAAATGGCTTCTTCCATTCCCTAACATCTTTCTTTTGTTCTCAGCAGAAGATAGCATTTAAGCTAACGGCTTGGGCCAATTCAGGGAGTGACTCAGTTTTCCTAGGTATCTTTCAAGTATACAGGAGGTATGCATGGTATATATTAAACTTCTGATTGTTTTCTCTAGTTCCTCTCTTTTTCATTACAAGGGAGATCTCAATAAAGAACATAGAAGGGTAGAGGGAAAATTATTTTTCCTCTAATATACATGCAATGAAATAGTATTCAGAGATATAAAGGAATGGACCATCAACCCGTGCAAAAAAAAAATAGATACATCTAACTTACATTGCTAAGTGAAAGAATCCAGTCTGAAGTGCTACACACTGTATGGCCTCATTTATATGACATTCTAGAAAAGGCAAAACTGACATGGTAAACAATGTATAGAATATGTGGTTGAAATAGTCCATATGATACTTTAGTGGTGAATACCTGTCACTATGCATTTGTCTATACCCACAGATTTTTACAACCCAACAAGTAAATTACAATCTATTCAAACTTAGCTGCTTAGGATATGGGAGTGTCAAAGACTGGAACACAGAATGTAACAAAGAATCTGATTCAGAAATGTATGAAAAAACTCACTGTTGGTAGTGGGACAAATGGGTTGACCTAAGTTAACTTTGGAAATGTACAGAATCTGTAGGCCAAAGACAAAATGTGTCATACATACACAGTGGACTCTATGTTCTTTCCATGAGGGGTAGTAGCTAATACTACTGAAACTACTATATCAGTAATTGAATGGAACAAGCACTGAATTTAATAAATGACAAATGGTGGAAGCCAGGTTTCTTACCACTGGAGTGTGAAGTTACAGTCAAACAAAGGGAGAAGGTTACAATATCCATGTCATAACAGATCCAGTTGGAGATATCAGTATAAACTCTCTTTAGCCTGCACATAGTTCCACATGGAAATCTTTATAATTATGTGTGTATGCATAGGCTGGGATACTTGCATATATTTCCATGCACTGTCAGCTGAGCATATTTAGCTCCCACATGTACGTTTTTAATACCATTCTCTAATAAAAGGAACAAGGGCTCTTTGAAGAAAGGGCTGATACTAGGACTGAGACAGTAAATATATGAAGCAGGATAATCTTAAAATATCAGAAAGTAAAGAAGTACCAAAAATTTTAAAAACCCACAAAAGAGAAATTATGTAAAATGAAAACAGGAGCAAATGGAAAAAGCTCTCAACAGCCAAAGCAAGAATTAACTAAGCAGTCTTAAAATGTAGCACTGGATTATAACCAAAAGTTTACAATAATTATTCACGTGCCCAAACTGGTAAAAATAAATTACATAGTTTTTGATGAACGGTGTTAAAAAGAAATCTCCTATGCAGAAAGCTTCTAAGCAATTTATATAGCCACTCAGCTGTCCATCAAGGATGTGAAGCTAACCCCTCTCTCCTCAAGTGTGGGTTCTGCATTATGACTTCCTCCTAAATAAGACACACAGGATGGACATGGGAAAAAATTAACTTCACTGTGGGAACACTTGACAAACACTACCTCAGCTAGGTGACCAAAGTTGAGAATATAAGTGAGAAGTTCCCTTGAGAGACTGTCCTCTTGACATACAGTGAAGAGGAAGCACTTCACCTCTGTGATCTGCTTTTTCAAAGCCAAGTCTAACCACAACAAAAACACCAAGCAAATCCCAGTGCCCGGCAGTCTATAAAATACCTGACCAGTCCTCCTCCACACTGTCAAGGTCATGGAAACAAGGAGAGTCTGAGCAACTGTCAAAGCCCAGAAGAGACTAAATAGATATGATGACCCCATGTCCTTTGAGATCCTGGAACAAGGAAAGGTATAACAAAGGGAACATGAATAGGGACTTCGGTTAATAATAGAGTATCAATATTTGTTCATTATTTGTCATGATTCTGTAGAAAATTAGACAGGAAAAATTAAACGTCAAATAAGAGAAACCTACTGTAACAAACTGGAAATCTAGAAGAAACGGGTGATTTCTTTGTAAAAACACATTACCAAAATGAACACTAAATTAAGGAAAATACAAAAAGACCAATTAATCACTGAGGAACCTCTTCCCCATACTGGTTATCCTATCACTGTCCCAGGGTTTCCCTCTCCCGGGACAGGGAAGGAACAGAGGCAGAGCTGTTTGGCAGCTCCACTAATATCTGGTCCCACCCAGAATCTTCATCTCCCCCAGCCATGCCTACCCAGTGAGGACACCTGAGGAAGGATCAGGGATTATTGATTCAGATGTATCAACTACGAATTTTTCTTTTCCCAACGACTGGACACACTTACTGAAGTAAAATAAGTTAGTATTTATTGTAAGGGTAGAAATAAATTAATACTTGCAAGTGGCAAGTTAAAGAATGGGTTTGGACCTGGTAGGTCCAGTGGCTCACACTATCTCAGTGTGACCTTGCTTCTCTCCAAAACTTTGTCCTGCTCAGTGCCTTTGGGGGACCCCATTCACAGGCACAGGCTCTCTCATTGCCCTTGGGCCAACAGCAATTCTAGGCTGACAACCACTCACCATCCATTTTCCAAGAAAGAGTTTCTCCTTTTCTTGGGTTCCAAGAAAGTCATGGTTTTAAATGCCTTTGATCTGGTTTGGGTTGCATTCTCATCCTTGACCCAGCACCAGGAGATGGAAAATGGGACTGACTAGATGTGGGTTGTAAACCCATCTTCAAGCTGGGTGGAACATGGGGTCATCCTTCTGCAACTGTTTGGACTGGAAGCAGGTGAGATGTAATTCCCAAAGGAAAACTGAGGCACTTGGGCCTGAGAACAGATGCTGGCTGGCAGAAAGCAACAGATTCTAAGTCAATGACAGCTCACTGCACAGCACAGAATCTGACACAAAAGGAAGAAAGGGGTTCAACTCAGGGTCAGGGGCTGCAGCTACTCATCCAGTGCTCTTACTGTCCTCCCAAGACTGCAAGAAGTTCTTTCACTTGCTGACAAGTCAGAATCGTTGGTGGTGGTAAACTCAAGTCACTTTCCTTGGGCATCAGGTCCTCACATCTCAGAGGTGGGCCCAAAACAGCCCATGTGCCCTCAGAAGACACACAGACCTCATTCCTGCCCCTGAGAGGTGGGAGCCCTTGAGTTATGCCATCTCCCTGGCCATATTAATTGCCCATCCCTGAAAAACAATACTGCTCATTTTCCAGTTTCTTCTCTCTCATTTACTAAGTGAAGAAACCAAATGCTAGGGTGGTAAGGAAACTCTTGTGCAATGAAGTAATGGGAGGCTCAAGAATTATTCCATGCCATGGAACCCATAATTGGCAGGCTTTCCAGAGGCCACATGGATGCACATGGCTCTCCAAGACAATGCAGTGTCACTGTGAACCTCCCATTGTGAGGTCCAGGTGCTCCCATATCTTTGATTCTTAATGAATATGAATGTCAAAAGTTTCTAACGACTGAAAGGACAAAGGATTTCAGGGCCATGGTCTCCTGTATGGTTGTTGTGTCAGGGACACATTCCAATGTTTAGAGGATTATTACTTCTCTTGGCAGCCTATGAGGCTGTGAGGGGGAGGCCTTTTTCTCAACCACATGGATGTTGGTAGTTGAAACTTCTCAAAGGAATGTGTACACTGCCTAGGTAGCTGTTGAATTGCCCGGCATCACGGTCAGCTCTGTAACTATACATGAGGGCCTGGCAATGCCCAGGCTGGACTGAGCTAGAGGACCACAGATGCCTGCCTGGATAGTCAGAGGTCAAGGGCTGTCCTGCCTGAGACCTGATCATCTATTCATGCCCGCTCAGATGCGACAAAGGATGCCTCCAGTGTCAGGAGGGCCCCACCAGCCCTTAAGAAGGCAACATCTGGGGGCTGGCAGGTCACTGCACCCAGTCCTGTATAAATCCACACATGTCCACTGAGTGCCCTGCTGTCTGGGCTGTGCTGGAAACTGGGGCTGCCCAGGCAGAGTAGGGCCAGCATCACCCTTCCCAGGTAGGAGGGCAGAAGGAAACCATGCATGACTTCTGACACCCTCCCCAATCCTTGACAGAGGTTGAGTTGGGTAAGAAACAGTCCGAGACAAGAACAGACATTTCATTCTTCTCTCAGAGCCCAGGACTGAGGGAAGGGAGGCCAGAAAAACAGTTATTGACCTCAGCTCCCTGACTCCTGTCTGACCCTGGGCAAGTCCTATCCATTCTGGAGGCTTCAGAGAGAGGGAGAGGCGAGGGCAATGAGGGCCAATTGTGCTTAAACATAACTCTAACCTTTACCCTAAGAACCCTAACTTCTAACTTTAACCCCCTAACAACCCTAGCCCCAGACCCGTAGACCCTCGCCCCTGACCCCTAAACTCTAATCCCCGACCCTGACCCTTTAACCACAACCCTCTACCACGACTCTCCAACAATGGCCCATAACCCTAAACCATGGCCCCTGAACCCTCACACTGACTCAACCCAAGACCTAAAGCCTGGCCTAGTGGGTGCCGAAGGATGACTGTATGAACTCTCAAATAAACCAAGGAATTAAATCTTCTTGACCATGAATTTAGCAATGGTTTCTTAGATTTGACAGTAAAGCATAAGAAATGAAAGGAAAAAATAGACAAATTGGATTTCCTCAAAATTACAAACCTTTGTGCATCAAAAGAGGCTATCCAGAAAGTAAAAAGACGGCCCACAGAATGGAAGACAATATTGGCACGTTGTATATCTGATAAGACTCTTTACCTAGAATATACCCAGGACTTTTACAACTCATCAACAAAAAGACAAACAATAAAATTTTTGAAACAGACAAATGGCTTGCATGGACTGCTCTTCAGGCAAGACATACAAATGGTCAACAAGGAAATGAAAAGATGTCAAACATCAGTAGTCATGATGAAAATGCAAATTAAAGCCACGATGTGATGCCCCTTCACACACACTAGAATAAAAATAAATTTTTAAATATATAAATAAAAATAACAAATGTTGGCAACAATGTAGAGTAATTAGAACCCTTAAAAGTTACTTGTGGAGATGTACAATGGTGCAGTCTATATGTACAAAACTTTAACATTTACTCAAAAATATAAAATATAATTACCATGTGGTTCAACAACTCCACTCCTAGACATATTCCCAAAAAATTGAAAACAGGTGTTCAAACAAAAACTTGTTCACCAATTATTAATAGCAACACTGTTCACAGTAGCCCAAGGTAGAAAAGATTTAAATGTCCATCAGCAGGTAAATGGATAAGCAAAATAAGGTAGACACATAAGCTGCATTATTCTGTCATATAAAGGAATAAAGTAAAATTATACAGCCACTGTGGAAAACTGTATGGTGGCTCCTCAAAAACATGGAAAATGTATGATCCCTTGATTCCACTCCAGGGTGTACACCCAAACTATTAGAAAGCAAGGACTGGAACAGATATCTGTACCCCATATTCATAGCAACATTATTCACAATAACCAAAAGGTGGAAGCAACACAACAAATCCTTCAACAGATGAATGGATAAGTACAGTGTAGTATATACACAATGGAATATGACTCAACCTTTAAAACTAAGGTAATTCTCACACATGCTACAATGTGATGAACCTTGAAGTTATTATGCTAAGTGAAACAAGCCAGACACAGAAAGGACAAACGTTCTATGATTCCACTAGTATGAGGTATCCAGATAAGTCAAATTCAAAGACAAAGTAGAATAAGGTTGCCAGAGGTTGAGGTGAGTTAGTGTTTAATGGCTATGGTTTCACATGGGGAAAATAAAGTTCTGGAGATGGATGGTGAAGATATTTTTACAACAATGTGAATGTAGTTAACGCCATAGCACTGTACACTTAAAAATGGTTTAAATGGGTCTTCCCTCGTGGCACAGTGGTTAAGAATCCGCCTGCCAATGCAGGGGACACGGGTTCAAGCGCTGGTCCTGGAAGATCCCGCATGCCGTGGAGCAACTAAGCCCATGCGCCACAAATACTGAGCCTGCGCTCTAGAGCCCGTGCTCCGCAAGAGAAGCCACCGCAATGAGAAGCCTGCACACAGCAACTAAGAGTAGCCTCCGCTCGCCGCAACTAGAGAAAGCCTGCACACAGCAACAAACACCCGACACAGCCAAAAAATAAAATAAAATAAATTTTTTAAAAAAGCTTTAAAAAATGGTTTAAGTGGTAAATGTTATGTGTTTTTAATCACAATGGAAAAATGAATGAAATAATGATCAATGTTACAATGTGGATAAACATTGAAAACTTCCTAAGTGAAAGAAGCCATACAGAAAAACCACCCAGATCATGCTCATCTTGTACACTTTAAATCCAGCAAGGTTTTCAAAGTGAGGAAAAGCCCCAGTGATGGTTCCAAGAAAAGAAAACTGGATTCGAATGGAAAAATACGTTTCCACAAAGCTGGGGCAGCTGGTGAAAGTTGAAGCAGGTCTGGGGATAGGATTATAATGTGGAAACCATAATTATTCCCCATTTTGGGGTTATGTGCTGGTTCCCTGGGAGAGTGGCCCTCCCACTCTCACAGGGTAAAACAAACTGGTGTATTTTGTGAATGTGGAAAACTTGATACTGCTATTTGAAGTTTTGTATACACTTGAAATTTACTAGAAAATAAAGTGCTTATCAAACAACCATGTCGTACCACGCCAGAAATACAGACATCAAACTTTGTTATAGAGGCCAAGCTCTACCCAGATCCAGCTCACCCACAGTGGTGATGCCAATCACCCTTGTAGGAGGCCACACACTACAAGAGGCACCGTGGGAAGATTATATTGGGAGACACTATGTCTTGGGTGCTGTGGATGACCTAGATGTAGTTGAAACAGTGGGATTTCTGAATTCTAGTTTTCCACATTCAATCAACAAAAAACTGTTACAACTAAAAAATGAATTCAGTAAAGCTGCAGGATACAAAAGAAAGAAAAATCAATGCACAAAAATCATTTGTGATTCTATACACTGATAATGAACCATCAGAAAAAGAATTAAAAAAAAATCCCATTTACAATTGCATCCAAAAAGATAACTAGGAGTAAATTTAACCAAGGACGTGAAGGACCTGCACAATGAAAACTGGAAGACACTGATAAAGGAAACTGAACAGACAAAAATAAATAGAAAGATACCCCGTGCTCATGGGTAAAAAGAATAGTGTGAAAATATGCATTCTAAGGTGGGACTTCCCTGGCCATCCAGGGGTTGGGACTCTGCGCTCCCACTGCAGGGGGCGCAGGTTCGATCCCTGGTTGGGGAACTAAGATCCCGCATCCTGCATACCACATGGTGTGGCCCAATTTTTTTTTTTTAACATCTTTATTGAAGTATAATTGCCTTACAATGGTGTGTTAGCTTCTGCTTTATAACAAAGTGAATCAGTTATACATATAAAATATGTTCCCATTTCTCTTCCCTCTTGCATCTCCCTCCCTCCCACCCTCCCCATCCCATCCCTCTAGGTGGTCACAAAGCACCGAGCTGATCTCCCTGTGCTATGCGGCTGCTTCCCACTAGTTATCAATTTTACATTTGGTAGTGTATATATGTCCATGACACTCTCTTACCCTGTCACATCTCACCCCACCCCCTCCCCATATCCTCAAGTCCATTCTCTAGTAGGTCTGTGTCTTTATTCCCGTCTTGCCACTAGGTTCTTCATGGCCTTTTTTTTCCCCTTAGATTCCGTATATATGAGTTAGCATACTGTATTTGTTTTTCTCTTTCTGACTTACTTCACTCTGTATGACAGACTCTAACTCCATCCACCTCATTACAAATACCTCCATTTCATTTCTTTTTATGGCTGAGTAATATTCCATTGTATATATGTGCCACATCTTCTTTATCCATTCATCTGTCGATGGACATTTAGATTGCTTCCATGTCCTGGCTATTGTAAATAGAGCTGCAATGAACATTTTGGTACATGACTCTTTTTGACCTATGGTTTTCTCAGGGTATATGCCCAGTAGTGGGATTGCTGGGTCGTATGGTAGTTCTATTTGTAGTTTTTTAAGGAACCTCCATACTGTTCTCCATAGTGGCTGTATCAATTTACATTCCCACCAACAGTGCAAGAGTGTTCCCTTTCCTCAACACCCTCTCCAGCATTTATTGTTTCTAGATTTTTTGATGATGGCCATTCTGACCGGTGTGAGATGATATCTCATTGTAGTTTTGATTTGCAGTTCTCTAATGATTAATGATGTTGAGCATTCTTTCATGTGTCTGTAGGCCATCTGTATATCTTCTTTGGAGAAATGTCTATTTAGGTCTTCGGCCCATTTTTGGATTGGGTTGTTCGTTTTTTTGTTATTGAGCTGCATGAGCTGCTTGTAAATCTTGGAGATTAATCCTTTGTCAGTTGCTTCATTTGCAAATATTTTCTCCCATTCTGATGGTTGTCTTTTGGTCTTGTTTATGGTTTCCTTTGCTGTGCAAAAGCTTTTAAGTTTCATTAGGTCCCATTTGTTTATTTGTGTTCTTATTTCCATTTCTCTGGGAGCTGGGTCAAAAAGAATCTTGCTGTGATGTATGTCATAGAGTGTTCTGCCTATGTTTTCCTCTAAGAGTTTGATAGTGTCTGCCCTTACACTTATGTCTTTAATCCATTTTGAGTTTATTTTTGTGCATGGTGTCAGGGAGTGTTCTAATTTCATACTTTTACATGTACCTGTCCAATTTTCCCAGCACCACTTATTGAAGAGGCTGTCTTTTCTCCACTGTATATGCTTGCCTCCTTTATCAAAAATAAGGTGCCCATATGTGTGTGGGTTTATCTCTGGGCTTTCTATCCTGTTCCATTGATCTATATTTCTGTTTTTGTGCCAGTACCACACTGTCTTGATTACTGAAGCTTTGTAATATAGTCTGAAGTCAGGGAGCCTGATTCCCCCAGCTCCATTTTTCGTTCTCAAGATTGCTTTGGCTATTCGGGGTCTTTTGTGTTTCCATACAAATTGTGAAATTTTTTGTTCTAGTTCTGTGAAAAATGCCAGTGGTAGTTTGATAGGGATTGCATTGAATCTGTAGATTGCTTTGGGTAGTAGAGTCATTTTCACAATGTTGATTCTTCCAATCCAGGAACATGGTATATCTCTCCATCTATTTGTATCATCTTTAATTTCTTTCATCAGTGTCTTATAATTTTCTGCATACAGGTCTTTTGTCTCCTTAGGTAGGTTTATTCCTAGATATTTTATTCTTTTTGTTGCAATGGTAAATGGGAGTGTTTTCTTAATTTCACTTTCAGATTTTTCGTCATTAGTGTATAGAAATGCAAGAGATTTCTGTGCATTAATTTTGTATCCTGCTACTTTACCAAATTCATTGATTAGCTCTAGGAGTTTTCTGGTAGCATCTTTAGGATTCTCTATGTATAGTATCATGTCATCTGCAAATAGTGACAACTTTACTTCTTCTTTTCCTATTTGGATTCCTTTTATTTCTTTGTCTTCTCTGATTGCTGTGGCTAACACTTCCAAAACTATGTTGAATAATAGTGGTGAGAGTCGGCAACCTTGTCTTGTTCCTGATCTTAGTGGAAATGGTTTCAGTTTTTCACCATTGAGGACAATGTTGGCTGTGGGTTTGTCATATATGGCCTTTATTATGTTGAGGAAAGTTCCCTCTATGCCTACTTTCTGCAGGGCTTTTATCATAAATGGGTGTTGAATTTTGTCGAAAGCTTTCTCTGCATCTATTGAGATGATCATATGGTTTTTCTCCTTCAGTTTGTTAATATGATGTATCACATTGATTGATTTGCATATATTGAAGAATCCTTGCATTCCTGGGATAAACCCCACTTGATCATGGTGTATGATCCTTTTAATGTGCTGTTGGATTCTGTTTGCTAGTATTTTGTTGAGGATTTTTGCATCTATGTTCATCAGTGATATTGGCCTGTAGTTTTCTTTCTTTGTGACATCTTTGTCTGGTTTTGGTATCAGGGTGATGGTGGCCTTGTAGAATGAGTTTGGGAGTGTTCCTCCCTCTGCAATATTTTGAAAGAGTTTGAGAAGGATAGGTGTTAGCTCTTCTCTAAATGTTTGATAGAATTCACCTGTGAAGCCATCTGGTCCTGGGCTTTTGTTTGTTGGAAGGTTTTTAATCACAGTTTCAATTTCAGTGCTTGTGATTGGTCTGTTCATATTTTCTATTTCTTCCTGGTTCAGTCTCGGCAGTTTGTGCATTTCTAAGAATCTGTCCATTTCTTCCAGGTTGTCCATTTTATTGGCATAGAGTTGCTTGTAGTAATCTCTCATGATCTTTTGTATTTCTGCAGTGTCAGTGGTTACTTCTCCTTTTTCATTTCTAATTCTGTTGATCTGAGTCTTCTCCCTTTTTCTCTTGATGAGTCTGGCTAATGGTTTATCAATTTTGTTTATCTTCTCAAAGAACCAGCTTTTAGTTTCATTGATTTTTGCTATTGTTTCCTTCATTTCTTTTTCATTTATTTCTGACCTGATCTTTATAATTTCTTTCCTTCTGCTGGCTTTGGGGTTTTTTTGTTCTTCTTTCTCTAATTGCTTTAGGTGCAAGGTTAGGTTGTTTATTCGAGATGTTTCCTGTTTCTTGAGGTAGGCTTGTATTGCTATAAACTTCCCTCTTAGCACTGCTTTTGCTGCGTCCCATAGGTTTTGGGTCGTCGTATCTCCATTGTCATTTGTTTCTAGGTATTTTTTGATTTCCCCTTTGATTTCTTCAGTGATCACTTCGTTATTAAGTAATGTATTGTGTAGCCTCCATGTGTTTGTATTTTTTACAGATCTTTTCCTGTAATTGATATCTAGTCTCATAGCGTTGTGGTCGGAAAAGATACTTGATACGATTTCAATTTTCCTAAATTTACCAAGGCTTGATTTGTGACCCAAGATATGATCTATCCTGGAGAATGTTCCATGAGCACTTGAGAAAAATATGTATTCTGTTGTTTTTGGGTGGAATGTCCTATAAATATCAATTAAGTCCATCTTGTTTAATGTATCCTTTAAAGCTTGTTTTTCCTTATTTATTTTCATTTTGGATGATCTGTCCATTGGTGAGAGTGGGGTGTTAAAGTCCCCTACTATGATTGTGTTGCTGTCGATTTCCCCTTTTATGGCTGTTAGTATTTGCCTTATGTATTGAGGTGCTCCTATGTTGGGTGCATAAATATTTACAATTGTTATACCTTCCTCTTGGATCGATCCCTTGATCATTATATAGTGTCCTTCTTTGTCTCTTGTAATAGTCTTTATTTTAAAGTCTATTTTGTCTGATATGAGAATTGCTACTCCAGCTTTCTTTTGATTTCCATTTGCATGGAATATCTTTTTCCATCCCCTCACTTTCAGTCTATATGTGTCTCTAGGTCTGAAGTGGGTCTCTTGTAGACAGCATATATATGGGTCTTGTTTTTGTATCCATTCAGCCAGCCTGTGTCTTTTGGTGGGAACATTTAAACCATTTACATTCAAGGTAATTATCGATATGTATGTTCCTATTCCCATTTTCTTAAATGTTTTGGGTTTTTTATTGTAGGTGTTTTCTTTCTCTTGTGTTTCTTGCCTAGAGAAGTTCCTTTAGCATTTGTTGTAAAGCTGGTTTGGTGGTGCTGAACTCTCTCAGCTTTTGCTTGTCTGTAAAGGTTTTAATTTCTCCATCGAATCTGAATGAGATCCTTGCTGGGTAGTGTAATCTTGGTTGTAGGTTTTTCTCCTTCATCACTTTAAGTACATCCTGCCACTCCCTTCTGGCTTGCAGAGTTTCTGCTGAAAGATCAGATGTTAACCTTATGGGGATTCCCTTGTGTGTTATTTGTTTTTTTTCCCTTACTGCCTTTAATATGTTTTCCTTATATTTAATTTTTGACAGTTTGATTAATATGTGTCTTGGTGTGTTTCTCCTTGGGTTTATCCTGTATGGGACTCTCTGTGCTTCCAGGACTTGGTTAACTATTTCCTTTCCCATATTAGGGAAGTTTTCAACTATAATCTCTTCAAATATCTTCTCAGTCCCTTTCTTTTTCTCTTCTGCTTCTGGGACCCCTATAATTCGAATGTTGGTGCGTTTAATGTTGTCTCAGAGGTCTCTGAGACTGTCCTCAGTTCTTTTCATTCTTTTTTCTTTATCCTGCTCTGCAGTAGTTATTTCCACCATTTTATCTTCCAGGTCACTTATCCTTTCTTCTGCCTCAGTTATTCTGCTATTGATCCCATCTAGAGTATTTTTAATTTCATTTATTGTGGTTTTCATCATTGCTTGGTTCCACTTTAGTTCTTCTACGTCCTTGTTAAATGTTTCTTGCATTTTGTCCATTCTATTTCCAAGATTTTGGATCATCCTTACTATCATTATTCTGAATTCTTTTTCAGGTAGACTACCCATTTCCTCTTCATTTGTTAAGTCTGGTATGTTCTGACCCTGCTCCTTCATCTGCTGTGTGTTTTTCTGTCGTCTCATTTTGCTTATCTTACTGTGTTTGGGGTCTCCTTTTCACAGGCTGCAGGTTCGTAGTTCCCATTGTTTTTGGTATCTGTCCCCAGTGGCTAAGGTTGGTTCAGTGGGTTGTGTAGGCTTCCTGGTGGAGGGAACTAGTGCCTGAGCTCTGGTGGATGAGGTTGGATCTTGTCTTTCTGGTGGGCACGTCCACGTCTGGTGGTGTATTTTGGGGTTTCTGTGGCCTTATTATGATTTCATGCAGCCTCTCTGCTAATGGATGGGGCTGTGTTCCTGTCTTGCTAGTTGTTTGGCATAGGGTGTCCAGCACTGTAGCTTGCTCGTCGTTGAGTGAAGCTGGGTCTTGATGTTGAGATGGATATCTCTGAGAGATTTTTGCCGTTTGGTATTACATGGAGCTGGGAGGTCTCTTGTGGACCAGCGTCCTGAAGTTGGCTCTCCCACTTCAGAGGCACGGCCCTGATGCCTGGCTGGAGCACCAAGAGCCTTTCGTCCACACGGCTCAGAGTAAAAGGGAGAAAAAATAGAAAGAAAGAAAGAAAGAAAGAGGCTATAATATAGTGAAGTAAAATAAAGCTATTGTAAAGCAAAGCTATACAGACAAAATCGCACCCAGAAGCATATACATATACACTCACAAATAAAAGGAAAAGGGGAAAAATTAATATATCCTGCTCCCAAAGTCCACCTCCTGAATTTGGAATGATTCGTTGTCTATTCATGTATTCAACAGATGCAGGCACATCAAGTTGTTTGTGGAGTTTTAATCCGCTGCTTCTAAGGCTGCTGGGAGAGATTTCCCCTTATCTTCGCTGTTCGCACAGCTCCTGGGGTTCAGCTTTGGATTTGGAACCGCCTCTGCGTGTAGGTCACCTGAGGGCGTCTATTCCCCGCCCAGACTGGACGGGGTTAAAGGAGCAGATGCTTCGGGGGCTCTGGCTCACTCAGGCCGCGGGGAGGGAGGTGTACAGAGGAGGCGGGGTGAGCCTGCGGCGGCCGAGGCCGGCGTGACGTTGCACCAGCCTGAGGCAGGCAGTGCGTTCTCCCGGGGAACTTGTCCCCGGATCACGGGACCCTGGCAGTGGCGGGTTACACAGGCTCCCGGGAGGGGCGATGTGGAGAGTGACCTGTGCTCACACACAGGCTTTTTGGAGCCGGCAGCAGCAGCCCCAGCGTCTCACGCCCGTCTCTGTTGTCCGTGCTGATCGCAACGGCTCGCACCTTTCTCTGGAGTTCGTTTAGGCGGCACTCTGAATCCCCTCTCCTTGCGCTCAGCGAAACAAAGAGGCAAGAAAAAGTCTCTTGCCTCTTCGGCAGCTGCAGAACTTTTCCCAGTCTCCCTCCCAGCCAGCTGTGGTGCGCTAACCCCTTCAGGCTGTGTTCACGCCACCAGCCCCAGTCCTCTCCCTGCGATCCCACCGAAGCCTGAGCCTCAGCTCCCAGCCCCGCCCGCTGAGCAGACAAGCCTCTCGGCCTGGTGAGTGCTGCTCTGCGCTGAGCCTCTGTGCGGGAGTCTCTCCGTTTTTTCTTCTGCGCCCCTGTTGCTGTGGGGTCTGCGCTGATCGCCGCGGCTCGCGCCCTTCTCTGGAGTTCGTTTAGGTGGCGCTCTGAATCCCCTCTCCTTGCGCGCTGCAAAACAAAGAGGCAAGAAAAAGTCTCTTGCCTCTTCGGCAGCTGCAGACTTTTTCTCGGTCTCCTTCCCAGCCAGCTGTTGTGCGCTAATCCCTTCAGGCTGTGTTCACGCCGCCAGCCTCAGTCCTCTCCCTGCGATCCAACCGAAGCCGAGCCTCAGCTCCCAGCCCCGCCCGCCCCCGTGGGGGAGCAGACAAGCCTCTCGAGTTGCTAAGTGCTGCTCGGCGCCGATCCTCTGTGCGGGAATCTCTCCGTTTTTCCCTCTGCACCCCTGTTGCTGTGGGATCCGTGCTGGTAGCTGCGGCTCGCGCCCGTCTCTGAAGTTCGTTTAGGCGGCGCTCTGAATCCCCTCTCCTCGCGCACCAGGAAACAAAGAGGGAAGAAAAAGTCTCTTGCCTCTTCGGCAGCTGCAGACTTTTTCCCGGACTCCCTCTCGGCTAGCTGTGGTGCACTAACCCCTTCAGGCTGTTTTCACGCCGCCAACCCCAGTCCTCTCCCTGCGATCCGACCAAAGCCCGAGCCTCAGCTCCCAGCCCCGCCTGCCCCGGCGGGTGAGCAGACAAGCCTCTCGGGCTGGAGAGTGCTGGTTGGCACCGCTCCTCTGTGCGGGAACCTCTCTGCTTTGCCCTCCGCACCCCTGTGGCTGCGCTCTCCTCCGTGGCTCCGAAGCTTCCCCCCTCTGCCACCCGCAGTCTCTGCCCGCGAAGGGGCTTCCTAGTGCGTGGAAATCTTTCCTCCTTCACAGCTCCCTCCCACTGGTGCAGGTGCCGTCCCTATTCTTTTGTCTCTGTTATTTCTTTTTTCTTTTGCCCTACCCAAGTACGGGGGGAGTTTCTTGCCTTTTTGGCGGTCTGACGTTTTCTGCCAGCGTTCAGTGGGTGTTCTGTAGGAGCAGTTCCACGTGTAGATGTATTTCTACTGTATCTGTGGGAAGGAAGGTGATCTCCGCGTCTTACTCTTCCGCCATCTTCCCGAGGCTCCCCCCAAATTTTTTTTTAATTTTAAAAAATATGCATTCTACCAAATTAATGTACACATTCAACACAATCCCTACCAAAAGTCCAAAGACACTTTCCATAGAAACAGAGCAAACAATCTTAAGATGTGTGTGGAACCACAAAGGACCCAGAAGAGCCAAAGCCACCCTGAGGAAGGAGAATGGGCTGGAGGCATTTCGCTCCCTGACTTCACACTTCATTACGAAGCTACATTCCCCAAAAAGTGTGGAATTGGCACAAAAACAGGCGCACAGACCAAAGGAACAGAGCAGAGAGCCCAGGAACCAACCTACAGGTATGTGATCAGTTAATTCACAAGCAAGGAGCCAAGAACATACATCAGGGAAAGGACAGTCCCCTCAATGAACGGTGCTGGGAAAACCGGACGCCACTCGCCAAAGAACAACACTGCACTCTGTCTACACCACACACAAAAGCGGCCAAAAACCCAGTTTTCCACATCAAGCCCTTCCTCTCCTGGGTCCTCTGAAGACAGACACCCTCAGCGGTCAGCAACGCACAGGAACCTTCTCCCCACATTTCCTCACATTTTCCCTCAGTGGTGTCACCTCCCAGCAGGTCCTGAGGAGACCAGACTCCTTTCAGCATGAACTGGACCCCACAGTGTCACAAAGCTGAAGCCTCAGGGGGTCCTGAGGAGACTCGGCTTCTGTTAGTGTGGACTCGACCCCAGCTTGTCCTGAAGCCCGGCCGTCAGCGTGGATGCAACCCGCGTGTCCCAGAAGCCAAAGCCCCAGGGGGTCCTGAGGAGACAGGGCTCCTCTAAGCATGAACGTGAACAGCATGATCTGAACAGACATCCCACCATAAAAAGATATACAGATGGTAAAAATCATACAGAAACAAGCTCAACATCATATACCATTAGGGAATTACAAATTAAAATCATGAGATATCACAGCATACCTATTTAGCACTGCTAAACTCCAAAAATATGAAAATACCAATTGTTAGAGGGTGAGGAACAAAAGGAGCTCTCCTTCATAACTGGGGGGATGCATGTGCAGCCACTTTGGAAGACAATTTGGCAGTTTTTTCCAAAACTAAACAAGTCTCACGTTGGGATCCAACAATCATGCTTCCAGTATTCAGGCAACTGCTTTGAAAATCTATGTCCAAATGCAAACAAGGATGCAATTATGCACAGCAGCACTTTCATAATGGCTAAAAACTTGAAGAAATCAGGATATCCTTCAAAAGATGAATGTATAAACAAATTGGGGTACATCCATGTCAAGGTGAGTAGAATATGCCACCCCAAAATATGTCTCTCTGGCATAAGGATTATTGGTCTGCTTTAAAAAAAAAGGGGGGGGGCTTCCCTGGAGCCTCAGTGGTTAAGAGTCTGCCTGCCAATGCAGGGGACACGGGTTCGAGCCCTGGTTCGGGAAGATCCCACATGCCGCAGAGCAACTAAGCCCGTGCTCCACAACTACTGAGCCTGCGTTCTAGAGCCCACGAGCCACAACTATTGACCCCATGTGCCACAACTACTGAAGCCTGCACACCTAGAGCCTGTGCTCCACGAGAAGAAAAGCCACAATGAGAAGCCCATGCACTGCAAAGAAAAGTAGCCCCTGCTCGCCACAACCAGAGAAAAGCCTGCATGCAGCAACGAAGACCCAATGCAGCCAAAAATAAAATAATATATCCAATAAAAGTATCTCAGAAAACTGAGATTGCTGTTTTATGAAAGACATTTACAATACAGAAGTCTCCATTTATAAGGGTATGTCCCTCTTTGCACCAAAAATGGAAGGATAATTAAATCTTAAGTAACTCTTTTCAATGGAGAAGTCCTGACTTAAATGTGCAAACAATCATACCCTTGTTTACTGTGCTTTGCATGATAACCTGCCATAAGTGGTCTTCCCCCCTTCCCCAGCATATTTCTTCTGTTTTTAGCTGAAGAGGTATTTAAGGGGATGGTTTTGGTCATTTCAGGGAGTGACTCAGTTTTCCTTGCTATCCCCCCTGTATTCAGAAGGTATACATGTAATTAAACTTCTGCTTTTCTCCTGGTAATCTGTCTTTTATTTCAGGGGCAGGGGGGGCCTCAACCAAGAACCTAGAAAAGTAGAGGGAAAATTGTTTTTCTGCCCATACACATGCAGTGGAATACTACTCAGCAGAAAGGAATGCACCATCAGCCTATGGAAAGACATGGATAAATCCTCAGTATATACTGCTACGTGAAAGCATCCAGGCTGAGGAGGCTGCACACAGTATGACCCCATTGGTGACACTCTGGGAAAGGCAAAGCTACACAGATGATAAGCAGATCATGCGGTGGGGGGTTTGAAGTATTCCATGTGACACTCTAGGATGGATACCTGCCACTATGCATTTGTCTAAACCCATAGATGTGTGTAGCCCAAGGGGCCAATCATAATCTATTCAAATTTAGTTATTTAGGATGTAGGAGTGTTGCAGGATGGAATACATTATGTGACAGAGTCTAACTGTATTAGAAATATATGGAAACAACTCACCGTAGGGGATGGGATCAAAGGTGCTGTCCTAAGTTACCTTTGGAAATGAATGGAATCTGTAGATTAAAGGCAAAATTGACCCTATATAAACAGTGGGCTTTATTTTACGAAGTTCTTTCCAGGGTGTAGTAGCTAACAACTCTGAAACCTCTGCACGTGTAACCTGGAAAGGAGCAATGCATATATAAACGGCAGATGGTGGGAGCCAGGCTCCTCACTGTGGGAGTGGGAAGTTACAGATAAGCAAGGGGAGAGCCTCTGCCCTCGTAATGCTGGATCTGGGCTTCCTGGGCGGATGTTGACTGGCCGGGGAAACACACAGATCTTCACGCTGGGAAGACCCTGCAGACACAGGAACTTCACGCCCCATCTTTCCACCCATACCTGCTGGAAACGCTCAGCCCTCTATCATCAGTCAATTGCAGCGTTTAAGACAGTCTCGCCCCCAGGCAGATAAAGGAACATGAGGGTCTTGCTTACGCCTAAGCTGTCCCAGAATCCAGGCCCTGGGGGTGGAGCCAGGTTGGGGGTGCCTGGGCCTCTGACCAGCAGGTGAGAGGAAGGAGGAAGACCAGTCCTGAGGACAGAGGTTCCCTCAAGTCTGTGAGCCCAGGAGCCCCGATGGGATTCATTCCTACTGAGGACATGGGCGGGGCCTGCAGTGGTTCTGTGTTCCCCCTGGGCCCCTTTGATGAAGCCATGGCAGCACTGAGCCCAGACATCTACTGGCAGTGTCTCAAACTCTGACACAGTGGTTTTACAAAGGAACAAGAGAATGGAGCTGAGCCCCTGACGGCCACTCCTTTCTGGCTCTGAGTTGCTTCCAACTGGACGGCAGTCACCTGCACATAGTCTGCTGTGACCTACCTGCCCCCTTTGGCCTTTCCTCTCCCTCCCTGCGATGATGCCCATGACATTTCCAGCCTCGACCCCTCTCGCAGGCCAGACTCCTCTGTCCAGTCACTGCACCCCCATCTCACCTTGGGGGCTAACAGGCCCCTCAGAGGACTGGGATCCTGCAGCTCCCCACACCCAGGAGCAGCCCCACCTTCCCAGGTTGCCGAGCCCAGGCACCAGGTGTAACCGAGCAGGACCCTACGGGGCCTTCCCAGTACAGACCCCTCCCCGACATCCTCTGCTGTAGCTCCTCTCTGAAGTACCTGGATAACAGTATCTGATGCATGCTTCCTGAGTTGTTTTACAGATGCTGAAACCACCACCAAACGGAAGAAATTAACTACCTGATGATCTTGAACAGGTAACCCCGGAACTTCTGGTGCCTAAGAATTTATAATGTTAACCGCCTGTTACCTCACCATCAACCGGAGAATTGTGCACCAGCTGATCGCATACCCTGTGACGCCCCTCCTTCACTTGGCCTTTAAAATTCCTTTGCTGAAATCCTTCAGGGAGTTTGGGGTTTTAGAGCACAGGCCACCTGGCCTCCTTGTATTGGCACTCTTACAATTAAAGCTGCACTTCCCTTCACCACACCCGGTGTCAGTAGACTGGCTTTACTGCACTCGGGCAAGCGGCCCCAAGTTTTGTTCGGTAACACTGGGGTCTCCCAGGCTCCCACTCTCCTTGTGTCCCACTGACTGTCATCTGCTCCTCCAGAGTCTTGCTGCAACAAAAATAGAAATGAAGTTTTCCCTCCCCTGAGAACAAGGAAAACAAAGGGAACGGTGAATAGGCTAGAGAAGAAACATAATCTGGCCTGAAAGAGTTAATCACTCCTTGTTTTACTTTGTCACTAATTTGTAGTAACTAGATGTGTACTTTACAAAGCTAATCTCACTCCCTGACACTATGTAATTTACCTCTGGCACCCATTACCCCTAACTCTGTGTGAGTTACATCCCCTGCCTCTCACTCCCTAACCTTATTATGTCCAGCACTTACATTCTATACGCCCTTCATAACAAGTCACCCCCTATAGTTTTTGCATTTCAGAGACAAGGTCACCGGTCGATAAACGAGAAGCAAACGGATGCAATTTCCAGACTGCCGGACCCCAATTACCGGGCAGCCTGATGCCAACTATGACTGTTTTGAAATAATGCAAAGGAAAGGAGGAATGCAAGACCTTCACTACTTCGATCCTCATCCTATACCCCGGACCGCGAGAGCCCCACGTATAAAATCTTCCCTGATTCTCAAGGAGGGGTGCCCAGTTCTTGAGGCGCTAGCCGGCTGTGTCTTCCCTGTTGTCTGGCAGAAGAATAAAGCCATCTCTCTCTTCTTCCAGAATCGCTGTCTCCGTATTTCTGTTTGGCCTCGGTGCACAGGGAAGCCGAAATTTCGACAGCAGTCTGTGGCCAGTTCCCACACTAATTCACCTCTACGCCCACAGTCCTGGTCCAAGCCCGATCTTGTGCCTGGTTCCTCCATCAGGCCCTGACAGAACTCCCTGCCCGCACGGTGCACCTCACATCCCACCCCAACGTGGTCTTTCTGAAGCATAAACGAGACTGTGACTCTCCCCCACCTGTAATCCCCCAAAAGTTTCCCCACTTCGCTAGGGTATCTGCTGGGAGAGACATCTGCCAAGGCCCTGAGAGTCCCCGTCATCCCCACTAGGCTGCTGGCTCCTGAGTCCCCTGACAATGAGCACCTCAGCCGGCCATGTGACACAGCAGGAAACCCCAGAACTGCTCACCTCACGAGGGGACTGGCACGGCCACGGCCTGATCAGAGAGAGCAGAGAAGGGCTCCCCAGCTGGGACACAGACTCTGCACGAGTGTCCTCTCCCTGAGCCACTACATCACCTCGTGTGACTTGAGGGAAGGAAGGACCGAGGCACACTTGGCTCCTAAGGAGGATGGGATAGGCTCAGCCACGTCCCCCCAAATTCACATGCTGAATCCCTAACCCCCAGGACCCCAGGATGTGGCTGTATTTGGAGATGGGATTTTTAAAGAGGCAATCAAGGTAAAAATGAGGTCACTAGGGTGGATCTTAATCCAATAGGATTGGTGTTCTACAAGAAGAGATTAGGACACAGATAGGCAAATGGGGAGACCACGTGAGGACCTGGGGAGAAGATGGCTGTCTAAGTACCAAGTAGAGAGGCCTCAGGAGAAGCCAGCCTGCACACACCTTGATCTCAGACAGCATCCAGGACTGGGAGTTCGGTCTGTTATTCAAGCTGCACAGTCTGTGGTATTTGTTACAGAGGTCCTGAGCAGACTCACACGCAGGGTAACTCAGGGCTCAGACTGGACAGAGCCCACTCTCCATCCCCCTGTACGGGAGTTACAGGATCCTCAGGAACTGAGGAGGGGGTCCCTGAGGAGAGGCACAAGATAGAAGGTGCTAGGCATTAACATGACTGCATTCATGTTAAACGTGCCTGAAGTCCATTCACACGAGACGGTTTTGTCCTGTATGTACATCGGCACCTTCCGTCTGAACTGCAGATCTTTAGCTTCACCACCTCCACTGAGAGCATTAGCTTCACCTACTGTGGACCATCTCCTATAGGATTTCCAGAACCACAAAGCATCGAACCTTCACAGGGCCCAGAGTCTGTGCACTAGCGTCTGGGCGACCCTCACAGCAGGGCTGCGCAGCTACCCATCAGGACCCACTTCCCTTTTTCCTGTTCACAGCTACCCTGCACCTCCCAGCCTTCCCACTCCTTACAACTAGGGTGTAGTGTCTCGTGTTACCAAGGGGAAGGGGTGGAGGTGGTGAGGGCTTGGCCAGCCTGCATCCTAGGACGGAGGGCATGATGCCCACCTGGTCACCCCACCCTGCTGGTTGGAGCACTCACCTGGAAGCAGGGAGGAGAAACAAGGGGGACAGAGCCTGGGACCTGACACCCACCTGCCCTGGACTGTCACAAGAAGGGGAAAGAGACAGCTTGAGCTTCAGCCCAGTTTTGGGAGACACTTTGTCCAGCAACAAACTTCTGCCTTAAAAGCCAAGGTGCTTTACAAAGCCCTCCCCAGCTGTCACAGAAAGTCAGGCTTAATCTCATCACACTTTTCTCAAACCCCAGCTCACGCTGAGACCACCTCTCAGGTGATGGTGCTTCAGAGCAGCCCCTTTACAAGATCTCTGGAGTTCAGCTCTCCCAGCCCTGCCTTCAGTTTAAGGGAGAAGTTTCCTTGACAAACCTGCTCAGTTTCCTTGACAACCAAGCTTCGCAATCTCCCAAACTCTTCTCCTACAAACATTCCTATTCTAGGCTTGATGAGCCTAAAGTGACTAGTGCTGTCATCATGTGACAGAGAGTGACTCCTCCAAGCCCGTAGTTACTGGTTACATGATGCTACTGATGACAAAATCCCAAAAGAGCCAGCTTTGCAAGGTAACCACTTCTGGACTCGGCACTGGGTCCCTTTCCACGGACAGAGTCCAGTGGCTGTTTCCACGGGCCCCATGGTGGAAGAGCTCACCTAATGCAGCCAGGACTTCATCCCTTCCAGGTGATTCCAGGGCCCTCATTCTCCCCAGACCCCCACCCACATGGCTGCTGTCTGTGCCAGTCTATACGGGACCTTGGTAATCTCCTAAAATGAGGGTTATTTTATACACAGGTAATGGGTTGAATGCCGGCCCCAAAAGATGTGTCCCCCGAGAACACGTGAACAGGACCATATCTGGGAAAAGGGTCTTTGTATATGTAGTTAAGGATCTCAAAGTGAGGTCATCTTGGGTTAGGGTGGCCCTCAATCCAACTGAGAGAGTCCTTATGAGAGACAAAAGAGGAGAGGCACAGACACAGAGGAGAAGCCACGTGAAGACAGAGGCAGAGACGGGAGGGATGCAGCCACGAGCCTGGGGATGCCTGGAGCCCCCGGAAGCTGGAAAAGGCAGGAAGAACACTATCCTGGAGCCTTTGGAGAGACTTCCGTCCTGCAACACCCTGATCTCAGATGTCTGGTCTCCAGGACTGGGGGAGGATGAATTCCTGTTGTTTTAAACCACCCAGCTTGTGGTCATTTGTTACAGAAGCCACAGAACAGTCACACAGACCCTGCTCTGTAGGATCCTGGAAGTGCGGGTCTCATTAAAGGCCAACAAAGGCTGGATCGCAGAGCCCTGAGAGTCAGCATTGGGACCCAGAAATCCTAAAGCAGTGGCTGGACACCAGAACGTTGAGGGTCAGTTGGAAGCCCATCCCTAAGGGTGCCGGCTGCACATGGCCTCTCCAGGTTTTTACGCCTGTACATGCGTAAAATAAGTATTTCCATCCTGATTCAGGACCTCTGATATCACCGTTCACATTGCTAATTAAGAACCCACTAGTTACACTGATGAAAACCCTATCAGGACACTTGCTCCAGTGGTAAACAATTCTGAAGTTGGTCACAGCTGGGGAATCGTCTCCAATGCAGCCAGCAGCCCCCACACAAGAAGCGTCCTCATTGCAAAGCTGGGGGACCATGAAGAAGCGTTTCTGAGTAAATGTGAGCTGAGCCCCAGGCCAGCTGCTGCTGAACTTTTCCCACCCATCCCAGGTAAAACACCTGAATGTGTGCAAGGACTTGAAAGCCTAGAGGAAGGGGCTTGGAATCACACCAGTGAAAACACGCAGGCCGACTTGGTGCCTGCAGGCCAGCCAGGATGGTCCTGGCCCTGGGCACTCTTCTGGAAGCGTTCCATCTCCCTGCCTGAGGTACCCCTTCTGTCCCGGCCCCCACTGCTCTTTTACTTCCTCACCTCTGCCAGGGGAGAAATTCCAGCAGCAGGTATGGGTGACACATCCTCTTCTTTAGCAGGTGGCAGCCCAGCAACTCCTGCAGAAAGTCCAGCAGAGCCCCACTCACACTGGGCCACCCATAGAGGCGTGGGCCCTACTCCCTCCCACCAGCCCAGCCCAGAGACTGCTGACGGGACAGAGAATATGGCGTCAGGCACAGCTTCAGGGGCTTTTGTTGCCTGGAGGGGTGGTTATATTGACCTAAACACAGGCACACCTGGGGAGGGCTGGCCGGCCGGGTCAGGCTGCCCAGGTCAGCCAATCCTCGCCCCTCAGAGGCTCAGAGTTGCAGAAAATGGGTCTTGCTGCACCGGCCAGATCCAAGGAACAGATGTAGGGTCCCGAGAGTCAGGATAGACAAGGGGCGGCAGCCCTGGCTTGTTTTCTAATCATTTTATCTGGTCCATGAGTGGAAGACAACTTCAAGAAGACCCTCTCCTAATGAGAGGAACCCAGGAGTCAGGGAGAAGAGGAGTGGTGGGTGGAGACAGAGGCCTGGTGCCCCGGCTGCAGTGGAAACCCCCGGAAGACCAGGTGGAGGGAGACCACACAGAGTGAAGCCTAGGGTCACAGACCTGTCGGAGCTGCTGTTTGTTAGTTTAGGTCCTGCTCTGAGGTGCTCTGTGTCAGCTCTGAGCGACAGGTGAGCTGGGGGTGCTCTGCAATGAGGGCTATGTGCACGGTTCCCGTGTGCCCAGCCCTGCCGGGTGCCTGCACAGGGGAGCTCCATATCCAGGGAGGGGCCTGCCCACGAGAGCCCCGTGGGCTGCTGGGTACCTACTCAGGTGAGCTCCATATCCTGGGAGGGGCCTGACTACGAGAGCCCCATGGGCTGCTGGGTACCTGCTCAGGTGAGCTCCATATCCTGGGAGGGGCCTGACCATGAGAGTCTCGTGGGCTGCTGGGTACCTGCTCAGGTGAGCTCCATATCCTGGGAGGGGCCTGACCATGAGAGCCCCTTGGGCTGCTGGGTACCTGCTCAGGTGAGCTCCATATCCTGGGAGGGGCCTGACCATGAGAGCCCCGGGTGCTGGGAGGGGGCCGTGTGTATGAGCGTCCTCTCTGTGCAGCCGGCACAGAGTTGCTTAGCAACTTCCCTGTGGGCGGTCCTGGGATGAAATGAGAACCAGGAGATGCTGCAGGCCCCATGAACCCCTGTCCATCCAGAGTGATGAGGTCAGTAGGTGGGTGCTGGCCACTGTGCTGCTTGAGGGAAGCCCCACGGGTACCTCTTGTGTCTTCCACCTGACACCATGGAGGTCTCCCCAGGACAGAGCAGACAGCCTGCCTGGGGCAGGTGGGAGCTCCTGGTGATGCTGCAGGGGACATGAGAGGGATGGACCAGGCAGGAAGGAGTGGGAGCCCAGGCAGAGCCATGGGGCTCGGGGCCGAGGGGGCTTTTCTGGGTCTGAGCTGGGGGGACGTGCAGGTGGTGAGTGTGGTCCAGGAAAGCTGCTGTAGTGACGTGAGGCTGAACCTGCTTCAGAGTGACAAGCTTTCCGGGTGATCCCAGAACAGGATAGTGAGACAGATCCTGTTAGAAGAAGGTAAGTGAATCTCCCCAAGAGGTGGCTCTGTGAGCTGGTCCTGGGAGGGGGGCGAAGGGAACAGGTGTGGAAGCTGTGGGGAGTGGGCAGTACCCCTGGGCGGGCAGCGGATGCAGACCCCACTCCGTGGTCCCATAGCTTGCTTCTGGCTGGATTACTTGGCCTCTCGGAGCCTCAGCTTCCTGGTCTGCTCGTGGAGTGATGGTAGCGTGGACTGACTAGTAATTTGCTCAGAACAGGGTAGAAAGGGGTCTAGTGGAAATTCTATGGAACACCATCAGTATGGGAATCGCAGGCCCTGTTTCCCGCAGGTCTGTTTTCAGGATCAGGAGAGCAAATCCGAGCAGACTTGCAGCAGAGCCTGGGGATGGGCTCCGTTCGGTGGGTCCCCCGGTTTCCTGAATCTCGGAAGGAGCAGCTCCAGTGGGCAGTGGCAGTTTCATCCCACACCTGGAAGCATCCAGACCTCAAGGCCCAGCAGTCCCCAAGCCCTGTGTCTGGGCCCCCGGGAGGCAGACGGGATACGCCGGCCTCCTCCTCAGCCCTCTTCCTGCCCAGAACATTCGAGGTCCAGGCCGTCATGAGGAAGAAGCAGGGATGAGGGTGTCCCATGTGGGAATAGAACACGGAGCAGCTTGTGTACATGGACGTCCACACCAGGAATGTGGGTCAGTGTGACGTGGGCACCGGGAGAGCAGACGGTGGGCTGAGGAAGCAGGGCGGGGCCGGGGGTCCCGAGGAGGGGGTGTGCGAGCTTTGCCTGTGCCGGGCCTCAGACTCCACGGGGCTTCCCTCCCCTGGTCACTGGGGAGGAGGAGCCGAGCAGCATTGGTGGGGTGACCACTCGCGTCCCCAGGCCCTGCCAGCATCAAACCTTCAGGTTCCGGGTCGGGGAGCCTGATGAGCGCAGGTCCAGCCGTGCCCACCAGGGAGGCCTGGAGGGGTCGGGCGGGAAGCACTGGTTTGGTCATCCCCTGTGCGGAAGCTTCCGAGCCAGTGCCCAGTGGGAGCTCTCACCTCACACGTGGGTTTCACGTCCACAGCTCAGATCACCTTCTAGCCGCTTGGTTTGTTTTCTAGACACAAAGTCCTAATATCTCCTATGTCCCCTGCCCGTGAAAAGGCACGTCTGATCTGGCACCAGGTTCAGCCTCTGGTCCCTCCTGACTGGAGGCCCAGCAGCCAGTGTCACCGCGTCATGACTGTCAGGGGGTGTCAGGTGTGGGGGGATGAGAGCATACGGTCCAGGCCCACGAGGGGCCATGCCGTCCACGGAGCCGGTGCTGTGGCTGTACGTGTGCCATGCCCCCACCCCACGGGCAGAGACCACCTTCCCCTTACAGACTGTTACCAAGTGAAGTCACATGGACCCTGCTCGGGCCTGAGCCTGGCAAGGCGCTCTGCCTCAGCGGGGAAGGTCTCCTTTTCCCATGTGGGTTCAAGTAGGCAAATACCAAAACCAAAGCTGAGACCACCACAGCACAGACTCTGTTCAGTGGCCAAAGAATGGAGAGCGGGAACTAAGTTCACAGACCAACTTCTCGGCCTCCTGGAGAGAGTGGTTTAATTTGAAAGAGTAAAGACAAAGGGAGGAGGAGTGTGGCTACTGTTGGGGATGAAGAGGCCTTCCGGGGAAGGGGCAGGGCTTTTCCCAAGCGAGTGGGGTACCACCTCCTTTCACCCAGTTTTGGTCCTTCATGTCCAGTCATGGCCACCGGTAGGTGTGTCACTTAATATGCTGATATAGTCAATTCAACCTGTGAGGAGACTCAGGGTCTGTTGGAGGTCACATTCGTTGCCATCTTGGTCCCAGCTGGTTCCATCTGTTTGTTTGTAGTTTCCTTTCTTATCTCTGGACCCCTTAACTTAAATACTTAGGTGAACTCCTGCTGAAGTTGGGGAGTGGAGGACAGCCCTGTGAAAGGTGGGTCCACGGGTTCTGAGCAGGGCCTGGAGCAGCTCTGACAACAAGAGGAGGAGGCTGAGACGGGCGGTCATTCTGACGCCCGCACTGGGGCCTGTGGTCGGCATGCAGAGGTGGTCAGCTGGGGCACGTGTCAGGGAATGTTCTCGGTGTTTACACAGAAGATGTGAACGTGGGCCCAGATGCAGAGCTGCCTGCAGACGCTGCTACAGAAACCCCTAATTCTTTCCTGAGAAAACTGGTGGGGGGCATTCAGGCAACAGGGCAAACAGCTTGCTCTGGACGTTCTTGTGGGGAAGTGGGGACTTAGCAACAGGGGCTCAGCCTGCATAACCCCAGAAGCCCTCCCAGGACAGCCCCAGAACCGCTTCTGGAATGGCAAGGAGAAGTGGGTCTTCCACCTACTAGACGTGGAGGAAAGGGCTGGGGTCTGCAGGGCCGCCCTCACCTTCAGGGACTGGCTGGGAGGCTCACAGGACCCAGCACATTCTTGTGGCTTGTGTGCTCACAGCTGAGATGGGTCACAGCACGCAGTAGGGATACACGGGAGGGAGGGCCCCTGCTCCGGTCACCTCATGACCCTTCATGCCCACTCCTTCCCTCGAGGGTCTCTAGGGTGTCTCTTCCCCCAGCGACGAAGGCCAGAACCATGACAGTTACCCGCACCCCCGTCCCCCCAGGGAAGCTCACTAGAGGCTTGGAACCCGGCTCGGGGCTGGTCACGTGGTGTTGTCTGCCCTCACCCTCCAAAATGCCAGTGCCCAGAAGGGGAGCCAGGGCTCAGCATGAACCAAATGGTTTGTGCAAACAGCACGGGCGCAGGGAGCTGCCCCTAAAGGGAGGCGGGAGGGTTTAGATCAGGTCAGGGAGCTGCTCACCAGCTGCATTAGCTTCCCAGGGCAGCTGTGACAAATGACCACAAACGGAGGCTCAGAGCAACAGAAACCTGTCCTCTCTCAGTCCTGGAGGCCAGACGTCTGAGGTCAAGGTGTCCCAGGGCCGTGCTCCCTCCGGAGGCTCCAGGGGAGGGTCCTGCCTGCCTCTTCCAGCTTCTGGGGGCTCCAGACATCCCTGGGCTTGTGGCCACATCCATCCCATCTCTACCTCTTTCTTCACATGGTGTCTCCTGTGTGTCTGTGTCTCTCCGCTTGTCCCTTAGAAGGACACTGTCCCTGATTTAGGGCCACCCTGATCCAGGATTACCTCATCTTCAGATCCGTAACTAATTATACCTCAAAAGACCTTACTTCCAAATGAGGTTCCATTCTCAGATTCTGGGGGGCATGACGTGGACATAAGTTCTGGGGGACCTCCATTCAACCCACTATAGCACCCAGTTCCCAGATGACAGCCGACCTTCCTCAGGACAGCATCAGGCTGGTGATGTTCTGTCTTTCTGCACGGAGTTGCCTCTTGTTTCTTGTGGTAACAGTGAGGTTGGATGGGGGGCGCTGTGGCTGACCTCCCGGTCATTCCAGGGACCACGCTGATGTGTCCTTCCCGGGAGAGTGAGAGCACGGCCAGGGCTCCCTGTGAACACTCCACACTGACTGCTCAGTGGTCAGACACCTGCATGGGCTGGACCAGTCCCCGGCACATTCTACCACATCCACAGCCTGGTGGACTCTGTGCGGGCCTATGACCAGGAGGTGGGGACCGGCAGGATGGGTGGGAGCCCTCCTGCCTGCCACGTGACCTCCAGCCCACCACAGACCCTCCAGTCCTGCCATGGACACCCCCATCGCATTAACCCCCAAGAGGGCTTCTGGGAGGGGTGAGAATTCGACCATGAAGAAGACAGGGCAGGCCCTAACTGCAGCAGGTGAAGGCAAGGACTGGGGGTGCTTGGCTATTTGTCCCCCAAAGACCCAGGATGTGGGCTCTGACTTGAGGGGTCCACCTCTACCTGGGCTCACCTGGGGGATCGCTGCAGGGAGAGCGTGTCCTTGGGTGATTTTCCAACTCTCCCCACATCAGCCTCACCCCCTGGGCCCTCCTGACCCCATTAATAGTCTTTAAATAGTGTCTCTCACCCAACAGGCCTGCGAGGGAGATTTTAATATTGTGTGGGAGTCCAGCGACCAGCGCCCATGTGTCCTGGGTGTCTTGGGAGGGGACGGAGCCTCGCTCTCACGTTCCTGCCCCAGTGCACCTGGGGTCGGGGGCAGCAGACCCAGGCTTTGTTCCAGCAGAAGCTCCCTTTCTGTGAACAAGTCTTCCCCCACTCCCATTATCCTCACTGGAGGCTCAGGAGGCCACAGCATCGGGGCACCTCCAGCACCAGGACCCCACCCTAGGGAATTTCTCAAGAGCAGGGACCATGCCTGGAGGCCGAGGGGAGGAGGGAGCCGGCGTCTTCAGGATCCCCGGGGCTAGGATGCCTCCTACCCAGGAGGGCCTTGTACTCAGTTAAACTTCCACCTGAGGTCTCCTACCCTCCCCTGGTAGAGGGGCCCTTCAGATTCCAGGGCCCCAAGATCCTCCCCACAGACTTCTGACCCCACCTGCAGAGTCGGGGACCCAGAGACCCCTCCCCAGCTTCTTTTTTCTTGGAGGCTCCCAGAATTCCCTGAGGATGTTATACTCAGGGTTTATTATGCTGAAGGATGCAAGTTAAAATCAGCAAGGATGGGGGGATGAGCAGGGTCCAGCTTCCTCGGCTGTGGCAGCCCAGGGAAGCCCACCTGAGTCCTGAAGTGCAGGGTTTATTGGGGTCTGTCACGTCAATGTGGGGACCACTATGTGCCTGACCTTGGCCTCCAGCCCCCAGGGGCGACTCAGGAAGCCCCACCGTGTATCACGCCGTCAGCACAGACCAACCTGGAGTGAGGCCCAAGGAGCATGGACACTCCCGTCAGACTCAAGGTGACCTCCTAGAGCCAGGACAGAGGCCCGGCCTCTCTGTGGGCAGGTGAACCCACACCACACAGGCCCTGGTACAGTGTCCTTTCCGTGTGGTCAGCATGGGTGCATGTGGGTCAGCAAGTGTCTGTGTGTCTCAGCCTGTAACCACAGACCACACTGTCCTGCTCTGCTCCCAAGAGCGAGGCCAATGGAGGGACAACGCAGGTGGGAACAAAGCCGGGTCATGGTCAGGCTGGGTGAGAAAGGGTCCGAGGAGCGAGAACCCGGCTGCCCTTGCCTGGTGAGCCGAGAGCTGACGTCCGCCCTGTGGTCAGTCCATCTCCCCACATCCCGAGGTAGAGCTGCCTTTCCTGCACCCTGGGGCAGGGTCATGCCTGTGTATACAGCAGGACGCACAGCAGTGCACGCAGCAGGCCTGATGCCTGCCCTTGGCATGTAGTCGGGGGCTTGGTGAGGGTGGAACATCCTGACAGGACGTGGGCCGACCCCAGTGAGGATGTAGGGGTGAAGTGTTTGGGAGCCTCTGGAGGGAACCCTCACCTGTCTGCACAGGTGGATTGAGGACACAGACCAAGGGTGGGCAGGTGGGGAGCCCAGTCCTGGGTCATCCCTGAGGCTGGAGGAGGGGTGTGGAGTGGGGGGTGATGGCGGTGGGGAGGAGGGACTGATCACAGGACAGTGAGGAGACAGAGGATCCGAGGCAGCGGGGAAGGTGAAGACTGTGCCTGATGGGAGGACAAAGAGACCAGCAGGCGGCACTGTAGGCACGGGTAGCAGGCCTGCTCCCTGCAGGGCGGCGCCAGAGCACTGCACTGCTGGAAACCATGGGATGTCCAGACAGAACCCCAGAGGATGGGGGGCCATATGGGCAGGAAGAGTTTGGAAAAGTCACCTTATCTCCACATGTCCTGGGGGAGGGTTCCCTGCTCCAGCCTCTTTCCTTAGAGTTTCCCCACCTGGGGAAGTCAGCACACTCAATAGCTGGTCGTGCAAGGCTTGGAATTCGTTGGGAGGATGAAAGGGAAAAGGGGGGAAGGAATGAGAAATAAGCTCTACGTATTTGGACAGCACATGACACTCTAATTTCCAATCAAGAAGAGGAATTTCCCAAAGGCTCAGGCTGCCCCTGTAAACAGAATGGGGCTTGAAGCAATCCTGCCACTTTGTGGCCGGTTCCAGAAAGAACTTGAAGACACTTGCTCAGGGGCACTGCAATCCACAATGCCTGCAAACTTGTAAGTAACAACTATCGTAGAAAAATGTCTTGGGGTAAGTAACTGAAAAGAACTTGAAAACAAGGCAGAATTGCAGGAACCGGATTGCAAGAGGTAGATTGGACTTGCCGTTAAAGCACATGAAAGCTGCTGAATATTGCCTGTGATTCAGTTGGCCAAAAAGGGTGTACAGGTTGAAACCCATACGACCTTTGTGGCCAAGCAAATATGCAGGAAACACAAATCAATACGACAAAGATGTAGCACTTTGCCCCAGTCAGAATGGCCAACCTCACAAAGTGTAAAAACAACAAATGGAGGAGAGGATGTGGAGAAAATGGAACCCTGCTACGCTGATGGTGGGAATGTCAATTGCTAACAGCCACGCTGGAGGAGGGTATGATGTTTCCTAAAAATTCTAAAAAATAGAGCTACAGGGACTTCCTGGTGGTGCAGACGTTAAGAATCCAACTGCCAAGGCAGAGGACACGGGGTCGAGCCCTAGTCCAGAAAGATAACACATGCCACGGAGCAACTAAGCCAATGCATGACAACTACTGAGCCTGTGCTCTAGAGCCCGTGAGCCACAACTACTGAAGCCTGGTGCCTAAAGCCAGTGCTCTGCAAGAAGTGAAGCCACGGCAATGAGAAGCCCACGCACTTCAACGAAGAGTAGCCCCAACTTCCTGCAACTAGAGAAACCCCACATGAAATAACGAAGACCCAACACAGGCAAAATTACTTACTTACTTAATTGAAAAACAATAGAGTTAAAGAGCATACGGCACTACCACTCCTGGGGATATATTTCGGGATAACCATAAATCGATAGGACACAGGAACTTTAACAATTACTGCAGCACTTTTGAAGGATCCTCGACTTGGAAACAATATAAATGTCCTTGGAAGGAAAAAATGGATAAAGACAATATGGTACTTATCTACAATGGAATAGTACTCAGCCTTGAAACCAATGAAATAAGGCCAGTTGCAGCAACTCGAGTGGACTTAGATAAGATCATTCTAAGTGACAAAAGTCAGACACAAAAACACACTTGGCACAAGATACTATTTATAGGTGGAATATAAAAATGGTTACACATGAACTAAATTACAAAACAGAAACAGGGTCACACATTTACAAAACACACTTATGGCTGATAAAGTGGAAAGGTGGGGTGGGGTGAGATATAAACCAGAGAGTTGAAATTAACACAGATACGGTTCAAAAGACCAAATAGGTAATCGACAAAATCTACTCAATAGCTCAAGAAGTGGACTCAGCACATTCTAGTCACCAGAAAAGAATATATACGAAGGGTAAGAATGTTAAAATAATTTACGGATGTCTCTCTGTAAGAGAAACAAGTGGATGTGCAGGAGCAAGAAAGACAGCATTGAAAATCACTTTTACCAAATGATAAAAATAAATTAAAAAAAAAAGAAACAGAAAGAAAATGTTACAAAATTCGTTCAAGGGATGTGATGCAACCTGGATTGACCATATCTAGACCCACAGCTGGATGAGACATAAGGCTGGACACTCCTGGGGCTAAGAGGAATGGTGAGGTTGGGTGAGCAAATGCAGACCCTTTAAAGTAATACTGCGTGGTACCCATCCCATGGGTCCCAAATCTCCAGGTTCAAGGGCATCGTCCTACATTGAAAACATGCATGAGAATCCCAGAAGATGGTACACCGTGTGATCAGGAAAGGTTTCTAAAACGAACCTCATTTCTCATCTCCTTGTGCTCGGGTTCGCCATTCCAGCCGCTTTAATAGCAATCTCCCTCCTTGGAGAATCAGCACCTTTAACCTCCTGTTCCGTACAGGTTGCAATTTGTCCTGAGGATGAACGGGAAGACGGGGAACCAATGAGAGACTAGATCTAGGTGTTGGGACAGGCACAGGTCACTCTATTTTCCCATCAGGAAAAAGAATTAACCACAGGCTGAGCCTGCCCCCCAGAACCAGATTAGAGCCTGAAGCAATCCTGCGCATTTGTGGCCAGCTCCCAAAAAAGCGAGTTGAAAAATGGAGATCAGGGGCACTGCAATTCACAAACCAGCAGAGTTGTAAATGATAACTCTCGTCCACAAATATATTGAGGGAAGGCAACGAAGAAGATTTGAAAGCAAGGCAGAATTGCAGGAAACAAATTTCAGGATGTAGAATCGAATCGCCTTTAAAGCACATGAAAAGTGGCAAAAGTTCGACAATGATGCCCTTGGGCAAAAAGGGCGTATGCATTCTTTCCTGAATATATTCAGGAAAAAACGCATACGCCCTTTTTGGCCAACCAAGCAACCTGGAAAGGCAAATCAGCGCTAAGAAGAAGTCTCGCTTTCCTTCAGTCAAAAGGGCCATGGGGAAAAAAGTGTCAAAACCAGAAATGCAGGACAGGCCATGGAGAAATGGGAGCATTGCTACGCTGATAGGCGGGATGTAAATTGCCAACAGCCACTCTGGAGAAGTGTACGGTGGGTCCAGAAACATCTAAAAAACACGGCTTAGGGAGCATAGGGCACTTCCACTCATGGGCGTATAAATTGGGAAAATTAAAAATCAGCAAGACACAGGCACCCCAAAGTTTAGGGCTGCTCTGTTGACAAGAACCTCCACTTCCTTACACCTTAAATATCCCAGGAAAGAGAAAAATGGATAAAGAAGTGGTGGTCCTTATGTACAATGGAATATCACTCAGCCATGAAATCAATGTCATAAGGCTAGTAGCAGCATGATGAGTGGATTTAGGTACGACGATTCTAAGTGAAATAAGTCACACAGAAAAAGACACTTATCATAAGCTATCACTTATAGAGGGAATGTAAAAACCGCTACACTTGAACTGAATTACAAAACAGAACAGAGTCACACGTTTAGAAAACACACTATGGCTGCTTAACGGGAAAGGTGAGGTGGGGTGATGCATAAAACAAGGGTTTCAAATTAGCTCACATACCGTTCCATAAACCCAATATGTAATAGACAAGAACGACTCCTTGCTCAGTGAACTGGACTCTACACCCCCTATTCACCGCACAAGAATATATCTGAGTAGTAAGAATCTTAAAACCTATATATTGATATCTCTCTGGAAGTGAGTCAAGTGGGTGTAAAGCCGCATAAACACAGCCGTGAAAAGCAGCTAAACCCCATTATAAAAATAAATTACTTTTAAAAACCCATGAAACAAAGACAGTGAAAGAGAGAGAAATTCTTACAAAATTCGTTCAGGGGCTGTGAAGCAACCTGGATTGACCATATCTGGACCCACAGCTGGATGAGACATAAGTGTGGACACTCTCGGGGCTGAGAGGTTTGGTGAGGTTGGGGGAGCAAACGCAGACCCTTTAAAGTAATACTGCGTGGTACCCATCCAATGGGTCCCAAATCTCCAGGTTCAAGGGCATCTTCGTACAACGAAATCATGCATGAGAAACCCAGAAGGTGGTAAACCATGTGATCGGGAAAGTTTTCTAAAACGCACCTCATTTCTCATATCCTTGTGCTCAGGTTCACCATTTAAGCTACTTTACTAGCAATCTCCCTACTTGGAGAATCAGCACCTTTAACCTCCTCTTCCGTACAGGTTGCAATATTTCCTGAGGATGAAAGGGAAGAGGGGCAACCAATGAGAGACTGGATCTAGGTGTTGGGACAGGCACAGGTCACCCTATTTTCCCATCAGGAAGAAGAATTAACCACAGGCTCAGCCTGCCGCCCAGAACCAGAATAGGGCCTGAGGCAATCCCGCACTATTGCGGCCAGCTCCCAAAAAAGCAAGTTGAAAAATGGAGCTCAGGGGCACTGCAATTCACAAACCTGCAGAGTTATAAATGATAACTCTCGTCCACAAATATATTGAGGGAAGGCAACGAAGAGGATTTGAAAGCAAGGTGGAATTGCACGAAACAGATTTCAGGAGGTAGATTCGAATCGCCTTAAAAGCACGTGAAAAGTGGCAAAATGTCTACAATGATGCCCTTGGCCAAAAAGGGCGTATGTGTTTTTTCCTGAATATATTCAGGAAAAACCGCATACGCCCTTTTTGGCCAACCAAGCAACCTGGAAAGGCAAATCAGCGCTACAAAGAAGTCTCGCTACCCATCGGTCAAAAGGGCTACGCTGAAAAAAGTGTCAAAACCAGAAATGCAGGACAGGCCATGGAGAAATGGGAGCCTTGCTACACTGATGGGCGGGATGTAAATTGCCAACAGCCACTCTGGAGAAGTGTACGGTGGGTCCTGAAACATCTAAAAAACACGGCTTAGGGAGCATAGGGCACTTCCACTCATGGGCATATAAATTGGGAAAACTAAAAATCAGCAAGACACAGGCACCCCAAAGTTTAGGGCTGCTCTGTTGACAAGGACCTCCACTTCCTTACACCTTAAATATCCCAGGAAAGAGAAAAATGGATAAAGAAGTGGTGGTCCTTATGTATAATGGAATATCACTCAGCCATGAAATCAATGTCATAAGGCTAGTAGCAGCATGATGAGTGGATTTAGGTACGACGATTCTAAGTGAAATAAGTCACACAGAAAAAGACACTTATCATAAGCTATCACTTATAGAGGGAATGTAAAAACCGCTACACTTGAACTGAATTACGAAACAGAACAGAGTCACACGTTTAGAAAACACACTATGGCTCCTTAACGGGAAAGGTGAGGTGGGGTGAAGCATAAAACAAGGGTTTCAAAATAGCTCACATACCGTTCCATAAACCCAATATGTAATAGACAAGACACACTCCTTGCTCAGTGTACTGGACTCTACACCCCCTATTCACCGCACAAGAATATATCTGAGTAGTAAGAATCATAAAACCTATATATTGATATCTCTCTGGAAGTGAGTCAAGTGGGTGTAAAGACGCATAAACACAGCCGTGAAAAGCACCTAAACTCCATTATAAAAATAAATTACTTTTAAAAACGCATGAAACAAAGACAGTGAAAGAGAGAGAAATTCTTACAAAATTCGTTCAGGGGCTGTGATGCAACCTGTATTGACCATATCTAGACCCACAGCTGGATGAGACATAAGGGTGGACACTCTCGGGGCTGAGAGGTTTGGTGAGGTTGGGGGAGCAAAAGCAGACCCATTAAAGTAATACTGCATGGGACCCATCCCATGGGTCCCAAATCCCCAGGTTCAAGGGCATCTTTGTACATCGAAAACATGCATGAGAAACCCAGAAGGTGGTACACTGTGTGATCGGGAAAGGTTTCTAAAATGCACCTCATTTCTCATCTCCTTGTGCACGGGTTGAAGTTTTAAGCTACTTTACTAGCAATCTCCCTACTTGGAGAATCAGCACCTTTAACCTCCTGTTCCGTACAGGTTGCAATTTGTCCTGAGGATGAACGGGAAGAGGGGCAACCAATGAGAGACTGGATCTAGGTGTTGGGACTGGCACAGGTCACCCTATTTTCCCATCAGGAAGAAGAATTAACCACAGGCTCAGCCTGCCGCCCAGAACCAGAATAGGGCCTGAGGCAATCCCGCACTTTTGCGACCAGCTCCCAAAAAAGCAAGTTGAAAAATGGAGCTCAGGGGCACTGCAATTCACAAACTTGCAGAGTTATAAATGATAACTCTCGTCCACAAATATATTGAGAGAAGGCAACGAAGACGATTTGAAAGCAAGGCGGAATTGCACGAAACAGATTTCAGGAGGTAGATACGAATCACCTTAAAAGCACATGAAAAGTGGCAAAATGTCTACAATGATGCCCTTGGCCAAAAAGGGCGTATGCGTTTTTTCCTGAATATATTCAGGAAAAAACGCATACGCCCTTTTTGGCCAACCAAGCAACCTGGAAAGGCAAATCAGCGCTCCAAAGAAGTCTCGCTTCCCATCGGTCAAAAGGTCCATGCTGAAAAAAGGGTCAAAACAAGAAATGCAGGACAGGCCATGGAGAAATTGGAGCCTTGCTACACTGACGGTCGGGATGTAAATTGCCAACAGCCACTCTGGAGAAGGGTATGGTGTGTCCTGAAACATCTAAAAAACACAGCTTAGAGAGCATAGGGCACTTCCACGCATGGGGGTATAAAGTGGGAAAATTAAAAATCAGCAGGACACAAGCACCCCAAAGTTTAGGGCTGCTCTGTTGACAAGGACCTCCACTTCATTCCACCTTAAATATCCTAAGAAAGCGAAAAATGGATAAAGAAGTTGTGGTCCTTATGTACAATGGAATATCACTCAGCCATGAAATCAATGTCATAAGGCTAGTAGCAGCATGATGAGTGGATTTAGGTACGACGATTCTAAGTGAAATAAGTCACACAGAAAAGGACACTTCTCATAAGGTGTCACTTATAGAGGGAATGTAAAAACCGTTACACTTGAACTGAACTACAAAACAGAACAGAGTCACACATGCAGAAAACACACAATGGCTGCTTAACAGAAAAGGTGAGGTGGGGTGATACATAAAACAAGAGTTTCAAATTAGCTCAGATACCGTTCCATAAACCCAATATGTAATAGACAAGACCTACTCCTTGCTCAGAGAACTGGACTCAACACGCCCGATTCACCGCACAAGAATATATCTGACTAGTAATAATCTTAAAACCTATGTATTGATATCTCTCTGTTAGTGTGTCAAGTGGGTGTAAAGCGGCATAAACACAGCCGTGAAAAGCAGCTAAACCCCATTATAAAAATAAATTACTTTTAAAAACCCATGAAACAAAGACAGGGAAAGAGAGAGAAATTCTTACACAATTCGTTCAGGGGCTGTGATGCAACCTGGATTGACCATATCTAGACCCACAGCTGGATGAGACATAAGGGTGGACACTCCTGGGGCTGAGAGGTTTGGTGAGGTTGGATGAGCAAACGCAGACCCTTTAAAGTAATACTGCATGCTACCCATCGCATGGGTCCCAAATCTCCAGGTTCAAGGGCATCTTCCTACATCGAAAACATGCATGAGAAACCCAGAAGATGGTACACCTTGTGATGGGGAAAGGTTTCTAAAATGCACCTCATTTCTCATCTCCTTGTGCTCGGGTTCGCCATTTCAGCCACTTTACTAGCAATCTCCCTACTTGGAGCATCAGCACCTTTAACCTCCTGTTCCGTACAGGTTGCAATTTGTCCTGAGGATGAACGGGAAGACGGTGAACCAATGAGAGACTAACTCTTGGTATTGGGACAGGCACAGGTCACTCTATTTTCCCATCAGGAAGAAGAATTAACCACAGGCTCAGCCTGCCCCCCGGAACCAGAACAGGGCCTAAAGCTATCCTGCGATTTGCGGCCAGCTCCCAAAAAGCGAGTTGTAAAATGGAGCTTCAGGGCACTGCAATTCACAAACCTGCACAGTTATAAATGATAACTCTCGTCCACAAATATATTGAGGGAAGGCAAAGAAGAGGATTTGAAGTCAAGGCAGAATTGCAGGAAACAGATTTCAGGAGGTAGATTCGAATCGCCTTTAAACCACATGAAAAGCGGCAAAACGTTGACAATGATGCCCTTGGCCAAAAAGGGCGTATGCGTTTTTTCCTGAATATATTCAGGAAAAAACGCATACGCCCTTTTTGGCCAACCAAGCAACCTGGAAAGGCAAATCAGCGCTACAAAGAAGTCTCGCTTCCCATCGCTCAAAAGGGCCATGCTGAAAAAAGTGTCAAAACCAGAAATAGAGGACAGGCCATGGAGAAATGGGAGCCTTGCTACACTGATGGGCGGGATGTAAATTGCCAACAGCCACTCTGGAGAAGGGTACGGTGTGTCCTGAACCATCTAAAAAAGACAGCTTAGAGAGCATAGGGCACTTTCACGCATGGGGGTATAAAGTGGGAAAATTGAAAATCAGCAAGACACAAGCACCCCAAAGTTTAGGGCTGCTCTGTTGACAAGGACCTCCACTTCATTCCACCTTAAATATCCCAAGAAAGCGAAAAATGGATAAAGAAGTTGTGGTCCTTATGTACAATGGAATATCACTCAGCCATGAAATCAATGTCATAAGGCTAGTAGCAGCATGATGAGTGGATTTAGGTACGACGATTCTAAGTGAAATAAGTCACACAGAAAAGGACACTTCTCATAAGGTGTCACTTATAGAGGGAATGTAAAAACCGTTACACTTGAACTGAATTACAAAACAGAACAGAGTCACACATGCAGAAAACACACTATGGCTGCTTAACGGGAAAGGTGAGGTGGGGTGATACATAAAACAAGAGTTTCAAATTAGCTCAGATACCGTTCCATAAACCCAATATGTAATAGACAAGACCTACTCCTTGATCAGAGAACTGGACTCAACACGCCCGATTCACCGCACAAGAATATATCTGACTAGTAATAGTCTTAAAACCTATGTATTGATATCTCTCTGTTAGTGTGTCAAGTGGGTGTAAAGCGGCATAAATACAGCCGTGAAAAGCAGCTAAACCACATTATATAAATAAATTACTTTTAAAAACACATGAAACAAAGACAGGGAAAGAGAGAGAAATTCTTACACAATTCGTTCAGGGGCTGTGATGCAACATGGAGTGACCATATCTAGACCCACAGCTGGATGAGACATAAGGGTGGACCCTCTTGGGCCTGAGAGGTTTGGTGAGGTTGGGTGAGCAAACGCAGACCCTTTAAAGTAATAGTGAATGGTACCCATCCCATGGGTCCCAAATCTCCAGGTTCAAGGGCATCTTCGTACATTGAAAACATGCATGAGAAACCGAGAAGGTGGTACACTGTGTGATTGGGAAAGGTTTCTAAAACGCACCTCATTTCTCATATCCTTGTGCTCAGGTTCACCATTTAAGATACTTTACTAACAATCTCCCTACTTGGAGAATCAGCACCTTTAACCTCCTCTTCCGTACCGGTTGCAATTTTTCCTGAGGATGAACGGGAAGAGGGGCAACCAATGAGACACTGGATCTAGGTGCTGGGACAGGCACAGGTCACCCTATTTTCCCATCAGGAAGAAGAATTAACCACAGGCTCAGCCTGCCGCCCAGAACCAGAATAGGGCCTGAGGCAATCTCGCACTTTTGCGGCCAGCTCCCAAAAAAGCAAGTTGAAAAATGGAGCTCAGGGGCACTGCAATTCACAAACTTGCAGAGTTATAAATGATAACTCTCGTCCACAAATATATTGAGGGAAGGCAACGAAGAGGATTTGAAAGCAAGGCGGAATTGCACGAAACAGATTTAAGGAGGTAGATTCGAATCGCCTTAAAAGCACATGAAAAGTGGCAAAATGTCTACAATGATTCCCTTGGCAAAAAAGGGCGTATGCGTTTTTCCTGAATATATTCAGGAAAAAACGCATACGCCCTTTTTGGCCAACCAAGCAACCTGGAAAGGCAAATCAGCGCTACAAAGAAGTCTCGCTACCCATCGGTCAAAAGGGCTACGCTGAAAAAAGTGTCAAAACCAGAAATGCAGGACAGGCCATGGAGAAATGGGAGCCTTGCTACGCTGATGGGCGGGATTTAAATTGCCAGCATCGACTCTGGAGAAGTGTACGGTGGGTCCTGAAATATCTAAAAAACACGGCTTAGGGAGCATAGGGCACTTCCACTCATGGACGTATAAATTGGGAAAACTAAAAATCAGCAAGACACAGGCACCCCAAAGTTTAGGGCTGCTCTGTTGACAAGAACCTCCACTTCCTTACACCTTAAATATCCCAGGAAAGAGAAAAATGGATAAAGAAGTGGTGGTCCTTATGTACAATGGAATATCACTCAGCCATGAAATCAATGTCATAAGGCTAGTAGCAGCATGATGAGTGGATTTAGGTACGACGATTCTAAGTGAAATAAGTCACACAGAAAAAGACACTTATCATAAGCTATCACTTATAGAGGGAATGTAAAAACCGCTACACTTGAACTGAATTACAACACAGAACAGAGTCACACGTTTAGAAAACACACTATGGCTGCTTAACGGGAAAGGTGAGGTGGGGTGATGCATAAAAGAAGGGTTTCAAATTAGCTCACATACCGTTCCATAAACCCAATATGTAATAGAGAAGAACGACTCCTTGCTCAGTGAACTGGACTCTACACCCCCTATTCACCGCACAAGAATATATCTGAGTAGTAAGAATCTTAAAACCTATATATTGATATCTCTCTGGAAGTGAGTCAAGTGGGTGTAAAGCCACATAAACACAGCCGTGAAAAGCAGCTAAACCCCATTATAAAAATAATTTACTTTTAAAAACCCATGAAACAAAGACAGTGAAAGAGAGAGAAATTCTTACAAAATTCGTTCAGGGGCTGTGATGCAACCTGGATTGACCATATCTGGACCCACAGCTGGATGAGACATAAGGGTGGACACTCTCGGGGCTGAGAGGTTTGGTGAGGTTGGGGGAGCAAACGCAGACCCTTTAAAGTAATACTGCGTGGTACCCATCCCATCGGTCCCAAATCTCCAGGTTCAAGGGCATCTTCGTACAACGAAAACATGCATGAGAAACCCAGAAGGTGGTACACCGTGTGATCAGGAAAGTTTTCTAAAACGCACCTCATTTCTCATATCCTTGTGCTCAGGTTCACCATTTAAGATACTTTACTAGCAATATCCCTACTTGGAGAATCAGCACCTTTAACCTCCTCTTCCGTAAAGGTTGCAATTTTTCCTGAGGATGAACGGGAAGAGGGGCAACCAATGAGAGACTGGAATTAGGTGTTGGGACAGGCACAGGTCACCCTATTTTCCCATCAGGAAGAAGAATTAACCACAGGCTCAGCCTGCCGCCCAGAACCAGAATAGGGCCTGAGGCAATCCCGCACTTTTGCGGCCAGCTCCCAAAAAAGCAAGTTGAAAAATGGAGCTCAGGGGCACTGCAATTCACAAACCTGCAGAGTTATAAATGATAACTCTCGTCCACAAATATATTGAGGGAAGGCAACGAAGAGGATTTGAAAGCAAGGTGGAATTGCACGAAACAGATTTCAGGAGGTAGATTCGAATCGCCTTAAAATCACGTGAAAAGTGGCAAAATGTCTACAATGATGCCCTTGGCCAAAAAGGGCGTATGTGTTTTTTCCTGAATATATTCAGGAAAAAACGCATACGCCCTTTTTGGCCAACCAAGCAACCTGGAAAGGCAAATCAGCGCTACAAAGAAGTCTCGCTACCCATCGGTCAAAAGGGCTACGCTGAAAAAAGTGTCAAAACCAGAAATCCAGGACAGGCCATGGAGAAATGGGAGCCTTGCTACACTCATGGGCGGGATGCAAATTGCCAACAGCCACTCTGGAGAAGGGTACAGTGTGTCCTGAAACATCTAAAAAACACAGCTTAGAGAGCATAGGGCACTTCCACGCATGGGGGTATTAAATGGGAAAATTAAAAATCAGCAAGACTCAAGCACCACAAAGTTTAGGGCTGCTCTGTTGCCAAGGACCTCCACTTCATTCCAACTTAAATATCCCAGGAAAGGCAAAAATGGATAAAGAAGTGGTGGTCGTTATGTATAATGGAATATCAGTCAGCCATGAAATCAATGTCATGAGGCTAGTAGCAGCATGATGAGTGGATTTAGGTACGACGATTCTAAGTGAAATAAGACACACAGAAAAGGACACTTCTCATAAGTTATCACTTATAGAGGGAATGTAAAAACCGTTACACTTGAACTGAATTACAAAACAGAACTGAGTCACACATGCAGAAAACACACTATGGCTGCTTAACGGGAAAGGTGAGGTGGGGTGATTCATAAAACAAGGGTTTCAAATTATCTGAGATACCGTTCCATAAACCCAATATGTAATAGACAGGACCTAATCCTTGCTCAGACAGCTGGACTCAACACGCCCTATTCACCGCACAAGAATATATCTGACTAGTAATAATCTTAAAACCTATGTTTTTATATCTCTCTGTTAGTGTGTCAAGTGGGTGTAAAGCGGCATAAACACAGCGGTGAAAAGCAGCTAAACCCCATTATAAAAATAAATTACTTTTAAAAACCCATGAAACAAAGACAGTGAAAGAGAGAGAAATTCTTACACAATTCGTTCAGGGGCTGTGATGCAACCTTGATTGACCATATCTAGACCCACAGCTGGATGAGACATAAGGGTGGACACTCTCAGGGCTGAGAGGTTTGGTGAGGTTGGGTGAGCAAACGCAGACCCTTTAAAGTAATAGTGAATGGTACCCATCCCATGGGTCCCAAATCTCCAGGTTCAAGGGCATCTTCCTACATCGAAAACATGCATGAGAAACCCAGAAGATGGTACACCGTGTGGTGCGGAAAGGTTTCTAAAACGCACCTCATTTCTAATCTCCTTGTGCTCGGGTTCGCCATTCCAGCCACTTTAGTAGCAATCTCCCTACTTGGAGCATCAGCACCTTTAACCTCCTGTTCCGTACAGGTTGCAATTTGTCTTGAGGATGAACGGGAAGACGTGGAACCAATGAGAGACTAGCTATTGGTGTTGGGACAGGCACAGGTCACTCTATTTTCCCATCAGGAAGAAGAATTAACCACAGGCTCAGCCTGCCCCCCGGAACCAAAATAGGGCCTGAAGCCATCCTGCACTTTTGCGGCCAGCTCCCAAAAGAGCGACTTGTAAAATGGAGTTTCAGGGCACTGCATTTCACAAACCTGCAGAGTTATAAATCATAACTCTTGTCCACAAATATATTGAGGGGAGGCAAAGAACAGGACTTGAAATCAAGTTAGAATTGCAGGAAACAGATTTCAGGAGGTAGATTCGAATCGCCTTTAAAGCACATGAAAACGGCAAAACGTTGACAATGATGCCCTTGGCCAAAAAGGGCGTATGCGTTTTTTCCTGAATATATGCAGGAAAAAACGCATACGCCCTTTTTGGCCAACCAAGCAACCTGGAAAGGCAAATCAGCGCTACAAAGAAGTCTCGCTTCCCATCGGTGAAAAGGGCCATGCTGAAAAATGTGTCAAACCCAGAAATGCAGGACAGGCCATGGAGAAATGGGAGCCTTGCTACACTGATGGGTGGGATGTAAATTGCCAACAGCCACTCTGGAGAAGGGTACAGGGTGTCCTGAAACATCTAAAAAACACAGCTTAGAGAGCATAGGGCACTTCCACTCCTGGGGGTATAAATTGGGAAAATTAAAAATCAGCAAGACACAAGCACCCCAAAGTTTACGGCTGGTCTGTTGACAAGGACCTCCACTTCATTCCCCCTTAAATATTCCAGGAAAGAGAAAAATGGATAAAGAAGTGGTGTTCCTTATGTACAATGTAATATCACTCAGCCATGAAATGAAAGTCATAAGGCTAGTAGCAGCATGATGAGTGGATTTAGGTACGACGATTCTAAGTGAAATAAGTCACACAGAAAAGGACACTTCTCATACGGTATCACTTATAATGGGAATGTAAAAACCGTTACACTTTAACTGAATTACAAAACAGAACAGAGTCACACATGCAGAAAACACACTATGGCTGCTTAACGGGAAAGGTGAGGTAGGGTGAAACATAAAACAAGGGTTTCAAATTAGCTCAGATACCGATCCATAAACCCAATATGTAACAGACAAGACTGACTCCTTGCTCAGAGAACAGGACTCAACACGCCCTATTCACCGCACAAGAATATATCTGAGTAGTAGTAATCTTAAAACCTATGTTTTGATATCTCTCTGTTAGTGTGTCAAGTGGGTGTAAAGTGGCATAAACACAGCCGTGAAAAGCAGCTAAACCCCATTATAAAAATAAATTACTTTTAAAAACCCATGAAACAAAGACAGTGAAAGAGAGAGAAATTCTTACACAATTCGTTCAGGGGCTGTGATGCAACCTGGATTGACCATATCTAGACCCACAGCTGGATGAGACATAAGGGTGGACACTCTCGGGGCTGAGAGGTTTGGTGAGGTTGAGTGAGCAAACGGAAACCCTTTAAAGTAATAGTGAGTGGTACCCATCCCATGGGTCCCAAATCTCCAGGTTCAAGGGCATATTCCTACATCGAAAACATGCATGAGAAACCCAGAAGATGGTACACCGTGTGATGGGGAAAGGTTTCTAAAACGCACCTCATATCTAATCTCCTTTTGCTCGGGTTTGCCATTCCAGCCACTTTAGTAGCAATCTCCCTACTTGGAGCATCAGCACCTTTAACCTCCTGTTCCGTACAGGTTGCAAATTGTCCTGAGGTTGAACGGGAAGACGTGGAACCAATGAGAGACTAGCTATTGGTGTTGGGACAGGCACAGGTCACTCTATTTTCCCATTAGGAAGAAGAATTAACCACAGGCTCAGCCTTCCCACCGGAACCATAATAGGGCCTGAAGCCATCCTGCGCTTTTGCGGCCAGCTCCCAAAAAAGCGACTTGTAAAATGGAGTTTCAGGGCACTGCATTTCACAAACCTGAAGAGTTATAAATGATAACTCTCCCCCACAAATATATTGAGGGAAGGGAAAGAAGAAGATTTGAACTGAAGGCAGAATTACAGAAACAGATTTCAGGAGGTAGATTTGAATCGCCTTTAAAGCACTTGAAAAGCGGCAAAACGTTGACAATGATGCCCTTGGCCAAAAAGGGCGTATGCGTTTTTTCCTGAATATATTCAGGAAAAAACGCATACGCCCTTTTTGGCCAACCAAGCAACCTGGAAAGGCAAATCAGTGCTACAAAGAAGTCTCGCTTCCAAACGGTCAAAAGGGCCGTGCTGAAAAAAGTGTCAAAACCAGAAATGCAGGACAGGCCATGGAGAAATGGGAGCCTTGCTACACTGATGGGGGGATGTAAATTTCCAACAGCCACTCTGGAGAAAGGTACTGTGTGTCCAGAAACATCTATAAAAAACAGCTTAGAGAGCATAGGGCACTTCCATGCATGGGGGTATAAATTGGGAAAATTAAAAATCAGCAAGACACAAGCACCCCAAAGTTTAGGGCTGCTCTGTTGCCAAGGACCTCCACTTCATTCCACCTTAAATATCCCAGGAAGGAGAAAAATGGATAAAGAAGTTGTGGTCCTTATGTACAATGGAATATCACTCAGCCATGAAATCAATGTCATGAAGCTAGTAGCAGCATGATGAGTGGATTTAGGTATGATGATTCTAAGTGAAATAAGTCACACAGAAAAGCACATTTCTCATAAGGTATCACTTATAGTGGGAATGTAAAAACCGTTACACTTGAACTGAATTACAAAACAGAACAGAGTCACACATGCAGAAAACACACTATGGCTGCTTAACGGGAAAGGTGAGGTGGGGTGATACATAAAACAAGAGTTTCAAATTAGCTCAGATACCGTTCCATAAACCCAATATGTAACAGACAAGACCGACTCCTTGCTCAGAGAACTGGACTCAACACGCCCGATTCACCGCACAAGAATATATTTTACTAGTAATAATCTTAAAACCTATGTATTGATATCTCTCTGTTAGTGTGTCAAGTTGGTGTAAAGCGGCATAAAGACAGCAGTGAAAATCAGGTAATCCCCATTATAAAAATAAATTACTTTTAAAAACCCATGAAACAAAGATAGTGAAAAAGAGAGAAATTCTTACACAATCCGTTCAGGGGCTGTGGTACAACCTGGATTGACCATATCTTGACCCACAGCTGGAAGAGACATAAGGGTGGACACTTTTGGGGCTGAGAGGTTTGGTGAGGTTGGGTGAGCAAACGCAGACCCTTTAAAGTAATAGTGAGTGGTATCCATCCCATGGGTCCCAAATCTCCAGGTTCCAGGGCATCTTCCTACATGGAAAACATGCATGAGAAACCCAGAAGATGGTACAGCATGTGATGGGGAAAGGTTTCTATAACGCACCTCATTTCTCATCTCCTTGTGTTCGGGTCCGCCATTCCAGCCACTTTACTAGCAATCTCCCTACTTGGAGCATCAGCACCTTTAACCTCCTGTTCCGTACAGGTTGCAATTTGTCCTGAGGATGAACGGGAAGACGGGGATCCAAAGAGAGACTAGCTCTTGGTGTTGGGACAGGCACAGGTCACTCTATTTTCCCATCAGGAAGAAGAATTAACCACAGGCTCACCCTGCCCCCTGGAACCAGAACAGGGCCTGAAGCCATCCTGCGCTTTGGCGGCCAGCTCCCGAAAAAGAGAGTTGTAAAATGGAGCTTCAGAGCACTGCAATTCACAAACCTGCAGAGTTATAAATGATAACTCTTGTCCACAAATATATTGAGGGAAGGCAAAGAAGAGGATTTGAAATCAAGGCAGAATTGCAGGAAACAGATTTCAGGAGGTAGATTCAAATCGCATTTAAAGCACATGAAAAGCGGCAAAACGTTGACAATGATGCCCTTGGCCAAAAAGGGCTTATGCGTTTTTTCCTGAATATATTCAGGAAAAAACGCATAAGCCCTTTTTGGCCAAACAAGCAACCTGGAAAAGCAAATCAGCGCTACAAAGAAGTCTCGCTTCCCAACGGTCAAAAGGGCCATGCTAAAAAAAGTGTCAAAACCAGAAATGCAGGACAGGCCATGGAGAAATGGGAGCCTTGCTACACTGATGAGCGGGATGTAAATTGCCAACAGCCACTCTGGAGAAGTGTACGGTGTGTCCTGAAACATCTAAAAAACACAGCTTAGAGAGCATAGGGCACTTCCATGCATCGGGTATAAATAGGGAAAATTAAAAATCAGCAAGACACAAGCACCCCAAAGTTTAGGGCTGCTCTGTTGACAAGGACCTCCACTTCATTCCACCTTAAATATCCCAGGAAAGAGAAAAATGGATAAAGAAGTGGTCGTCCTTATGTACAATGGAATATCACTCAGCCATGAAATCAATGTCATGAGGCTAGTAGCAGCATGATGAGTGGATTTAGGTACGACGATTCTAAGTGAAATAAGACACACAGAAAAGACACTTCTCATAAGTTATCACTTATAGGGGGAATGTAAAAACCTTTACACTTGAACTGAATTACAAAACAGAACAGAGTCACACATGCAGAATACACACTATGTCTGCTTAACGGGAAAGGTGAGGTGGAGTGATTCATAAAACAAGGGTTTCAAATTAGCTGAGATACCGTTCCTAAAACCCAATATGTAATAGACAAGACCTACTCCTTGTTCAGACAACTGGACTCAACACGCCCTATTCACCGCACAAGAATATATCTCACTAGTAGTAATCTTAAAACCTATGTTTTGATATCTTTCTGTTAGGGTGTCAAGTGGGTGTAAATCGGCATAAACACAGCAGTGAAAAGCAGCTAAACCCCATTATAAAAATAAATTACTTTTAAAAACACATAAAACAAAGTCAGTGAAAGATAGAGAAATTCTTACACATTCCGTTCAGGGGCTGTGATGCAACTTGGATTGACCATATCTAGACCCACAGATGGATGAGACATAAGGGTGGACACTCTTGGGGCTGAGAGGTTTGCTGAGGTTGGGTGAGCAAATGCAGACCCTTTAAAGTAATAGTGAGTGGTACCCATCCCATGGGTCCCAAATCTCCAGGTTCAAGGGCATCTTCCTACATCGAAAACAAGCATGAGAAACCCAGAAGATGGTACACCGTGTGATGGGGAAAGGTTTCTAAAACGCTCCTCATTTCTCATCTCCTTGTGCTCGGGTTCGCCATTCCAGCCACTTTAGTAGCAATCTCCCTACTTGGAGCATCAGCACCTTTAACCTCCTGTTCCGTACAGGTTGCAATTTGTCTTGAGGATGAACGGGAAGACGTGGAACCAATGAGAGACTAGCTATTGGTGTTGGGACAGGCACAGGTCACTCTATTTTCCCATCAGGAAGAAGAATTAACCACAGGCTCAGCCTGCCCCCCGGAACCAAAATAGGGCCTGAAGCCATCCTGCACTTTTGCGGCCAGCTCCCAAAAGAGCGACTTGTAAAATGGAGTTTCAGGGCACTGCATTTCACAAACCTGCAGAGTTATAAATCATAACTCTTGTCCACAAATATATTGAGGGGAGGCAAAGAACAGGACTTGAAATCAAGTTAGAATTGCAGGAAACAGATTTCAGGAGGTAGATTCGAATCGCCTTTAAAGCACATGAAAACGGCAAAACGTTGACAATGATGCCCTTGGCCAAAAAGGGCGTATGCGTTTTTTCCTGAATATATGCAGGAAAAAATGCATACGCCCTTTTTGGCCAACCAAGCAACCTGGAAAGGCAAATCGGCGCTACAAAGAAGTCTCGCTTCCCATCGGTGAAAAGGGCCATGCTGAAAAATGTGTCAAACCCAGAAATGCAGGACAGGCCATGGAGAAATGGGAGCCTTGCTACACTGATGGGTGGGATGTAAATTGCCAACAGCCACTCTGGAGAAGGGTACAGGGTGTCCTGAAACATCTAAAAAACACAGCTTAGAGAGCATAGGGCACTTCCACTCCTGGGGGTATAAATTGGGAAAATTAAAAATCAGCAAGACACAAGCACCTCAAAGTTTACGGCTGGTCTGTTGACAAGGACCTCCACTTCATTCCCCCTTAAATATTCCAGGAAAGAGAAAAATGGATAAAGAAGTGGTGTTCCTTATGTACAATGTAATATCACTCAGCCATGAAATGAAAGTCATAAGGCTAGTAGCAGCATGATGAGTGGATTTAGGTACGACGATTCTAAGTGAAATAAGTCACACAGAAAAGGACACTTCTCATACAGTATCACTTATAATGGGAATGTAAAAACCGTTACACTTTAACTGAATTACAAAACAGAACAGAGTCACACATGCAGAAAACACACTATGGCTGCTTAACGGGAAAGGTGAGGTAGGGTGAAACATAAAACACGGGTTTCAAATTAGCTCAGATACCGATCCATAAACCCAATATGTAACAGACAAGACTGACTCCTTGCTCAGAGAACAGGACTCAACACGCCCTATTCACCGCACAAGAATATATCTGAGTAGTAGTAATCTTAAAACCTATGTTTTGATATCTCTCTGTTAGTGTGTCAAGTGGGTGTAAAGTGGCATAAACACAGCCGTGAAAAGCAGCTAAACCCCATTATAAAAATAAATTACTTTTAAAAACCCATGAAACAAAGACAGTGAAAGAGAGAGAAATTCTTACACAATTCGTTCAGGGGCTGTGATGCAACCTGGATTGACCATATCTAGACCCACAGCTGGATGAGACATAAGGGTGGACACTCTCGGGGCTGAGAGGTTTGGTGAGGTTGAGTGAGCAAACGCAAACCCTTTAAAGTAATAGTGAGTGGTACCCATCCCATGGGTCCCAAATCTCCAGGTTCAAGGGCATATTCCTACATCGAAAACATGCATGAGAAACCCAGAAGATGGTACACCGTGTGATGGGGAAAGGTTTCTAAAACGCACCTCATATCTAATCTCCTTTTGCTCGGGTTTGCCATTCCAGCCACTTTAGTAGCAATCTCCCTACTTGGAGCATCAGCACCTTTAACCTCCTGTTCCGTACAGGTTGCAAATTGTCCTGAGGTTGAACGGGAAGACGTGGAACCAATGAGAGACTAGCTATTGGTGTTGGGACAGGCACAGGTCACTCTATTTTCCCATTAGGAAGAAGAATTAACCACAGGCTCAGCCTTCCCACCGGAACCATAATAGGGCCTGAAGCCATCCTGCGCTTTTGCGGCCAGCTCCCAAAAAAGCGACTTGTAAAATGGAGTTTCAGGGCACTGCATTTCACAAACCTGAAGAGTTATAAATGATAACTCTCCCCCACAAATATATTGAGGGAAGGGAAAGAAGAAGATTTGAACTGAAGGCAGAATTACAGAAACAGATTTCAGGAGGTAGATTTGAATCGCCTTTAAAGCACTTGAAAAGCGGCAAAACGTTGACAATGATGCCCTTGGCCAAAAAGGGCGTATGCGTTTTTTCCTGAATATATTCAGGAAAAAACGCATACGCCCTTTTTGGCCAACCAAGCAACCTGGAAAGGCAAATCAGTGCTACAAAGAAGTCTCGCTTCCAAACGGTCAAAAGGGCCGTGCTGAAAAAAGTGTCAAAACCAGAAATGCAGGACAGGCCATGGAGAAATGGGAGCCTTGCTACACTGATAGGGGGATGTAAATTTCCAACAGCCACTCTGGAGAAGGGTACTGTGTGTCCAGAAACATCTAAAAAAAACAGCTTAGAGAGCATAGGGCACTTCCATGCATGGGGGTATAAATTGGGAAAATTAAAAATCAGCAAGACACAAGCACCCCAAAGTTTAGGGCTGCTCTGTTGCCAAGGACCTCCACTTCATTCCACCTTAAATATCCCAGGAAAGAGAAAAATGGATAAAGAAGTTGTGGTCCTTATGTACAATGGAATATCACTCAGCCATGAAATCAATGTCATGAAGCTAGTAGCAGCATGATGAGTGGATTTAGGTATGACGATTCTAAGTGAAATAAGTCACACAGAAAAGCACATTTCTCATAAGGTATCACTTATAGTGGGAATGTAAAAACCGATACACTTGAACTGAATTACAAAACAGAACAGAGTCACACATGCAGAAAACACACTATGGCTGCTTAACGGGAAAGGTGAGGTGGGGTGATACATAAAACAAGAGTTTCAAATTAGCTCAGATACCGTTCCATAAACCCAATATGTAACAGACAAGACCGACTCCTTGCTCAGAGAACTGGACTCAACACGCCCGATTCACCGCACAAGAATATATTTTACTAGTAATAATCTTAAAACCTATGTATTGATATCTCTCTGTTAGTGTGTCAAGTTGGTGTAAAGCGGCATAAAGAGAGCAGTGAAAATCAGGTAATCCCCATTATAAAAATAAATTACTTTTAAAAACCCATGAAACAAAGATAGTGAAAAAGAGAGAAATTCTTACACAATCCGTTCAGGGGCTGTGGTACAACCTGGACTGACCATATCTTGACCCACAGCTGGAAGAGACATAAGGGTGGACACTTTTGGGGCTGAGTGGTTTGGTGAGGTTGGGTGAGCAAACGCAGACCCTTTAAAGTAATAGTGAGTGGTATCCATCCCATGGGTCCCAAATCTCCAGGTTCCAGGGCATCTTCCTACATGGAAAACATGCATGAGAAACCCAGAAGATGGTACAGCATGTGATGGGGAAAGGTTTCTATAACGCACCTCATTTCTCATCTCCTTGTGTTCGGGTCCGCCATTCCAGCCACTTTACTAGCAATCTCCCTACTTGGAGCATCAGCACCTTTAACCTCCTGTTCCGTACAGGTTGCAATTTGTCCTGAGGATGAACGGGAAGACGGGGATCCAAAGAGAGACTAGCTCTTGGTGTTGGGACAGGCACAGGTCACTCTATTTTCCCATCAGGAAGAAGAATTAACCACAGGCTCACCCTGCCCCCTGGAACCAGAACAGGGCCTGAAGCCATCCTGCGCTTTGGCGGCCAGCTCCCGAAAAAGAGAGTTGTAAAATGGAGCTTCAGAGCACTGCAATTCACAAACCTGCAGAGTTATAAATGATAACTCTTGTCCACAAATATATTGAGGGAAGGCAAAGAAGAGGATTTGAAATCAAGGCAGAATTGCAGGAAACAGATTTCAGGAGGTAGATTCGAATCGCATTTAAAGCACATGAAAAGCGGCAAAACGTTGACAATGATGCCCTTGGCCAAAAAGGGCTTATGCGTTTTTTCCTGAATATATTCAGGAAAAAACGCATAAGCCCTTTTTGGCCAACCAAGCAACCTGGAAAGGCAAATCAGCGCTACAAAGAAGTCTCGCTTCCCAACGGTCAAAAGGGCCATGCTAAAAAAAGTGTCAAAACCAGAAATGCAGGACAGGCCATGGAGAAATGGGAGCCTTGCTACACTGATGAGCGGGATGTAAATTGCCAACAGCCACTCTGGAGAAGGGTACGGTGTGTCCTGAAACATCTAAAAAACACAGCTTAGAGAGCATAGGGCACTTCCATGCATCGGGTATAAATAGGGAAAATTAAAAATCAGCAAGACACAAGCACCCCAAAGTTTAGGGCTGCTCTGTTGACAAGGACCTCCACTTCATTCCACCTTAAATATCCCAGGAAAGAGAAAAATGGATAAAGAAGTGGTCGTCCTTATGTACAATGGAATATCACTCAGCCATGAAATCAATGTCATGAGGCTAGTAGCAGCATGATGAGTGAATTTAGGTACGACGATTCTAAGTGAAATAAGACACACAGAAAAGACACTTCTCATAAGTTATCACTTATAGGGGGAATGTAAAAACCTTTACACTTGAACTGAATTACAAAACAGAACAGAGTCACACATGCAGAATACACACTATGGCTGCTTAACGGGAAAGGTGAGGTGGGGTGATTCATAAAACAAGGGTTTCAAATTAGCTGAGATACCGTTCCTAAAACCCAATATGTAATACACAAGACCTACTCCTTGTTCAGACAACTGGACTCAACACGCCCTATTCACCGCACAAGAATATATCTGACTAGTAGTAATCTTAAAACCTATGTTTTGATATCTTTCTGTTAGGGTGTCAAGTGGGTGTAAATCGGCATAAACACAGCAGTGAAAAGCAGCTAAACCCCATTATAAAAATAAATTACTTTTAAAAACACATAAAACAAAGTCAGTGAAAGATAGAGAAATTCTTACACATTCCGTTCAGGGGCTGTGATGCAACTTGGATTGACCATATCTAGACCCACAGATGGATGAGACATAAGGGTGGACACTCTTGGGGCTGAGAGGTTTGGTGAGGTTGGGTGAGCAAATGCAGACCCTTTAAAGTAATAGTGAGTGGTACCCATCCCATGGGTCCCAAAGCTCCAGGTTCAAGGGCATCTTCCTACATCGAAAACAAGCATGAGAAACCCAGAAGATGGTACACCGTGTGATGGGGAAAGGTTTCTAAAACGCTCCTCATTTCTCATCTCCTTGTGCTCGGGTTCGCCATTACAGCCACTTTACTAGCAATTTAGCTACTTGGAGTATCAGCACCTTTAACCTCCTGTTCCGTACAGTTTGCAAATTCTCCTGAGGACGAACGGGAAGACAGGGAACCAATGAGAGTCTAGCTGTTGGTGTTGGGACAGGCACAGGTCACTCTATTTTCCCATCAGGAAGAAGAATTAACCACAGGCTCAGCCTGCCATCCCGGAACCAGAATAGGGCCTGAAGCCATCCTGCGCTTTTGGGGCCAGCTCCCAAAAAAGCGACTTGTAAAATGGAGTTTGAGGGCACTGCATTTCACAAACCTGCAGAGTTATAAATGATAACTATCATCCACAAATATATTGAGGGAAGGCAAAGAAGAGGATTTGAAATCAAGGCAGAATTGCAGGAAACAGATTTCAGGAGGTAGACTCGAATCGCCTTTAAACACATGAAAAGCGGCAAAACGTTGACAATGATGCCCTTGGCCAAAAAGGGCGTATGCGTTTTTTCCTGAATATATTCAGGAAAAAACGCATAGGCCCTTTTTGGCAAACCAAGCAACCTGGAAAGGCAAATCAGCGTTACAAAGAAGTCTCGCTTCCCAACGGTCAAAATGGCCATGCTGAAAAAAGTGTCAAAACCAGAAATGCAGGACAGGCCATGGAGAAATGGGAGCCTTGCTACACTGATGGGCGGCATGTAAATTGCCAACAGCCACTCTGGAGAAGGGTACGGTGTGTCCTGAAACATCTAAAAAACACAGCTTAGAGAGCATAGGGCACTTCCACGCATGGGGGTATAAAGTGGGAAAATTAAAATTCAGCAAGACACAAGCACCCCAAAGTTTAGGGCTGCTCTGTTGCCAAGGACCTCCACTTCATTTCACCTTAAATATCCCAGGAAAGAGAAAAATGGATAAAGAATTTGTGGTCCTTATGTACAATGGAATATCACTCAGCCATGAAATCAATGTCATGAAGCTAGTAGCAGCATGATGAGTGGATTTAGGTACGACAATTCTAAGTGAAATAAGTCACACAGAAAAGGACATTTCTCATAAGGTATCACTTATCGAGGGATTGTAAAAACCGTTACACTTGAACTGAATTACAAAACAGAACAGAGTCACACTTGCAGAAAACACACTATGGCTGCTTAACGGGAAAGGTGAGGTGGGGTGATACATAAAACAAGGGTTTCAAATTAGCTCAGATACCGTTCCATAAACGCAATATGTAACAGACAAGACCGACTCCTTGCTTAGAGAACTGGACTCAACATGCCCTATTCACCGCACAAGAATATATTTGACTAGTAATAATCTTAAAACCTATGTATTGATATCTCTCTGTTAGTGTGTCAAGTGGGTGTAAAGCGGCATAAAGACAGCAGTGAAAATCACCTAAACACCATTATAAAAATAAATTACTTTTAAAAACCCATGAAACAAAGTCAGTGAAAGATAGAGAAATTCTTACACAATCCGTTCAGGGGCTGTGATGCAACCTGGATTGACCATATCTAGACCCAAAGATGGATGAGACATAAGGGTGGACACTCTTGGGGCTGAGAGGTTTGGTGAGGTTGGGTGAAGAAACGCAGACACTTTAAAGTAATAATGAGTGGTACCCATCCCATGGGTACCAAATCTCCAGGTTCAAGGGCATCTTCCTACATCGAAAACATGCATGAGAAACCCAGAAGATGGTACACCGTGTGATGGGGAAAGGTTTCTAAAACGCTCCTCATTTCTCATCTCCTTGTGCTCGGGTTCGCCATTCCAGCCACTTTACTAGCAATCTCCCTATTTGGAGTATCAGCACAGTTAACCTCCTGTTCCGTACAGGTTGCAATTTGTCCTGAGGATGAACGGGAAGACGGGGAACCAATGAGAGTCTAGCTGTTGGTGTTGGGACAGGCACAGGTCACTCTATTTTCTCATCAGGAAGAAGAATTAACCACAGGCTCAGCCTGCCCCCCGGAACCAGAATAGGGCCTGAAGCCATCCTGCGCTTTTGCGGCCAGCTCCCAAAAAAGCGACTTGTAAAATGGAGTTTCAGGGCACTGTATTTCACAAACCTGCAGAGTTATAAATGATAACTATCGTCCACAAATATATTGAGGGAAGGCAAAGAAGAGGCTTTGAAATCAAGGCAGAATTGCAAGAAACAGATTTCAGGAGGTAGATACGAATCGCCTTTAAAGCAATGAAAAGCGGCAAAACGTTGACAATGATGCCCTTGGCCAAAAAGGGCGTATGCGTTTTTTCCTGAATATATTCAGGAAAAAACGCATACGCCCTTTTTGGCCAACCAAGCAACCTGGAAAGGCAAATCAGCGCTATAAAGTAGTCTCGCTTCCCAACGGTCAAAAGGGCCATGCTGAAAAAAGTGTCAAAACCAGAAATGCAGGACAGGCCATGGAGAAATGGGAGTCTTGCTACACTGATGGGCGGGATGTAAATTGCCAACAGCCACTCTGGAGAAGTGTACGGTGTGTCCTGAAACATCTAAAAAACACAGCTTAGAGAGCATAGGGCACTTCCACGCATGGGGGTATAAATTGGGAAAATTAAAAATCAGGAAGACACAAGCACCCCAAAGTTTAGGGCTGCTCTGTTGCCAAGGACCTCCACTTCATTCCACCTTAAATGTCCCAGGAAAGAGAAAAAGGGATAAAGAAGTGGTGGTCCTTATGTACAGTGGAATATCACTTAGCCATGAAATCAATGTCATGAGGCTAGTAGCAGCATGATGAGTGGATTTAGGTACGACGATTCTTAGTGAAATAAGACACACTGAAAAGGACACTTCTCATAAGTTATCACATATAGAGGGAATGTAAAAACCGTTACACTTGAACTGAATTACAAAACAGAACAGAGTCACAAATGCAGAAAACACACTATGGCTGCTTAACGGGAAAGGTGAGGTGGGGTGATACATAAAACAAGGGTTTCAAATTAGCTGAGATACCTTTCCATAAACCCAATATGTAATAGACAAGACCTACTGCTTGCTCAGATAACTGGATTCAACACGCCTTATTCACCGCACAAGAATATATCTGACTAGTAGTAATCTTAAAACCTATGTTTTGATATCTCTCTGTTAGTGTGTCAAGTGGTTGTAAAGCGGCATAAGCACAGCAGTGAAAATCAGCTAAACCCCATTATAAAAATAAATTACTTTTAAAAACCCATGAAACAAAGACAGTGAAAGCGAGAGAAATTCTTACACAATTCGCTCAGGGGCTGTGATGCAACCTGGATTGACCATATCTAGACCCACAGCTGGATGAGACATAAGGGTGGACACTCTCGGGGCTGAGAGGTTTGGTGAGGTTGGGTGAGCAAACACAGACCCTTTAAAGTAATAGTGAGTGGTACCCATCCCATGGGTCCCAAATCTCCAGGTTCAAGGGAATCTTCCTACATCGAAAACATCCCTGAGAAACCCAGAAGAAGGTACACCTTGTGATGGGGAAAGGTTTCTAAAACGCACCTCATTTCTCATCTCCTTGTGCTCGGGTTCACCATTCCAGCCACTTTAGTAGCAATATCCCTACTTGGAGCATCAGCACCTTTAACCTCCTGTTCCGTACAGGTTGCAATTTGTCCTGAGGATGAACGGGAAGACGGGGATCCAAAGAGAGACCAGCTCTTGGTGTTGGGACAGGCACAGGTCACTCTATTTTCCCATCAGGAAGAAGAATTAAGCACAGGCTCAGCCTGACCCCTGGAACCAGAACAGGGCCTGAAGCCATCCTGCGCTTTGGCGGCTAGCTCCCGAAAAAGAGAGTTGTAAAATGGAGCTTCAGAGCACTGCAATTCACAAACCTGCAGAGTTATAAATGATAACTCTTGTCCACAAATATATTGAGGGAAGGCAAAGAAGAGGATTTGAAATAAGTCCCAATTGCAGGAAACCGATTTCAGGAGGTAGATTCAAATCGCCTTTAAAGCACATAAAAACAGCAAAACGTTGACAATGATGCCCTTGGCCAAAAAGGGCGTATGCGTTTTTTCCTGAATATATTCAGGAAAAGACGCATATGCCCTTTTTGGCCAACCAAGCAACCTGGAAAGGCAAATCAGCGCTACAAAGAAGTCTCGCTTCCCATCGGTCAAAAGGGCAATGCTGAAAAAAGTGTCAAAACCAGAAATGCAGGACAGGCCATGGAGAAATGGGACCCTTTGTACACTGATGGGTGGGATATAAATTGCCAACAGCCACTGTGGGGAAGGGTACAGTGTGTCCTGAAACATCTAAAAAACACAGCTTAGAGAGCATAGGGCACTTCTACGCATGGTGGTATAAATTGGGAAAATTAAAAATCAGCAAGACAGAAGCACCCCAAAGTTTAGGGCTGCTCTGTTGCCAAGGACCTCCACTTCATTCCACCTTAAATGTCCCAGGAAAGAGAAAAATGGATAAAGAAGTGGTGGTCCTTATGTACAGTGGAATATCACTCAGCCATGAAATCAATGTCATGAGGCTAGTAGCAGCATGATGAGTGGATTTAGGTACGACGATTCTTAATGAAATAAGACACACTGAAAAGGACAGTTCTCATAAGTTATCACTTATAGAGGGAATGTAAAAACCGTTACACTTGAACTGAATTACAAAACAGAACAGAGTCACACATGCAGAAAATACACTATGGCTGCTTAACGGGAAAGGTGAGGTGGGGTGATACATAAAACAAGGGTTTCAAATTAGCTGAGATACCGATCCATAAACCCAATATGTAATATACAAGACCTACTCCTTGCTCAGAGAACTGGCCTCAACACGCCCTATTCACCGCACAAGAATATATCTGACTAGTAGTAATCTTAAAACCTATGTTTTGATACCTCTCTGTTAGTGTGTCAAGTGGGTGTAGAGCGGCATAAACACAGCAGTGAAAAGCAGCTAAACCCCATTATAAAAATAAATTACTTTTAAAAACCCATGAAACAAAGACAGTGAAAGAGAGAGAAATTCTTACACAATTCGTTCAGGGGCTGTGATGCAACCTGGATTGACCTTATCTAGACCCACAGCTGGATGAGACATAAGGGTGGACACTCTTGGGGCTGAGAGGTTTGGTGAGGTTGGGTGAGCAAACGCAGACCCTTTAAAGTAATACTGCGTGGTACCCATCGCATGGGTCCCAAATCTCCAGGTTCAAGGGCATCTTCCTACATCGAAAACATGCATGAGAAACCCAGAAGATGGTACACCGTGTGATGGGGAAAGGTTTCTAAAACGCACCTCATTTCTCATCTCCTTGTTCTCGGGCTCGCAATTCCAGCCACTTTACTAGCAATCTCCCTACTTGGAGCATCAGCACCTTTAACCTCCTGTTCCGTACAGGTTGCCATTTGTCCTGAGGATGAACGGGAAGACGGGGAAAAAACCAGAGACTAGTTCTTGGTGTTGGGACAGGCACAGGTCACTCTATTTTCCCATCAGGAAGAAGAATTAACCACAGGCTCAGCCTGCCCCCCGGAACCAGAACAGGGCCTGAAGCCATCCTGCGCTTTTGCGGCCAGCTCCCGAAAAAGCGAGTTGTAAAATGGAGCTTCAGGGCACTGCAATTCACAAACCTGCAGAGTTATAAATGATAACTCTCGTACACAAATATATTGAGGGAAGGCAAAGACGAGGAATTGAAATCAAGGCAGAATTGCAGGAAACAGATTTCAGGAGGTAGATTCGAATCGCCTTTAAAGCACATGAAAAGCAGCAAAACGTTGACAATGATGCCCTTGGCTAAAAAGGGCGTATGCGTTTTTTCCTGAATATATTCAGGAAAAAACGCATACGCCCTTTTTGGCCAACCAAGCAACCTGGAAAGGCAAATCAGCGCTACAAAGAAGTCTCGCTTCCCATCGGTCAAAAGGGCCATGCTGAAAAAAGTGTCAAAACCAGAAATGCAGGACAGGCCATGGAGAAATGGGAGCCTTGCTACACTGATGGGCGGGATGTAAATTGCCAACAGCCACTCTGGAGAAGTGTACGGTGTGTCCTGAAACATCTAAAAAACACAGCTTAGAGAGCATAGGGCACTTCCACGCATGGGGGTATAAAGTGGGAAAATTAAAAATCAGCAAGACACAAGCACCCGAAAGTTTAGGGCTGCTCTGTTGACAAGGACCTCCACTTCATTCCACCTTACATATCCCAGGAAAGTGAAAAATGGATACAAAAGTTGTGGTCCTTATGTACAATGGAATATCACTCAGCCATGAAATCAATGTCATAAGGCTAGTAGCAGCATGATGAGTGGATTTAGGTACGACGATTCTAAGTGAAATAAGTCACACAGAAAAGGACACTTCTCATATGGTGTCACTTATAGAGGGAATGTAAAAACCGTTACACTTGAACTGAATTACAAAACAGAACAGAGGCACACATGCAGAAAACACACTATGGCTGCTTAACGGGAAAGGTGAGGTGGGGTGATACACAAAACAAGAGTTTCAAATTAGCTCAGATACCGTTCCATAAACCCAATATGTAATAGACAAGACCTACCCCTTGCTCAGAGAACTGGACTCAACACGCCCGATTCACCGCACAAGAATATATCTGACTAGTAATAATCTTAAAACCTATGTATTGATATCTCTCTGTTAGTGTGTCAAGTGGGTGTAAAGCGGCATAAACACAGCCCTGAAAAGCAGCTAAACCCCATTATAAAAAGAAATTACTTTTAAAAACCCATGAAACAAAGACAGTGAAAGAGAGAGAAATTCTTACACAATTCGTTCAGGGGCTGTGATGCAAACTGGATTGACCATATCTAGACCCACAGCTGGATGAGACATAAGGGTGGACACTCTTGGGGCTGAGAGGTTTGGTGAGGTTGGGTGAGCAAACGCAGACCCTTTAAAGTAATACTGCGTGGTACCCATCGCATGGGTCCCAAAACTCCAGGTTCAAGGGCATCTTCCTACATCGAAAACATGCATGAGAAACCCAGAAGATGGTACACCGTGTGATGGGGAAAGGTTTCTAAAACGCACCTCATTTCTCATCTCCTTGTTCTCGGGCTCGCAATTCCAGCCACTTTACTAGCAATCTCCCTACTTGGAGCATCAGCACCTTTAACCTCCTGTTCCGTACAGGTTGCAATTTGTCCTGAGGATGAACGGGAAGACGGGGAAAAAATGAGAGACTAGCTCTTGGTGTTGGGACAGGCACAGGTCACTCTATTTTCCCATCAGGAAGAAGAATTAACCACAGGCTCAGCCTGCCCCCCGGAACCAGAACAGGGCCTGAAGCCATCCTGCGCTTTTGCGGCCAGCTCCCGAAAAAGCGAGTTGTAAAATGGAGCTTCAGGGCACTGCAATTCACAAACCTGCAGAGTTATAAATGATAACTCTCGTACACAAATATATTGAGGGAAGACAAAGACGAGGAATTGAAATCAAGGCAGAATTGCAGGAAACAGATTTCAGGAGGTAGATTCGAATCGCCTTCAAAGCACATGAAAAGCGGCAAAACGTTGACAATGATGCCCTTGGCCAAAAAGGGCGTATGCATTTTTTCCTGAATATATTCAGGAAAAAACGCATACGCCCTTTTTGGCCAACCAAGCAACCTGGAAAGGCAAATCAGCGCTACAAAGAAGTCTCGCTTCCCATCGGTCAAAAGGGCCATGCTGAAAAAAGTGTCAAAACCAGAAATGCAGGACAGGCCATGGAGAAATGGGAGCCTTGCTACACTGATGGGCGGGATGTAAATTGCCAACAGCCACTCTGGAGAAGTGTACGGTGTGTCCTGAAACATCTAAAAAACACAGCTTAGAGAGCATAGGGCACTTCCACGCATGGGGGTATAAAGTGGGAAAATTAAAAATCAGCAAGACACAAGCACCCCAAAGTTTAGGGCTGCTCTGTTGACAAGGACCTCCACTTCATTCCACCTTACATATCCCAGGAAAGTGAAAAATGGATACAAAAGTTGTGGTCTTTATGTACAATGGAATATCACTCAGCCATGAAATCAATGTCATAAGGCTAGTAGCAGCATGATGAGTGGATTTAGGTACGACGATTCTAAGTGAAATAAGTCACACAGAAAAGGACACTTCTCATATGGTGTCACTTATAGAGGGAATGTAAAAACCGTTACACTTGAACTGAATTACAAAACAGAACAGAGGCACACATGCAGAAAACACACTATGGCTGCTTAACGGGAAAGGTGAGGTGGGGTGATACATAAAACAAGAGTTTCAAATTAGCTCAGATACCGTTCCATAAACCCAATATGTAATAGACAAGACCTACCCCTTGCTCAGAGAACTGGACTCAACACGCCCGATTCACCGCACAAGAATATATCTGACTAGTAATAATCTTAAAACCTATGTATTGATATCTCTCTGTTAGTGTGTCAAGTGGGTGTAAAGTGGCATAAACACAGCCGTGAAAAGCAGCTAAACCCCATTATAAAAAGAAATTACTTTTAAAAACCCATGAAACAAAGACAGTGAAAGAGAGAGAAATTCTTACACAATTCGTTCAGGGGCTGTGATGCAAACTGGATTGACCATATCTAGACCCACAGCTGGATGAGACATAAGGGTGGACACTCTTGGGGCTGAGAGGTTTGGTGAGGTTGGGTGAGCAAACGCAGACCCTTTAAAGTAATACTGCGTGGTACCCATCGCATGGGTCCCAAATCTCCAGGTTCAAGGGCATCTTCCTACATCGAAAACATGCATGAGAAACCCAGAAGATGGTACACCGTGTGATGGGGAAAGGTTTCTAAAACGCACCACATTTCTCATCTCCTTGTTCTCGGGCTCGCAATTCCAGCCACTTTACTAGCAATCTCCCTACTTGGAGCATCAGCACCTTTAACCTCCTGTTCCGTACAGGTTGCAATTTGTCCTGAAGATGAACGGGAAGACGGGGAACCAATGAGAGACTAGCTCTTGGTGATGGGACAGGCACAGGTCACTCTATTTTCCCATCAGGTAGAAGAATTAACCACAGGCTCAACCTGCCCCCCAGAACCAGAACAGGGCCTGAAGCCATCCTGCGCTTTTGCGGCCAGCTCCCAAAAGAGCGAGTTGTAAAATGGAGCTTCAGGGCACTGCAATTCAAAACCTGCAGAGTTATAAATGATAACTCTCGTCCACAAATATATTGAGGGAAGGCAAAGAAGAGGATTTGAAATCAAGGCAGAATTGCAGGAATCAGATTTCAGGAGGTAGATTCGAATCGCCTTTAAAGCACATGAAAAGCAGCAAAACTTTGACAATGTTGCCCTTGGTCAAAAAGGGCGTATGCGTTTTTTCCTGAATATATTCAGGAAAAAACGCATACGCCCTTTTTGGCCAACCAAGCAACCTGGAAAGGCAAATCAGCGCTACAACGAAGTCTCGCTTCCCATCGGTCAAAAGGGCCATGCTGAAAAAAGTGTCAAAACCAGAAATGCAGGACAGGCCATGGAGAAATGGGAGCCTTGCTACACTGATGGGTGGGATGTAAATTGCCAACAGCCACTCTGGAGAAGTGTACGGTGTGTCCTGAAACATCTAAAAAACACAGCTTAGAGAGCATAGGGCACTTCCACGCATGGGGGGATAAAGTGGGAAAATTGAAAATCAGCAAGACACAAGCACCCCAAAGTTTAGGGCTGCTCTGTTGACAAGGACCTCCACTTCATTCCACCTTAAATATCCCAGGAAAGAGAAAAATGGATAAAAAAGTTGTGGTCCTTATGTACAATGGAATATCACTCAGCCATGAAATCAATGTCATAAGGATAGTAGCAGCATGATGAGTGGATTTAGGTACGACGATTCTAAGTGAAATAAGTCACACAGAAAAGGACACTTCTCATAAGGTGTCACTTATAGAGGGAATGTAAAAACCGTTACACTTGAACTGAATTACAAAACAGAACAGAGTCACACATGCAGAAAACACACTATGGCTGCTTAACGGGAAAGGTGAGGTGGGGTGATACATAAAACAAGAGTTTCAAATTAGCTCAGATACCGTTCCATAAACCCAATATGTAATAGACAAGACCTACTCCTTGCTCAGAGAACTGGACTCAACACGACCGATTCACCGAACAAGAATATATCTGACTAGTAATAATCTTAAAACCTATGTATTGATATCTCTCTGTTAGTGTGTCAAGTGGGTGTAAAGCGGCATAAACACAGCCGTGAAAAGCAGCTAAACCCCATTATAAAAATAAATCACTTTTAAAAACCCATGAAACAAAGACAGTGAAAGAGAGAGAAATTCTTACACAATTCGTTCAGGGGCTGTGATGCAAACTGCATTGACCATATCTAGACTCACAGCTGGATGAGACATAAGGGTGGACACTCTTGGGGCTGAGAGGTTTGGTGAGGTTGGGTGAGCAAACGCAGACACTTTAAAGTAATACTGCGTGCTACCCATCGCATGGGTCCCTAATCTCCAGGTTCAAGGGCATCTTCCTACATCAAAAACATGCATGAGAAACCCAGAAGATGGTACACCGTGTGATGGGGAAAGGTTTCTAAAACGCACCTCATTTATCATCTCCTTGTTCTCAGGTTCGCCATTCCAGCCACTTTACTAGCAATCTCCCTACTTGGAGCATCAGCACCTTTAACCTCCTGTTCCGTACAGGTTGCAATTTGTCCTGAGGATGAACTGGAAGACGGGGAACCAATGAGAGACTAGCTCTTGGTGTTGGGACAGGCACAGGTCACTCTATTTTCCCATCAGGAAGAAGAATTAACCACAGTCTCAGCCTGCCCCCCGGAACCAGAACAGGGCCTGAAGCCATCCTGCGCTTTTGCGGCCACCTCCCGAAAAAGCGAGTTGTAAAATGGAGCCTCAGGGCACTGCAATGCACAATCCTACAGAGTTATAAATGATAACTCTCGTCCACAAATATATTGAGGGAAGGCAAAGACGAGGAATTGAAATCAAGGCAGAATGGCAGGAAACAGATTTCAGGAGGTAGATTCGAATCGCCTTTAATGCACATGAAAAGCGGCAAAACGTTGACAATGATGCCCTTGGCCAAATAGGGCGTATGCGTTTTTTCCTGAATATATTCAGGAAAAAACGCATACGCCCTTTTTGGCCAACCAAGCAACCTGGAAAGGCAAATCAGCGCTACAAAGAAGTCTCGCTTCCCATCGGTCAAAAGGGCCATGCTGAAAAATGTGTCAAAACCAGAAATGCAGGACAGGCCATGGAGAAATGGGAGCCTTGCTACACTGATGGGCGGGATGTAAATTGCCAACAGCCACTCTCGAGAAGTGTACGGTGTGTCCTGAAACATCTAAAAAACACAGCTTAGAGAGCATAGGACACTTCCACGCATGGGGATATAAAGTGGGAAAATTAAAAATCAGCAGGACACAAGCACCCCAAAGTTTAGGGCTGCTCTGTTGACAAGGACCTCCACTTCATTCCACCTTAAATATCCCAGGAAAGCGAAAAATGGATAAAAAATTTGAGGTCCTTATGTGCAATGGAATACCACTCAGCCATGAAATCAATGTCATAAGGCTAGTAGCAGCATGATGAGTGGATTTAGGTACGACGATTCTAAGTGAAATAAGTCACACAGAAAAGGACACTTCTCATAAGGTGTCACTTATAGAGGGAATGTAAAAACCGTTACACTTGAACTGAATTACAAAACAGAACAGAGTCACACATGCGGAAAACACACTATGGCTGCTTAACGGGAAAGGTGAGGTGGGGTGATGCATAAAACAAGAGTTTCAAATTAGCTCAGATACCGTTCCATAAACCCAATATATAATAGACAAGACCTACTCCTTGCTCAGAGAACTGGACTCAACACGCCCGATTCAACACACAAGAATATATCTGACTAGTAATAATCTTAAAACCTATGTATTGATATCTCTCTGTTAGTCTGTCAAGTGGGTGTAAAGCGGCATAAACACAGCCGTGAAAAGCAGCTAAACCCCATTATAAAAATAAATTACTTTTAAAAACCCATGAAACAAAGACAGTGAAAGAGAGAGAAATTCTTACACAATTCGTTCAGGGGCTGTGATGCAACCTGGATTGACCATATCTAGACCCACAGCTGGATGAGACATAAGGGTGGACACTCTTGGGGCTGAGAGGTTTGGTGAGGTTGGGTGAGCAAACGCAGACCCTTTAAAGTAATACTGCGTGCTACCCATCGCATGGTTCCCAAATCTCCAGGTTCAAGGGCATCTTCCTACATCGAAAACATGCATGAGAAACCCAGAAGATGGTACACCGTGTGATGGGGAAAGGTTTCTAAAACGCACCTCATTTCTCATCTCCTTGTTCTCGGGTTCGCCATTCCAGCCACTTTACTAGCAATCTCCCTACTTGGAGCATCAGCACCTTTAACCTCCTGTTCCGTACAGGTTGCAATTTGTCCAGAGGATGAACGGGAAGACGGGGAACCAATGAGAGACTAGCTCTTGGTGTTGGGACAGGCACAGGTCACTCTATTTTCCCATCAGGAAGAAGAATTAACCACAGGCTCAGCCTGCCCCCCGGAACCAGAACAGGGCCTGAAGCCATCCTGCGCTTTTGCGGCCACCTCCCGAAAAAGCGAGTTGTAAAATGGAGCCTCAGGGCACTGCAATTCACAGTCCTACAGAGTTATAAATGATAACTCTCGTCCACAAATATATTGAGGGAAGGCAAAGACGAGGAATTGAAATCAAGGCAGAATTGCAGGAAACAGATTTCAGGAGGTAGATTCGAATCGCCTTTAAAGCACATGAAAAGCGGCAAATCGTTGACAATGATGCCCTTGGCCAAAAAGGGCGTATGCGTTTTTTCCTGAATATATTCAGGAAAAAACGCATACGCCCTTTTTGGCCAACCAAGCAACCTGGAAAGGCAAATCAGCGCTACAAAGAAGTCTCGCTTCCCATCGGTCAAAAGGGCCATGCTGAAAAAAGTGTCAAAACCAGAAATGCAGGACAGGCCATGGAGAAATGGGAGCCTTGCTACACTGATGGGCGGGATGTAAATTGCCAACAGCCACTCTCGAGAAGTGTACGGTGTGTCCTGAAACATCTAAAAAACACAGCTTAGAGAGCATAGGGCACTTCCACGCATGGGGATATAAAGTGGGAAAATTAAAAATCAGCAGGACACAAGCACCCCAAAGTTTAGGGCTGCTCTGTTGACAAGGACCTCCACTTCATTCCACCTTAAATATCCCAGGAAAGCGAAAAATGGATAAAAAATTTGAGGTCCTTATGTACAATGGAATACCACTCAGCCATGAAATCAATGTCATAAGGCTAGTAGCAGCATGATGAGTGGATTTAGGTACGACGATTCTAAGTGAAATAAATCACACAGAAAAGGACACTTCTCATAAGGTGTCACTTATAGAGGGAATGTAAAAACCGTTACACTTGAACTGAATTACAAAACAGAACAGAGTCACACATGCGGAAAACACACTATGGCTGCTTAACGGGAAAGGTGAGGTGGGGTGATGCATAAAACAAGAGTTTCAAATTAGCTCAGATACCGTTCCATAAACCCAATATATAATAGACAAGACCTACTCCTTGCTCAGAGAACTGGACTCAACACGCCCGATTCAACGCACAAGAATATATCTGACTAGTAATAATCTTAAAACCTATGTATTGATATCTCTCTGTTAGTCTGTCAAGTGGGTGTAAAGCGGCATAAACACAGCCGTGAAAAGCAGCTAAACCCCATTATAAAAATAAATTACTTTTAAAAACCCATGAAACAAAGACAGTGAAAGAGAGAGAAATTCTTACACAATTCGTTCAGGGGCTGTGATGCAACCTGGATTGACCATATCTAGACCCACAGCTGGATGAGACATAAGGGTGGACACTCTTGGGGCTGAGAGGTTTGGTGAGGTTGGGTGAGCAAACGCAGACCCTTTAAAGTAATACTGCGTGCTACCCATCGCATGGTTCCCAAATCTCCAGGTTCAAGGGCATCTTCCTACATCGAAAACATGCATGAGAAACCCAGAAGATGGTACACCGTGTGATGGGGAAAGGTTTCTAAAACGCACCTCATTTCTCATCTCCTTGTTCTCGGGTTCGCCATTCCAGCCACTTTACTAGCAATCTCCCTACTTGGAGCATCAGCACCTTTAACCTCCTGTTCCGTACAGGTTGCAATTTGTCTTGAGGATGAACGGGAAGACGTGGAACCAATGAGAGACTAGCTATTGGTGTTGGGACAGGCACAGGTCACTCTATTTTCCCATCAGGAAGAAGAATTAACCACAGGCTCAGCCTGCCCCCCGGAACCAAAATAGGGCCTGAAGCCATCCTGCACTTTTGCGGCCAGCTCCCAAAAGAGCGACTTGTAAAATGGAGTTTCAGGGCACTGCATTTCACAAACCTGCAGAGTTATAAATCATAACTCTTGTCCACAAATATATTGAGGGGAGGCAAAGAACAGGACTTGAAATCAAGTTAGAATTGCAGGAAACAGATTTCAGGAGGTAGATTCGAATCGCCTTTAAAGCACATGAAAACGGCAAAACGTTGACAATGATGCCCTTGGCCAAAAAGGGCGTATGCGTTTTTTCCTGAATATATGCAGGAAAAAACGCATACGCCCTTTTTGGCCAACCAAGCAACCTGGAAAGGCAAATCAGCGCTACAAAGAAGTCTCGCTTCCCATCGGTGAAAAGGGCCATGCTGAAAAATGTGTCAAACCCAGAAATGCAGGACAGGCCATGGAGAAATGGGAGCCTTGCTACACTGATGGGTGGGATGTAAATTGCCAACAGCCACTCTGGAGAAGGGTACAGGGTGTCCTGAAACATCTAAAAAACACAGCTTAGAGAGCATAGGGCACTTCCACTCCTGGGGGTGTAAATTGGGAAAATTAAAAATCAGCAAGACACAAGCACCCCAAAGTTTACGGCTGGTCTGTTGACAAGGACCTCCACTTCATTCCCCCTTAAATATTCCAGGAAAGAGAAAAATGGATAAAGAAGTGGTGTTCCTTATGTACAATGTAATATCACTCAGCCATGAAATGAAAGTCATAAGGCTAGTAGCAGCATGATGAGTGGATTTAGGTACGACGATTCTAAGTGAAATAAGTCACACAGAAAAGGACACTTCTCATACGGTATCACTTATAATGGGAATGTAAAAACCGTTACACTTTAACTGAATTACAAAACAGAACAGAGTCACACATGCAGAAAACACACTATGGCTGCTTAACGGGAAAGGTGAGGTAGGGTGAAACATAAAACAAGGGTTTCAAATTAGCTCAGATACCGATCCATAAACCCAATATGTAACAGACAAGACTGACTCCTTGCTCAGAGAACAGGACTCAACACGCCCTATTCACCGCACAAGAATATATCTGAGTAGTAGTAATCTTAAAACCTATGTTTTGATATCTCTCTGTTAGTGTGTCAAGTGGGTGTAAAGTGGCATAAACACAGCCGTGAAAAGCAGCTAAACCCCATTATAAAAATAAATTACTTTTAAAAACCCATGAAACAAAGACAGTGAAAGAGAGAGAAATTCTTACACAATTCGTTCAGGGGCTGTGATGCAACCTGGATTGACCATATCTAGACCCACAGCTGGATGAGACATAAGGGTGGACACTCTCGGGGCTGAGAGGTTTGGTGAGGTTGAGTGAGCAAACGCAAACCCTTTAAAGTAATAGTGAGTGGTACCCATCCCATGGGTCCCAAATCTCCAGGTTCAAGGGCATATTCCTACATCGAAAACATGCATGAGAAACCCAGAAGATGGTACACCGTGTGATGGGGAAAGGTTTCTAAAACGCACCTCATATCTAATCTCCTTTTGCTCGGGTTTGCCATTCCAGCCACTTTAGTAGCAATCTCCCTACTTGGAGCATCAGCACCTTTAACCTCCTGTTCCGTACAGGTTGCAAATTGTCCTGAGGTTGAACGGGAAGACGTGGAACCAATGAGAGACTAGCTATTGGTGTTGGGACAGGCACAGGTCACTCTATTTTCCCATTAGGAAGAAGAATTAACCACAGGCTCAGCCTTCCCACCGGAACCATAATAGGGCCTGAAGCCATCCTGCGCTTTTGCGGCCAGCTCCCAAAAAAGCGACTTGTAAAATGGAGTTTCAGGGCACTGCATTTCACAAACCTGAAGAGTTATAAATGATAACTCTCCCCCACAAATATATTGAGGGAAGGGAAAGAAGAAGATTTGAACTGAAGGCAGAATTACAGAAACAGATTTCAGGAGGTAGATTTGAATCGCCTTTAAAGCACTTGAAAAGCGGCAAAACGTTGACAATGATGCCCTTGGCCAAAAAGGGCGTATGCGTTTTTTCCTGAATATATTCAGGAAAAAACGCATACGCCCTTTTTGGCCAACCAAGCAACCTGGAAAGGCAAATCAGTGCTACAAAGAAGTCTCGCTTCCAAACGGTCAAAAGGGCCGTGCTGAAAAAAGTGTCAAAACCAGAAATGCAGGACAGGCCATGGAGAAATGGGAGCCTTGCTACACTGATGGGGGGATGTAAATTTCCAACAGCCACTCTGGAGAAAGGTACTGTGTGTCCAGAAACATATAAAAAAAACAGCTTAGAGAGCATAGGGCACTTCCATGCATGGGGGTATAAATTGGGAAAATTAAAAATCAGCAAGACACAAGCACCCCAAAGTTTAGGGCTGCTCTGTTGCCAAGGACCTCCACTTCATTCCACCTTAAATATCCCAGGAAGGAGAAAAATGGATAAAGAAGTTGTGGTCCTTATGTACAATGGAATATCACTCAGCCATGAAATCAATGTCATGAAGCTAGTAGCAGCATGATGAGTGGATTTAGGTATGATGATTCTAAGTGAAATAAGTCACACAGAAAAGCACATTTCTCATAAGGTATCACTTATAGTGGGAATGTAAAAACCGTTACACTTGAACTGAATTACAAAACAGAACAGAGTCACACATGCAGAAAACACACTATGGCTGCTTAACGGGAAAGGTGAGGTGGGGTGATACATAAAACAAGAGTTTCAAATTAGCTCAGATACCGTTCCATAAACCCAATATGTAACAGACAAGACCGACTCCTTGCTCAGAGAACTGGACTCAACACGCCCGATTCACCGCACAAGAATATATTTTACTAGTAATAATCTTAAAACCTATGTATTGATATCTCTCTGTTAGTGTGTCAAGTTGGTGTAAAGCGGCATAAAGACAGCAGTGAAAATCAGGTAATCCCCATTATAAAAATAAATTACTTTTAAAAACCCATGAAACAAAGATAGTGAAAAAGAGAGAAATTCTTACACAATCCGTTCAGGGGCTGTGGTACAACCTGGATTGACCATATCTTGACCCACAGCTGGAAGAGACATAAGGGTGGACACTTTTGGGGCTGAGAGGTTTGGTGAGGTTGGGTGAGCAAACGCAGACCCTTTAAAGTAATAGTGAGTGGTATCCATCCCATGGGTCCCAAATCTCCAGGTTCCAGGGCATCTTCCTACATGGAAAACATGCATGAGAAACCCAGAAGATGGTACAGCATGTGATGGGGAAAGGTTTCTATAACGCACCTCATTTCTCATCTCCTTGTGTTCGGGTCCGCCATTCCAGCCACTTTACTAGCAATCTCCCTACTTGGAGCATCAGCACCTTTAACCTCCTGTTCCGTACAGGTTGCAATTTGTCCTGAGGATGAACGGGAAGACGGGGATCCAAAGAGAGACTAGCTCTTGGTGTTGGGACAGGCACAGGTCACTCTATTTTCCCATCAGGAAGAAGAATTAACCACAGGCTCACCCTGCCCCCTGGAACCAGAACAGGGCCTGAAGCCATCCTGCGCTTTGGCGGCCAGCTCCCGAAAAAGAGAGTTGTAAAATGGAGCTTCAGAGCACTGCAATTCACAAACCTGCAGAGTTATAAATGATAACTCTTGTCCACAAATATATTGAGGGAAGGCAAAGAAGAGGATTTGAAATCAAGGCAGAATTGCAGGAAACAGATTTCAGGAGGTAGATTCAAATCGCATTTAAAGCACATGAAAAGCGGCAAAACGTTGACAATGATGCCCTTGGCCAAAAAGGGCTTATGCGTTTTTTCCTGAATATATTCAGGAAAAAACGCATAAGCCCTTTTTGGCCAACCAAGCAACCTGGAAAAGCAAATCAGCGCTACAAAGAAGTCTCGCTTCCCAACGGTCAAAAGGGCCATGCTAAAAAAAGTGTCAAAACCAGAAATGCAGGACAGGCCATGGAGAAATGGGAGCCTTGCTACACTGATGAGCGGGATGTAAATTGCCAACAGCCACTCTGGAGAAGGGTACGGTGTGTCCTGAAACATCTAAAAAACACAGCTTAGAGAGCATAGGGCACTTCCATGCATCGGGTATAAATAGGGAAAATTAAAAATCAGCAAGACACAAGCACCCCAAAGTTTAGGGCTGCTCTGTTGACAAGGACCTCCACTTCATTCCACCTTAAATATCCCAGGAAAGAGAAAAATGGATAAAGAAGTGGTCGTCCTTATGTACAATGGAATATCACTCAGCCATGAAATCAATGTCATGAGGCTAGTAGCAGCATGATGAGTGAATTTAGGTACGACGATTCTAAGTGAAATAAGACACACAGAAAAGACACTTCTCATAAGTTATCACTTATAGGGGGAATGTAAAAACCTTTACACTTGAACTGAATTACAAAACAGAACAGAGTCACACATGCAGAATACACACTATGTCTGCTTAACGGGAAAGGTGAGGTGGAGTGATTCATAAAACAAGGGTTTCAAATTAGCTGAGATACCGTTCCTAAAACCCAATATGTAATAGACAAGACCTACTCCTTGTTCAGACAACTGGACTCAACACGCCCTATTCACCGCACAAGAATATATCTCACTAGTAGTAATCTTAAAACCTATGTTTTGATATCTTTCTGTTAGGGTGTCAAGTGGGTGTAAATCGGCATAAACACAGCAGTGAAAAGCAGCTAAACCCCATTATAAAAATAAATTACTTTTAAAAACACATAAAACAAAGTCAGTGAAAGATAGAGAAATTCTTACACATTCCGTTCAGGGGCTGTGATGCAACTTGGATTGACCATATCTAGACCCACAGATGGATGAGACATAAGGGTGGACACTCTTGGGGCTGAGAGGTTTGGTGAGGTTGGGTGAGCAAATGCAGACCCTTTAAAGTAATAGTGAGTGGTACCCATCCCATGGGTCCCAAATCTCCAGGTTCAAGGGCATCTTCCTACATCGAAAACAAGCATGAGAAACCCAGAAGATGGTACACCGTGTGATGGGGAAAGGTTTCTAAAACGCTCCTCATTTCTCATCTCCTTGTGCTCGGGTTCGCCATTCCAGCCACTTTAGTAGCAATCTCCCTACTTGGAGCATCAGCACCTTTAACCTCCTGTTCCGTACAGGTTGCAATTTGTCTTGAGGATGAACGGGAAGACGTGGAACCAATGAGAGACTAGCTATTGGTGTTGGGACAGGCACAGGTCACTCTATTTTCCCATCAGGAAGAAGAATTAACCACAGGCTCAGCCTGCCCCCCGGAACCAAAATAGGGCCTGAAGCCATCCTGCACTTTTGCGGCCAGCTCCCAAAAGAGCGACTTGTAAAATGGAGTTTCAGGGCACTGCATTTCACAAACCTGCAGAGTTATAAATCATAACTCTTGTCCACAAATATATTGAGGGGAGGCAAAGAACAGGACTTGAAATCAAGTTAGAATTGCAGGAAACAGATTTCAGGAGGTAGATTCGAATCGCCTTTAAAGCACATGAAAACGGCAAAACGTTGACAATGATGCCCTTGGCCAAAAAGGGCGTATGCGTTTTTTCCTGAATATATGCAGGAAAAAACGCATACGCCCTTTTTGGCCAACCAAGCAACCTGGAAAGGCAAATCAGCGCTACAAAGAAGTCTCGCTTCCCATCGGTGAAAAGGGCCATGCTGAAAAATGTGTCAAACCCAGAAATGCAGGACAGGCCATGGAGAAATGGGAGCCTTGCTACACTGATGGGTGGGATGTAAATTGCCAACAGCCACTCTGGAGAAGGGTACAGGGTGTCCTGAAACATCTAAAAAACACAGCTTAGAGAGCATAGGGCACTTCCACTCCTGGGGGTGTAAATTGGGAAAATTAAAAATCAGCAAGACACAAGCACCCCAAAGTTTACGGCTGGTCTGTTGACAAGGACCTCCACTTCATTCCCCCTTAAATATTCCAGGAAAGAGAAAAATGGATAAAGAAGTGGTGTTCCTTATGTACAATGTAATATCACTCAGCCATGAAATGAAAGTCATAAGGCTAGTAGCAGCATGATGAGTGGATTTAGGTACGACGATTCTAAGTGAAATAAGTCACACAGAAAAGGACACTTCTCATACGGTATCACTTATAATGGGAATGTAAAAACCGTTACACTTTAACTGAATTACAAAACAGAACAGAGTCACACATGCAGAAAACACACTATGGCTGCTTAACGGGAAAGGTGAGGTAGGGTGAAACATAAAACAAGGGTTTCAAATTAGCTCAGATACCGATCCATAAACCCAATATGTAACAGACAAGACTGACTCCTTGCTCAGAGAACAGGACTCAACACGCCCTATTCACCGCACAAGAATATATCTGAGTAGTAGTAATCTTAAAACCTATGTTTTGATATCTCTCTGTTAGTGTGTCAAGTGGGTGTAAAGTGGCATAAACACAGCCGTGAAAAGCAGCTAAACCCCATTATAAAAATAAATTACTTTTAAAAACCCATGAAACAAAGACAGTGAAAGAGAGAGAAATTCTTACACAATTCGTTCAGGGGCTGTGATGCAACCTGGATTGACCATATCTAGACCCACAGCTGGATGAGACATAAGGGTGGACACTCTCGGGGCTGAGAGGTTTGGTGAGGTTGAGTGAGCAAACGCAAACCCTTTAAAGTAATAGTGAGTGGTACCCATCCCATGGGTCCCAAATCTCCAGGTTCAAGGGCATATTCCTACATCGAAAACATGCATGAGAAACCCAGAAGATGGTACACCGTGTGATGGGGAAAGGTTTCTAAAACGCACCTCATATCTAATCTCCTTTTGCTCGGGTTTGCCATTCCAGCCACTTTAGTAGCAATCTCCCTACTTGGAGCATCAGCACCTTTAACCTCCTGTTCCGTACAGGTTGCAAATTGTCCTGAGGTTGAACGGGAAGACGTGGAACCAATGAGAGACTAGCTATTGGTGTTGGGACAGGCACAGGTCACTCTATTTTCCCATTAGGAAGAAGAATTAACCACAGGCTCAGCCTTCCCACCGGAACCATAATAGGGCCTGAAGCCATCCTGCGCTTTTGCGGCCAGCTCCCAAAAAAGCGACTTGTAAAATGGAGTTTCAGGGCACTGCATTTCACAAACCTGAAGAGTTATAAATGATAACTCTCCCCCACAAATATATTGAGGGAAGGGAAAGAAGAAGATTTGAACTGAAGGCAGAATTACAGAAACAGATTTCAGGAGGTAGATTTGAATCGCCTTTAAAGCACTTGAAAAGCGGCAAAACGTTGACAATGATGCCCTTGGCCAAAAAGGGCGTATGCGTTTTTTCCTGAATATATTCAGGAAAAAACGCATACGCCCTTTTTGGCCAACCAAGCAACCTGGAAAGGCAAATCAGTGCTACAAAGAAGTCTCGCTTCCAAACGGTCAAAAGGGCCGTGCTGAAAAAAGTGTCAAAACCAGAAATGCAGGACAGGCCATGGAGAAATGGGAGCCTTGCTACACTGATGGGGGGATGTAAATTTCCAACAGCCACTCTGGAGAAAGGTACTGTGTGTCCAGAAACATCTAAAAAAAACAGCTTAGAGAGCATAGGGCACTTCCATGCATGGGGGTATAAATTGGGAAAATTAAAAATCAGCAAGACACAAGCACCCCAAAGTTTAGGGCTGCTCTGTTGCCAAGGACCTCCACTTCATTCCACCTTAAATATCCCAGGAAGGAGAAAAATGGATAAAGAAGTTGTGGTCCTTATGTACAATGGAATATCACTCAGCCATGAAATCAATGTCATGAAGCTAGTAGCAGCATGATGAGTGGATTTAGGTATGATGATTCTAAGTGAAATAAGTCACACAGAAAAGCACATTTCTCATAAGGTATCACTTATAGTGGGAATGTAAAAACCGTTACACTTGAACTGAATTACAAAACAGAACAGAGTCACACATGCAGAAAACACACTATGGCTGCTTAACGGGAAAGGTGAGGTGGGGTGATACATAAAACAAGAGTTTCAAATTAGCTCAGATACCGTTCCATAAACCCAATATGTAACAGACAAGACCGACTCCTTGCTCAGAGAACTGGACTCAACACGCCCGATTCACCGCACAAGAATATATTTTACTAGTAATAATCTTAAAACCTATGTATTGATATCTCTCTGTTAGTGTGTCAAGTTGGTGTAAAGCGGCATAAAGACAGCAGTGAAAATCAGGTAATCCCCATTATAAAAATAAATTACTTTTAAAAACCCATGAAACAAAGATAGTGAAAAAGAGAGAAATTCTTACACAATCCGTTCAGGGGCTGTGGTACAACCTGGATTGACCATATCTTGACCCACAGCTGGAAGAGACATAAGGGTGGACACTTTTGGGGCTGAGAGGTTTGGTGAGGTTGGGTGAGCAAACGCAGACCCTTTAAAGTAATAGTGAGTGGTATCCATCCCATGGGTCCCAAATCTCCAGGTTCCAGGGCATCTTCCTACATGGAAAACATGCATGAGAAACCCAGAAGATGGTACAGCATGTGATGGGGAAAGGTTTCTATAACGCACCTCATTTCTCATCTCCTTGTGTTCGGGTCCGCCATTCCAGCCACTTTACTAGCAATCTCCCTACTTGGAGCATCAGCACCTTTAACCTCCTGTTCCGTACAGGTTGCAATTTGTCCTGAGGATGAACGGGAAGACGGGGATCCAAAGAGAGACTAGCTCTTGGTGTTGGGACAGGCACAGGTCACTCTATTTTCCCATCAGGAAGAAGAATTAACCACAGGCTCACCCTGCCCCCTGGAACCAGAACAGGGCCTGAAGCCATCCTGCGCTTTGGCGGCCAGCTCCCGAAAAAGAGAGTTGTAAAATGGAGCTTCAGAGCACTGCAATTCACAAACCTGCAGAGTTATAAATGATAACTCTTGTCCACAAATATATTGAGGGAAGGCAAAGAAGAGGATTTGAAATCAAGGCAGAATTGCAGGAAACAGATTTCAGGAGGTAGATTCAAATCGCATTTAAAGCACATGAAAAGCGGCAAAACGTTGACAATGATGCCCTTGGCCAAAAAGGGCTTATGCGTTTTTTCCTGAATATATTCAGGAAAAAACGCATAAGCCCTTTTTGGCCAACCAAGCAACCTGGAAAAGCAAATCAGCGCTACAAAGAAGTCTCGCTTCCCAACGGTCAAAAGGGCCATGCTAAAAAAAGTGTCAAAACCAGAAATGCAGGACAGGCCATGGAGAAATGGGAGCCTTGCTACACTGATGAGCGGGATGTAAATTGCCAACAGCCACTCTGGAGAAGGGTACGGTGTGTCCTGAAACATCTAAAAAACACAGCTTAGAGAGCATAGGGCACTTCCATGCATCGGGTATAAATAGGGAAAATTAAAAATCAGCAAGACACAAGCACCCCAAAGTTTAGGGCTGCTCTGTTGACAAGGACCTCCACTTCATTCCACCTTAAATATCCCAGGAAAGAGAAAAATGGATAAAGAAGTGGTCGTCCTTATGTACAATGGAATATCACTCAGCCATGAAATCAATGTCATGAGGCTAGTAGCAGCATGATGAGTGAATTTAGGTACGACGATTCTAAGTGAAATAAGACACACAGAAAAGACACTTCTCATAAGTTATCACTTATAGGGGGAATGTAAAAACCTTTACACTTGAACTGAATTACAAAACAGAACAGAGTCACACATGCAGAATACACACTATGTCTGCTTAACGGGAAAGGTGAGGTGGAGTGATTCATAAAACAAGGGTTTCAAATTAGCTGAGATACCGTTCCTAAAACCCAATATGTAATAGACAAGACCTACTCCTTGTTCAGACAACTGGACTCAACACGCCCTATTCACCGCACAAGAATATATCTCACTAGTAGTAATCTTAAAACCTATGTTTTGATATCTTTCTGTTAGGGTGTCAAGTGGGTGTAAATCGGCATAAACACAGCAGTGAAAAGCAGCTAAACCCCATTATAAAAATAAATTACTTTTAAAAACACATAAAACAAAGTCAGTGAAAGATAGAGAAATTCTTACACATTCCGTTCAGGGGCTGTGATGCAACTTGGATTGACCATATCTAGACCCACAGATGGATGAGACATAAGGGTGGACACTCTTGGGGCTGAGAGGTTTGGTGAGGTTGGGTGAGCAAATGCAGACCCTTTAAAGTAATAGTGAGTGGTACCCATCCCATGGGTCCCAAATCTCCAGGTTCAAGGGCATCTTCCTACATCGAAAACAAGCATGAGAAACCCAGAAGATGGTACACCGTGTGATGGGGAAAGGTTTCTAAAACGCTCCTCATTTCTCATCTCCTTGTGCTCGGGTTCGCCATTCCAGCCACTTTAGTAGCAATCTCCCTACTTGGAGCATCAGCACCTTTAACCTCCTGTTCCGTACAGGTTGCAATTTGTCTTGAGGATGAACGGGAAGACGTGGAACCAATGAGAGACTAGCTATTGGTGTTGGGACAGGCACAGGTCACTCTATTTTCCCATCAGGAAGAAGAATTAACCACAGGCTCAGCCTGCCCCCCGGAACCAAAATAGGGCCTGAAGCCATCCTGCACTTTTGCGGCCAGCTCCCAAAAGAGCGACTTGTAAAATGGAGTTTCAGGGCACTGCATTTCACAAACCTGCAGAGTTATAAATCATAACTCTTGTCCACAAATATATTGAGGGGAGGCAAAGAACAGGACTTGAAATCAAGTTAGAATTGCAGGAAACAGATTTCAGGAGGTAGATTCGAATCGCCTTTAAAGCACATGAAAACGGCAAAACGTTGACAATGATGCCCTTGGCCAAAAAGGGCGTATGCGTTTTTTCCTGAATATATGCAGGAAAAAATGCATACGCCCTTTTTGGCCAACCAAGCAACCTGGAAAGGCAAATCAGCGCTACAAAGAAGTCTCGCTTCCCATCGGTGAAAAGGGCCATGCTGAAAAATGTGTCAAACCCAGAAATGCAGGACAGGCCATGGAGAAATGGGAGCCTTGCTACACTGATGGGTGGGATGTAAATTGCCAACAGCCACTCTGGAGAAGGGTACAGGGTGTCCTGAAACATCTAAAAAACACAGCTTAGAGAGCATAGGGCACTTCCACTCCTGGGGGTATAAATTGGGAAAATTAAAAATCAGCAAGACACAAGCACCTCAAAGTTTACGGCTGGTCTGTTGACAAGGACCTCCACTTCATTCCCCCTTAAATATTCCAGGAAAGAGAAAAATGGATAAAGAAGTGGTGTTCCTTATGTACAATGTAATATCACTCAGCCATGAAATGAAAGTCATAAGGCTAGTAGCAGCATGATGAGTGGATTTAGGTACGACGATTCTAAGTGAAATAAGTCACACAGAAAAGGACACTTCTCATACGGTATCACTTATAATGGGAATGTAAAAACCGTTACACTTTAACTGAATTACAAAACAGAACAGAGTCACACATGCAGAAAACACACTATGGCTGCTTAACGGGAAAGGTGAGGTAGGGTGAAACATAAAACACGGGTTTCAAATTAGCTCAGATACCGATCCATAAACCCAATATGTAACAGACAAGACTGACTCCTTGCTCAGAGAACAGGACTCAACACGCCCTATTCACCGCACAAGAATATATCTGAGTAGTAGTAATCTTAAAACCTATGTTTTGATATCTCTCTGTTAGTGTGTCAAGTGGGTGTAAAGTGGCATAAACACAGCCGTGAAAAGCAGCTAAACCCCATTATAAAAATAAATTACTTTTAAAAACCCATGAAACAAAGACAGTGAAAGAGAGAGAAATTCTTACACAATTCGTTCAGGGGCTGTGATGCAACCTGGATTGACCATATCTAGACCCACAGCTGGATGAGACATAAGGGTGGACACTCTCGGGGCTGAGAGGTTTGGTGAGGTTGAGTGAGCAAACGCAAACCCTTTAAAGTAATAGTGAGTGGTACCCATCCCATGGGTCCCAAATCTCCAGGTTCAAGGGCATATTCCTACATCGAAAACATGCATGAGAAACCCAGAAGATGGTACACCGTGTGATGGGGAAAGGTTTCTAAAACGCACCTCATATCTAATCTCCTTTTGCTCGGGTTTGCCATTCCAGCCACTTTAGTAGCAATCTCCCTACTTGGAGCATCAGCACCTTTAACCTCCTGTTCCGTACAGGTTGCAAATTGTCCTGAGGTTGAACGGGAAGACGTGGAACCAATGAGAGACTAGCTATTGGTGTTGGGACAGGCACAGGTCACTCTATTTTCCCATTAGGAAGAAGAATTAACCACAGGCTCAGCCTTCCCACCGGAACCATAATAGGGCCTGAAGCCATCCTGCGCTTTTGCGGCCAGCTCCCAAAAAAGCGACTTGTAAAATGGAGTTTCAGGGCACTGCATTTCACAAACCTGAAGAGTTATAAATGATAACTCTCCCCCACAAATATATTGAGGGAAGGGAAAGAAGAAGATTTGAACTGAAGGCAGAATTACAGAAACAGATTTCAGGAGGTAGATTTGAATCGCCTTTAAAGCACTTGAAAAGCGGCAAAACGTTGACAATGATGCCCTTGGCCAAAAAGGGCGTATGCGTTTTTTCCTGAATATATTCAGGAAAAAACGCATACGCCCTTTTTGGCCAACCAAGCAACCTGGAAAGGCAAATCAGTGCTACAAAGAAGTCTCGCTTCCAAACGGTCAAAAGGGCCGTGCTGAAAAAAGTGTCAAAACCAGAAATGCAGGACAGGCCATGGAGAAATGGGAGCCTTGCTACACTGATAGGGGGATGTAAATTTCCAACAGCCACTCTGGAGAAGGGTACTGTGTGTCCAGAAACATCTAAAAAAAACAGCTTAGAGAGCATAGGGCACTTCCATGCATGGGGGTATAAATTGGGAAAATTAAAAATCAGCAAGACACAAGCACCCCAAAGTTTAGGGCTGCTCTGTTGCCAAGGACCTCCACTTCATTCCACCTTAAATATCCCAGGAAAGAGAAAAATGGATAAAGAAGTTGTGGTCCTTATGTACAATGGAATATCACTCAGCCATGAAATCAATGTCATGAAGCTAGTAGCAGCATGATGAGTGGATTTAGGTATGACGATTCTAAGTGAAATAAGTCACACAGAAAAGCACATTTCTCATAAGGTATCACTTATAGTGGGAATGTAAAAACCGATACACTTGAACTGAATTACAAAACAGAACAGAGTCACACATGCAGAAAACACACTATGGCTGCTTAACGGGAAAGGTGAGGTGGGGTGATACATAAAACAAGAGTTTCAAATTAGCTCAGATACCGTTCCATAAACCCAATATGTAACAGACAAGACCGACTCCTTGCTCAGAGAACTGGACTCAACACGCCCGATTCACCGCACAAGAATATATTTTACTAGTAATAATCTTAAAACCTATGTATTGATATCTCTCTGTTAGTGTGTCAAGTTGGTGTAAAGCGGCATAAAGACAGCAGTGAAAATCAGGTAATCCCCATTATAAAAATAAATTACTTTTAAAAACCCATGAAACAAAGATAGTGAAAAAGAGAGAAATTCTTACACAATCCGTTCAGGGGCTGTGGTACAACCTCGACTGACCATATCTTGACCCACAGCTGGAAGAGACATAAGGGTGGACACTTTTGGGGCTGAGTGGTTTGGTGAGGTTGGGTGAGCAAACGCAGACCCTTTAAAGTAATAGTGAGTGGTATCCATCCCATGGGTCCCAAATCTCCAGGTTCCAGGGCATCTTCCTACATGGAAAACATGCATGAGAAACCCAGAAGATGGTACAGCATGTGATGGGGAAAGGTTTCTATAACGCACCTCATTTCTCATCTCCTTGTGTTCGGGTCCGCCATTCCAGCCACTTTACTAGCAATCTCCCTACTTGGAGCATCAGCACCTTTAACCTCCTGTTCCGTACAGGTTGCAATTTGTCCTGAGGATGAACGGGAAGACGGGGATCCAAAGAGAGACTAGCTCTTGGTGTTGGGACAGGCACAGGTCACTCTATTTTCCCATCAGGAAGAAGAATTAACCACAGGCTCACCCTGCCCCCTGGAACCAGAACAGGGCCTGAAGCCATCCTGCGCTTTGGCGGCCAGCTCCCGAAAAAGAGAGTTGTAAAATGGAGCTTCAGAGCACTGCAATTCACAAACCTGCAGAGTTATAAATGATAACTCTTGTCCACAAATATATTGAGGGAAGGCAAAGAAGAGGATTTGAAATCAAGGCAGAATTGCAGGAAACAGATTTCAGGAGGTAGATTCGAATCGCATTTAAAGCACATGAAAAGCGGCAAAACGTTGACAATGATGCCCTTGGCCAAAAAGGGCTTATGCGTTTTTTCCTGAATATATTCAGGAAAAAACGCATAAGCCCTTTTTGGCCAACCAAGCAACCTGGAAAGGCAAATCAGCGCTACAAAGAAGTCTCGCTTCCCAACGGTCAAAAGGGCCATGCTAAAAAAAGTGTCAAAACCAGAAATGCAGGACAGGCCATGGAGAAATGGGAGCCTTGCTACACTGATGAGCGGGATGTAAATTGCCAACAGCCACTCTGGAGAAGGGTACGGTGTGTCCTGAAACATCTAAAAAACACAGCTTAGAGAGCATAGGGCACTTCCATGCATCGGGTATAAATAGGGAAAATTAAAAATCAGCAAGACACAAGCACCCCAAAGTTTAGGGCTGCTCTGTTGACAAGGACCTCCACTTCATTCCACCTTAAATATCCCAGGAAAGAGAAAAATGGATAAAGAAGTGGTCGTCCTTATGTACAATGGAATATCACTCAGCCATGAAATCAATGTCATGAGGCTAGTAGCAGCATGATGAGTGAATTTAGGTACGACGATTCTAAGTGAAATAAGACACACAGAAAAGACACTTCTCATAAGTTATCACTTATAGGGGGAATGTAAAAACCTTTACACTTGAACTGAATTACAAAACAGAACAGAGTCACACATGCAGAATACACACTATGGCTGCTTAACGGGAAAGGTGAGGTGGGGTGATTCATAAAACAAGGGTTTCAAATTAGCTGAGATACCGTTCCTAAAACCCAATATGTAATACACAAGACCTACTCCTTGTTCAGACAACTGGACTCAACACGCCCTATTCACCGCACAAGAATATATCTGACTAGTAGTAATCTTAAAACCTATGTTTTGATATCTTTCTGTTAGGGTGTCAAGTGGGTGTAAATCGGCATAAACACAGCAGTGAAAAGCAGCTAAACCCCATTATAAAAATAAATTACTTTTAAAAACACATAAAACAAAGTCAGTGAAAGATAGAGAAATTCTTACACATTCCGTTCAGGGGCTGTGATGCAACTTGGATTGACCATATCTAGACCCACAGATGGATGAGACATAAGGGTGGACACTCTTGGGGCTGAGAGGTTTGGTGAGGTTGGGTGAGCAAATGCAGACCCTTTAAAGTAATAGTGAGTGGTACCCATCCCATGGGTCCCAAATCTCCAGGTTCAAGGGCATCTTCCTACATCGAAAACAAGCATGAGAAACCCAGAAGATGGTACACCGTGTGATGGGGAAAGGTTTCTAAAACGCTCCTCATTTCTCATCTCCTTGTGCTCGGGTTCGCCATTACAGCCACTTTACTAGCAATTTAGCTACTTGGAGTATCAGCACCTTTAACCTCCTGTTCCGTACAGTTTGCAAATTCTCCTGAGGACGAACGGGAAGACAGGGAACCAATGAGAGTCTAGCTGTTGGTGTTGGGACAGGCACAGGTCACTCTATTTTCCCATCAGGAAGAAGAATTAACCACAGGCTCAGCCTGCCATCCCGGAACCAGAATAGGGCCTGAAGCCATCCTGCGCTTTTGGGGCCAGCTCCCAAAAAAGCGACTTGTAAAATGGAGTTTGAGGGCACTGCATTTCACAAACCTGCAGAGTTATAAATGATAACTATCATCCACAAATATATTGAGGGAAGGCAAAGAAGAGGATTTGAAATCAAGGCAGAATTGCAGGAAACAGATTTCAGGAGGTAGACTCGAATCGCCTTTAAACACATGAAAAGCGGCAAAACGTTGACAATGATGCCCTTGGCCAAAAAGGGCGTATGCGTTTTTTCCTGAATATATTCAGGAAAAAACGCATAGGCCCTTTTTGGCAAACCAAGCAACCTGGAAAGGCAAATCAGCGTTACAAAGAAGTCTCGCTTCCCAACGGTCAAAATGGCCATGCTGAAAAAAGTGTCAAAACCAGAAATGCAGGACAGGCCATGGAGAAATGGGAGCCTTGCTACACTGATGGGCGGCATGTAAATTGCCAACAGCCACTCTGGAGAAGGGTACGGTGTGTCCTGAAACATCTAAAAAACACAGCTTAGAGAGCATAGGGCACTTCCACGCATGGGGGTATAAAGTGGGAAAATTAAAATTCAGCAAGACACAAGCACCCCAAAGTTTAGGGCTGCTCTGTTGCCAAGGACCTCCACTTCATTTCACCTTAAATATCCCAGGAAAGAGAAAAATGGATAAAGAATTTGTGGTCCTTATGTACAATGGAATATCACTCAGCCATGAAATCAATGTCATGAAGCTAGTAGCAGCATGATGAGTGGATTTAGGTACGACAATTCTAAGTGAAATAAGTCACACAGAAAAGGACATTTCTCATAAGGTATCACTTATCGAGGGATTGTAAAAACCGTTACACTTGAACTGAATTACAAAACAGAACAGAGTCACACTTGCAGAAAACACACTATGGCTGCTTAACGGGAAAGGTGAGGTGGGGTGATACATAAAACAAAGGTTTCAAATTAGCTCAGATACCGTTCCATAAACGCAATATGTAACAGACAAGACCGACTCCTTGCTTAGAGAACTGGACTCAACATGCCCTATTCACCGCACAAGAATATATTTGACTAGTAATAATCTTAAAACCTATGTATTGATATCTCTCTGTTAGTGTGTCAAGTGGGTGTAAAGCGGCATAAAGACAGCAGTGAAAATCACCTAAACACCATTATAAAAATAAATTACTTTTAAAAACCCATGAAACAAAGTCAGTGAAAGATAGAGAAATTCTTACACAATCCGTTCAGGGGCTGTGATGCAACCTGGATTGACCATATCTAGACCCAAAGATGGATGAGACATAAGGGTGGACACTCTTGGGGCTGAGAGGTTTGGTGAGGTTGGGTGAAGAAACGCAGACACTTTAAAGTAATAATGAGTGGTACCCATCCCATGGGTACCAAATCTCCAGGTTCAAGGGCATCTTCCTACATCGAAAACATGCATGAGAAACCCAGAAGATGGTACACCGTGTGATGGGGAAAGGTTTCTAAAACGCTCCTCATTTCTCATCTCCTTGTGCTCGGGTTCGCCATTCCAGCCACTTTACTAGCAATCTCCCTATTTGGAGTATCAGCACAGTTAACCTCCTGTTCCGTACAGGTTGCAATTTGTCCTGAGGATGAACGGGAAGACGGGGAACCAATGAGAGTCTAGCTGTTGGTGTTGGGACAGGCACAGGTCACTCTATTTTCTCATCAGGAAGAAGAATTAACCACAGGCTCAGCCTGCCCCCCGGAACCAGAATAGGGCCTGAAGCCATCCTGCGCTTTTGCGGCCAGCTCCCAAAAAAGCGACTTGTAAAATGGAGTTTCAGGGCACTGTATTTCACAAACCTGCAGAGTTATAAATGATAACTATCGTCCACAAATATATTGAGGGAAGGCAAAGAAGAGGCTTTGAAATCAAGGCAGAATTGCAAGAAACAGATTTCAGGAGGTAGATACGAATCGCCTTTAAAGCAATGAAAAGCGGCAAAACGTTGACAATGATGCCCTTGGCCAAAAAGGGCGTATGCGTTTTTTCCTGAATATATTCAGGAAAAAACGCATACGCCCTTTTTGGCCAACCAAGCAACCTGGAAAGGCAAATCAGCGCTATAAAGTAGTCTCGCTTCCCAACGGTCAAAAGGGCCATGCTGAAAAAAGTGTCAAAACCAGAAATGCAGGACAGGCCATGGAGAAATGGGAGTCTTGCTACACTGATGGGCGGGATGTAAATTGCCAACAGCCACTCTGGAGAAGTGTACGGTGTGTCCTGAAACATCTAAAAAACACAGCTTAGAGAGCATAGGGCACTTCCACGCATGGGGGTATAAATTGGGAAAATTAAAAATCAGGAAGACACAAGCACCCCAAAGTTTAGGGCTGCTCTGTTGCCAAGGACCTCCACTTCATTCCACCTTAAATGTCCCAGGAAAGAGAAAAAGGGATAAAGAAGTGGTGGTCCTTATGTACAGTGGAATATCACTCAGCCATGAAATCAATGTCATGAGGCTAGTAGCAGCATGATGAGTGGATTTAGGTACGACGATTCTTAGTGAAATAAGACACACTGAAAAGGACACTTCTCATAAGTTATCACATATAGAGGGAATGTAAAAACCGTTACACTTGAACTGAATTACAAAACAGAACAGAGTCACACATGCAGAAAACACACTATGGCTGCTTAACGGGAAAGGTGAGGTGGGGTGATACATAAAACAAGGGTTTCAAATTAGCTGAGATACCTTTCCATAAACCCAATATGTAATAGACAAGACCTACTGCTTGCTCAGATAACTGGATTCAACACGCCTTATTCACCGCACAAGAATATATCTGACTAGTAGTAATCTTAAAACCTATGTTTTGATATCTCTCTGTTAGTGTGTCAAGTGGTTGTAAAGCGGCATAAGCACAGCAGTGAAAATCAGCTAAACCCCATTATAAAAATAAATTACTTTTAAAAACCCATGAAACAAAGACAGTGAAAGCGAGAGAAATTCTTACACAATTCGCTCAGGGGCTGTGATGCAACCTGGATTGACCATATCTAGACCCACAGCTGGATGAGACATAAGGGTGGACACTCTCGGGGCTGAGAGGTTTGGTGAGGTTGGGTGAGCAAACACAGACCCTTTAAAGTAATAGTGAGTGGTACCCATCCCATGGGTCCCAAATCTCCAGGTTCAAGGGAATCTTCCTACATCGAAAACATCCCTGAGAAACCCAGAAGAAGGTACACCGTGTGATGGGGAAAGGTTTCTAAAACGCACCTCATTTCTCATCTCCTTGTGCTCGGGTTCACCATTCCAGCCACTTTAGTAGCAATATCCCTACTTGGAGCATCAGCACCTTTAACCTCCTGTTCCGTACAGGTTGCAATTTGTCCTGAGGATGAACGGGAAGACGGGGATCCAAAGAGAGACCAGCTCTTGGTGTTGGGACAGGCACAGGTCACTCTATTTTCCCATCAGGAAGAAGAATTAAGCACAGGCTCAGCCTGCCCCCTGGAACCAGAACAGGGCCTGAAGCCATCCTGCGCTTTGGCGGCTAGCTCCCGAAAAAGAGAGTTGTAAAATGGAGCTTCAGAGCACTGCAATTCACAAACCTGCAGAGTTATAAATGATAACTCTTGTCCACAAATATATTGAGGGAAGGCAAAGAAGAGGATTTGAAATAAGTCCCAATTGCAGGAAACCGATTTCAGGAGGTAGATTCAAATCGCCTTTAAAGCACATAAAAACAGCAAAACGTTGACAATGATGCCCTTGGCCAAAAAGGGCGTATGCGTTTTTTCCTGAATATATTCAGGAAAAGACGCATATGCCCTTTTTGGCCAACCAAGCAACCTGGAAAGGCAAATCAGCGCTACAAAGAAGTCTCGCTTCCCATCGGTCAAAAGGGCAATGCTGAAAAAAGTGTCAAAACCAGAAATGCAGGACAGGCCATGGAGAAATGGGACCCTTTGTACACTGATGGGTGGGATATAAATTGCCAACAGCCACTGTGGGGAAGGGTACAGTGTGTCCTGAAACATCTAAAAAACACAGCTTAGAGAGCATAGGGCACTTCTACGCATGGTGGTATAAATTGGGAAAATTAAAAATCAGCAAGACAGAAGCACCCCAAAGTTTAGGGCTGCTCTGTTGCCAAGGACCTCCACTTCATTCCACCTTAAATGTCCCAGGAAAGAGAAAAATGGATAAAGAAGTGGTGGTCCTTATGTACAGTGGAATATCACTCAGCCAGGAAATCAATGTCATGAGGCTAGTAGCAGCATGATGAGTGGATTTAGGTACGACGATTCTTAATGAAATAAGACACACTGAAAAGGACAGTTCTCATAAGTTATCACTTATAGAGGGAATGTAAAAACCGTTACACTTGAACTGAATTACAAAACAGAACAGAGTCACACATGCAGAAAACACACTATGGCTGCTTAACGGGAAAGGTGAGGTGGGGTGATACATAAAACAAGGGTTTCAAATTAGCTGAGATACCGATCCATAAACCCAATATGTAATAGACAAGACCTACTCCTTGCTCAGAGAACTGGACTCAACACGCCCTATTCACCGCACAAGAATATATCTGACTAGTAGTAATCTTAAAACCTATGTTTTGATACCTCTCTGTTAGTGTGTCAAGTGGGTGTAGAGCGGCATAAACACAGCAGTGAAAAGCAGCTAAACCCCATTATAAAAATAAATTACTTTTAAAAACCCATGAAACAAAGACAGTGAAAGAGAGAGAAATTCTTACACAATTCGTTCAGGGGCTGTGATGCAACCTGGATTGACCTTATCTAGACCCACAGCTGGATGAGACATAAGGGTGGACACTCTTGGGGCTGAGAGGTTTGGTGAGGTTGGGTGAGCAAACGCAGACCCTTTAAAGTAATACTGCGTGGTACCCATCGCATGGGTCCCAAATCTCCAGGTTCAAGGGCATCTTCCTACATCGAAAACATGCATGAGAAACCCAGAAGATGGTACACCGTGTGATGGGGAAAGGTTTCTAAAACGCACCTCATTTCTCATCTCCTTGTTCTCGGGCTCGCAATTCCAGCCACTTTACTAGCAATCTCCCTACTTGGAGCATCAGCACCTTTAACCTCCTGTTCCGTACAGGTTGCCATTTGTCCTGAGGATGAACGGGAAGACGGGGAAAAAACCAGAGACTAGCTCTTGGTGTTGGGACAGGCACAGGTCACTCTATTTTCCCATCAGGAAGAAGAATTAACCACAGGCTCAGCCTGCCCCCCGGAACCAGAACAGGGCCTGAAGCCATCCTGCGCTTTTGCGGCCAGCTCCCGAAAAAGCGAGTTGTAAAATGGAGCTTCAGGGCACTGCAATTCACAAACCTGCAGAGTTATAAATGATAACTCTCGTACACAAATATATTGAGGGAAGGCAAAGACGAGGAATTGAAATCAAGGCAGAATTGCAGGAAACAGATTTCAGGAGGTAGATTCGAATCGCCTTTAAAGCACATGAAAAGCAGCAAAACGTTGACAATGATGCCCTTGGCCAAAAAGGGCGTATGCGTTTTTTCCTGAATATATTCAGGAAAAAACGCATACGCCCTTTTTGGCCAACCAAGCAACCTGGAAAGGCAAATCAGCGCTACAAAGAAGTCTCGCTTCCCATCGGTCAAAAGGGCCATGCTGAAAAAAGTGTCAAAACCAGAAATGCAGGACAGGCCATGGAGAAATGGGAGCCTTGCTACACTGATGGGCGGGATGTAAATTGCCAACAGCCACTCTGGAGAAGTGTACGGTGTGTCCTGAAACATCTAAAAAACACAGCTTAGAGAGCATAGGGCACTTCCACGCATGGGGGTATAAAGTGGGAAAATTAAAAATCAGCAAGACAAAAGCACCCCAAAGTTTAGGGCTGCTCTGTTGACAAGGACCTCCACTTCATTCCACCTTACATATCCCAGGAAAGTGAAAAATGGATACAAAAGTTGTGGTCCTTATGTACAATGGAATATCACTCAGCCATGAAATCAATGTCATAAGGCTAGTAGCAGCATGATGAGTGGATTTAGGTACGACGATTCTAAGTGAAATAAGTCACACAGAAAAGGACACTTCTCATATGGTGTCACTTATAGAGGGAATGTAAAAACCGTTACACTTGAACTGAATTACAAAACAGAACAGAGGCACACATGCAGAAAACACACTATGGCTGCTTAAAGGGAAAGGTGAGGTGGGGTGATACATAAAACAAGAGTTTCAAATTAGCTCAGATACCGTTCCATAAACCCAATATGTAATAGACAAGACCTACCCCTTGCTCAGAGAACTGGACTCAACACGCCCGATTCACCGCACAAGAATATATCTGACTAGTAATAATCTTAAAACCTATGTATTGATATCTCTCTGTTAGTGTGTCAAGTGGGTGTAAAGCGGCATAAACACAGCCCTGAAAAGCAGCTAAACCCCATTATAAAAAGAAATTACTTTTAAAAACCCATGAAACAAAGACAGTGAAAGAGAGAGAAATTCTTACACAATTCGTTCAGGGGCTGTGATGCAAACTGGATTGACCATATCTAGACCCACAGCTGGATGAGACATAAGGGTGGACACTCTTGGGGCTGAGAGGTTTGGTGAGGTTGGGTGAGCAAACGCAGACCCTTTAAAGTAATACTGCGTGGTACCCATCGCATGGGTCCCAAAACTCCAGGTTCAAGGGCATCTTCCTACATCGAAAACATGCATGAGAAACCCAGAAGATGGTACACCGTGTGATGGGGAAAGGTTTCTAAAACGCACCTCATTTCTCATCTCCTTGTTCTCGGGCTCGCAATTCCAGCCACTTTACTAGCAATCTCCCTACTTGGAGCATCAGCACCTTTAACCTCCTGTTCCGTACAGGTTGCAATTTGTCCTGAGGATGAACGGGAAGACGGGGAAAAAATGAGAGACTAGCTCTTGGTGTTGGGACATGCACAGGTCACTCTATTTTCCCATCAGGAAGAAGAATTAACCACAGGCTCAGCCTGCCCCCCGGAACCAGAACAGGGCCTGAAGCCATCCTGCGCTTTTGCGGCCAGCTCCCGAAAAAGCGAGTTGTAAAATGGAGCTTCAGGGCACTGCAATTCACAAACCTGCAGAGTTATAAATGATAACTCTCGTACACAAATATATTGAGGGAAGGCAAAGACGAGGAATTGAAATCAAGGCAGAATTGCAGGAAACAGATTTCAGGAGGTAGATTCGAATCGCCTTCAAAGCACATGAAAAGCGGCAAAACGTTGACAATGATGCCCTTGGCCAAAAAGGGCGTATGCGTTTTTTCCTGAATATATTCAGGAAAAAACGCATACGCCCTTTTTGGCCAACCAAGCAACCTGGAAAGGCAAATCAACGCTACAAAGAAGTCTCGCTTCCCTTCGGTCAAAAGGGCCATGCTGAAAAAAGTGTCAAAACCAGAAATGCAGGACAGGCCATGGAGAAATGGGAGCCTTGCTACACTGATGGGCGGGATGTAAATTGCCAACTGCCACTCTGGAGAAGTGTACGGTGTGTCCTGAAACATCTAAAAAACACAGCTTAGAGAGCATAGGGCACTTCCACGCATGGGGGTATAAAGTGGGAAAATTAAAAATCAGCAAGACACAAGCACCCCAAAGTTTAGGGCTGCTCTGTTGACAAGGACCTCCACTTCATTCCACCTTACATATCCCAGGAAAGTGAAAAATGGATACAAAAGTTGTGGTCCTTATGTACAATGGAATATCACTCAGCCATGAAATCAATGTCATAAGGCTAGTAGCAGCATGATGAGTGGATTTAGGTACGACGATTCTAAGTGAAATAAGTCACACAGAAAAGGACACTTCTCATATGGTGTCACTTATAGAGGGAATGTAAAAACCGTTACACTTGAACTGAATTACAAAACAGAACAGAGGCACACATGCAGAAAACACACTATGGCTGCTTAACGGGAAAGGTGAGGTGGGGTGATACATAAAACAAGAGTTTCAAATTAGCTCAGATACCGTTCCATAAACCCAATATGTAATAGACAAGACCTACCCCTTGCTCAGAGAACTGGACTCAACACGCCCGATTCACCGCACAAGAATATATCTGACTAGTAATAATCTTAAAACCTATGTATTGATATCTCTCTGTTAGTGTGTCAAGTGGGTGTAAAGTGGCATAAACACAGCCGTGAAAAGCAGCTAAACCCCATTATAAAAAGAAATTACTTTTAAAAACCCATGAAACAAAGACAGTGAAAGAGAGAGAAATTCTTACACAATTCGTTCAGGGGCTGTGATGCAAACTGGATTGACCATATCTAGACCCACAGCTGGATGAGACATAAGGGTGGACACTCTTGGGGCTGAGAGGTTTGGTGAGGTTGGGTGAGCAAACGCAGACCCTTTAAAGTAATACTGCGTGGTACCCATCGCATGGGTCCCAAAACTCCAGGTTCAAGGGCATCTTCCTACATCGAAAACATGCATGAGAAACCCAGAAGATGGTACACCGTGTGATGGGGAAAGGTTTCTAAAACGCACCTCATTTCTCATCTCCTTATTCTCGGGCTCGCAATTCCAGCCACTTTACTAGCAATCTCCCTACTTGGAGCATCAGCACCTTTAACCTCCTGTTCCGTACAGGTTGCAATTTGTCCTGAGGATGAACGGGAAGACGGGGAAAAAATGAGAGACTAGCTCTTGGTGTTGGGACAGGCACAGGTCACTCTATTTTCCCATCAGGAAGAAGAATTAACCACAGGCTCAGCCTGCCCCCCGGAACCAGAACAGGGCCTGAAGCCATCCTGCGCTTTTGCGGCCAGCTCCCGAAAAAGCGAGTTGTAAAATGGAGCTTCAGGGCACTGCAATTCACAAACCTGCAGAGTTATAAATGATAACTCTCATACACAAATATATTGAGGGAAGACAAAGACGAGGAATTGAAATCAAGGCAGAATTGCAGGAAACAGATTTCAGGAGGTAGATTCGAATCGCCTTCAAAGCACATGAAAAGCGGCAAAACGTTGACAATGATGCCCTTGGCCAAAAAGGGCGTATGCGTTTTTTCCTGAATATATTCAGGAAAAAACGCATACGCCCTTTTTGGCCAACCAAGCAACCTGGAAAGGCAAATCAGCGCTACAAAGAAGTCTCGCTTCCCATCGGTCAAAAGGGCCATGCTGAAAAAAGTGTCAAAACCAGAAATGCAGGACAGGCCATGGAGAAATGGGAGCCTTGCTACACTGATGGGCGGGATGTAAATTGCCAACAGCCACTCGGGAGAAGTGTACGGTGTGTCCTGAAACATCTAAAAAACACAGCTTAGAGAGCATAGGGCACTTCCACGCATGGGGGTATAAAGTGGGAAAATTAAAAATCAGCAAGACACAAGCACCCCAAAGTTTAGGGCTGCTCTGTTGACAAGGACCTCCACTTCATTCCACCTTACATATCCCAGGAAAGTGAAAAATGGATACAAAAGTTGTGGTCCTTATGTACAATGGAATATCACTCAGCCATGAAATCAATGTCATAAGGCTAGTAGCAGCATGATGAGTGGATTTAGGTACGACGATTCTAAGTGAAATAAGTCACACAGAAAAGGACACTTCTCATATGGTGTCACTTATAGAGGGAATGTAAAAACCGTTACACTTGAACTGAATTACAAAACAGAACAGAGGCACACATGCAGAAAACACACTATGGCTGCTTAACGGGAAAGGTGAGGTGGGGTGATACATAAAACAAGAGTTTCAAATTAGCTCAGATACCGTTCCATAAACCCAATATGTAATAGACAAGACCTACCCCTTGCTCAGAGAACTGGACTCAACACGCCCGATTCACCGCACAAGAATATATCTGACTAGTAATAATCTTAAAACCTATGTATTGATATCTCTCTGTTAGTGTGTCAAGTGGGTGTAAAGTGGCATAAACACAGCCGTGAAAAGCAGCTAAACCCCATTATAAAAAGAAATTACTTTTAAAAACCCATGAAACAAAGACAGTGAAAGAGAGAGAAATTCTTACACAATTCGTTCAGGGGCTGTGATGCAAACTGGATTGACCATATCTAGACCCACAGCTGGATGAGACATAAGGGTGGACACTCTTGGGGCTGAGAGGTTTGGTGAGGTTGGGTGAGCAAACGCAGACCCTTTAAAGTAATACTGCGTGGTACCCATCGCATGGGTCCCAAAACTCCAGGTTCAAGGGCATCTTCCTACATCGAAAACATGCATGAGAAACCCAGAAGATGGTACACCGTGTGATGGGGAAAGGTTTCTAAAACGCACCTCATTTCTCATCTCCTTATTCTCGGGCTCGCAATTCCAGCCACTTTACTAGCAATCTCCCTACTTGGAGCATCAGCACCTTTAACCTCCTGTTCCGTACAGGTTGCAATTTGTCCTGAGGATGAACGGGAAGACGGGGAAAAAATGAGAGACTAGCTCTTGGTGTTGGGACAGGCACAGGTCACTCTATTTTCCCATCAGGAAGAAGAATTAACCACAGGCTCAGCCTGCCCCCCGGAACCAGAACAGGGCCTGAAGCCATCCTGCGCTTTTGCGGCCAGCTCCCGAAAAAGCGAGTTGTAAAATGGAGCTTCAGGGCACTGCAATTCACAAACCTGCAGAGTTATAAATGATAACTCTCATACACAAATATATTGAGGGAAGACAAAGACGAGGAATTGAAATCAAGGCAGAATTGCAGGAAACAGATTTCAGGAGGTAGATTCGAATCGCCTTCAAAGCACATGAAAAGCGGCAAAACGTTGACAATGATGCCCTTGGCCAAAAAGGGCGTATGCGTTTTTTCCTGAATATATTCAGGAAAAAACGCATACGCCCTTTTTGGCCAACCAAGCAACCTGGAAAGGCAAATCAGCGCTACAAAGAAGTCTCGCTTCCCATCGGTCAAAAGGGCCATGCTGAAAAAAGTGTCAAAACCAGAAATGCAGGACAGGCCATGGAGAAATGGGAGCCTTGCTACACTGATGGGCGGGATGTAAATTGCCAACAGCCACTCGGGAGAAGTGTACGGTGTGTCCTGAAACATCTAAAAAACACAGCTTAGAGAGCATAGGGCACTTCCACGCATGGGGGTATAAAGTGGGAAAATTAAAAATCAGCAAGACACAAGCACCCCAAAGTTTAGGGCTGCTCTGTTGACAAGGACCTCCACTTCATTCCACCTTACATATCCCAGGAAAGTGAAAAATGGATACAAAAGTTGTGGTCCTTATGTACAATGGAATATCACTCAGCCATGAAATCAATGTCATAAGGCTAGTAGCAGCATGATGAGTGGATTTAGGTACGACGATTCTAAGTGAAATAAGTCACACAGAAAAGGACACTTCTCATATGGTGTCACTTATAGAGGGAATGTAAAAACCGTTACACTTGAACTGAATTACAAAACAGAACAGAGGCACACATGCAGAAAACACACTATGGCTGCTTAACGGGAAAGGTGAGGTGGGGTGATACATAAAACAAGAGTTTCAAATTAGCTCAGATACCGTTCCATAAACCCAATATGTAATAGACAAGACCTACCCCTTGCTCAGAGAACTGGACTCAACACGCCCGATTCACCGCACAAGAATATATCTGACTAGTAATAATCTTAAAACCTATGTATTGATATCTCTCTGTTAGTGTGTCAAGTGGGTGTAAAGTGGCATAAACACAGCCGTGAAAAGCAGCTAAACCCCATTATAAAAAGAAATTACTTTTAAAAACCCATGAAACAAAGACAGTGAAAGAGAGAGAAATTCTTACACAATTCGTTCAGGGGCTGTGATGCAAACTGGATTGACCATATCTAGACCCACAGCTGGATGAGACATAAGGGTGGACACTCTTGGGGCTGAGAGGTTTGGTGAGGTTGGGTGAGCAAACGCAGACCCTTTAAAGTAATACTGCGTGGTACCCATCGCATGGGTCCCAAAACTCCAGGTTCAAGGGCATCTTCCTACATCGAAAACATGCATGAGAAACCCAGAAGATGGTACACCGTGTGATGGGGAAAGGTTTCTAAAACGCACCTCATTTCTCATCTCCTTGTTCTCGGGCTCGCAATTCCAGCCACTTTACTAGCAATCTCCCTACTTGGAGCATCAGCACCTTTAACCTCCTGTTCCGTACAGGTTGCAATTTGTCCTGAGGATGAACGGGAAGACGGGGAAAAAATGAGAGACTAGCTCTTGGTGTTGGGACAGGCACAGGTCACTCTATTTTCCCATCAGGAAGAAGAATTAACCACAGGCTCAGCCTGCCCCCCGGAACCAGAACAGGGCCTGAAGCCATCCTGCGCTTTTGCGGCCAGCTCCCGAAAAAGCGAGTTGTAAAATGGAGCTTCAGGGCACTGCAATTCACAAACCTGCAGAGTTATAAATGATAACTCTCGTACACAAATATATTGAGGGAAGGCAAAGACGAGGAATTGAAATCAAGGCAGAATTGCAGGAAACAGATTTCAGGAGGTAGATTCGAATCGCCTTCAAAGCACATGAAAAGCGGCAAAACGTTGACAATGATGCCCTTGGCCAAAAAGGGCGTATGCGTTTTTTCCTGAATATATTCAGGAAAAAACGCATACGCCCTTTTTGGCCAACCAAGCAACCTGGAAAGGCAAATCAGCGCTACAAAGAAGTCTCGCTTCCCATCGGTCAAAAGGGCCATGCTGAAAAAAGTGTCAAAACCAGAAATGCAGGACAGGCCATGGAGAAATGGGAGCCTTGCTACACTGATGGGCGGGATGTAAATTGCCAACTGCCACTCTGGAGAAGTGTACGGTGTGTCCTGAAACATCTAAAAAACACAGCTTAGAGAGCATAGGGCACTTCCACGCATGGGGGTATAAAGTGGGAAAATTAAAAATCAGCAAGACACAAGCACCCCAAAGTTTAGGGCTGCTCTGTTGACAAGGACCTCCACTTCATTCCACCTTACATATCCCAGGAAAGTGAAAAATGGATACAAAAGTTGTGGTCCTTATGTACAATGGAATATCACTCAGCCATGAAATCAATGTCATAAGGCTAGTAGCAGCATGATGAGTGGATTTAGGTACGACGATTCTAAGTGAAATAAGTCACACAGAAAAGGACACTTCTCATATGGTGTCACTTATAGAGGGAATGTAAAAACCGTTACACTTGAACTGAATAACAAAACAGAACAGAGGCACACATGCAGAAAACACACTATGGCTGCTTAACGGGAAAGGTGAGGTGGGGTGATACATAAAACAAGAGTTTCAAATTAGCTCAGATACCGTTCCATAAACCCAATATGTAATAGACAAGACCTACCCCTTGCTCAGAGAACTGGACTCAACACGCCCGATTCACCGCACAAGAATATATCTGACTAGTAATAATCTTAAAACCTATGTATTGATATCTCTCTGTTAGTGTGTCAAGTGGGTGTAAAGTGGCATAAACACAGCCGTGAAAAGCAGCTAAACCCCATTATAAAAAGAAATTACTTTTAAAAACCCATGAAACAAAGACAGTGAAAGAGAGAGAAATTCTTACACAATTCGTTCAGGGGCTGTGATGCAAACTGGATTGACCATATCTAGACCCACAGCTGGATGAGACATAAGGGTGGACACTCTTGGGGCTGAGAGGTTTGGTGAGGTTGGGTGAGCAAACACAGACCCTTTAAAGTAATACTGCGTGGTACCCATCGCATGGGTCCCAAATCTCCAGGTTCAAGGGCATCTTCCTACATCGAAAACATGCATGAGAAACCCAGAAGATGGTACACCGTGTGATGGGGAAAGGTTTCTAAAACGCACCTCATTTCTCATCTCCTTGTTCTCGGGCTCGCAATTCCAGCCACTTTACTAGCAATCTCCCTACTTGGAGCATCAGCACCTTTAACCTCCTGTTCCGTACAGTTTGCAATTTGTCCTGAAGATGAACGGGAAGACGGGGAACCAATGAGAGACTAGCTCTTGGTGATGGGACAGGCACAGGTCACTCTATTTTCCCATCAGGTAGAAGAATTAACCACAGGCTCAGCCTGCCCCCCAGAACCAGAACAGGGCCTGAAGCCATCCTGCGCTTTTGCGGCCAGCTCCCAAAAGAGCGAGTTGTAAAATGGAGCTTCAGGGCACTGCAATTCAAAACCTGCAGAGTTATAAATGATAACTCTCGTCCACAAATATATTGAGGGAAGGCAAAGAAGAGGATTTGAAATCAAGGCAGAATTGCAGGAATCAGATTTCAGGAGGTAGATTCGAATCGCCTTTAAAGCACATGAAAAGCAGCAAAACTTTGACAATGTTGCCCTTGGTCAAAAAGGGCGTATGCGTTTTTTCCTGAATATATTCAGGAAAAAACGCATACGCCCTTTTTGGCCAACCAAGCAACCTGGAAAGGCAAATCAGCGTTACAACGAAGTCTCGCTTCCCATCGGTCAAAAGGGCCATGCTGAAAAAAGTGTCAAAACCAGAAATGCAGGACAGGCCATGGAGAAATGGGAGCCTTGCTACACTGATGGGCGGGATGTAAATTGCCAACAGCCACTCTCGAGAAGTGTACGGTGTGTCCTGAAACATCTAAAAAACACAGCTTAGAGAGCATAGGGCACTTCCACGCATGGGGATATAAAGTGGGAAAATTAAAAATCAGCAGGACACAAGCACCCCAAAGTTTAGGGCTGCTCTGTTGACAAGGACCTCCACTTCATTCCACCTTAAATATCCCAGGAAAGCGAAAAATGGATAAAAAATTTGAGGTCCTTATGTACAATGGAATACCACTCAGCCATGAAATCAATGTCATAAGGCTAGTAGCAGCATGATGAGTGGATTTAGGTACGACGATTCTAAGTGAAATAAGTCACACAGAAAAGGACACTTCTCATAAGGTGTCACTTATAGAGGGAATGTAAAAACCGTTACACTTGAACTGAATTACAAAACAGAACAGAGTCACACATGCGGAAAACACACTATGGCTGCTTAACGGGAAAGGTGAGGTGGGGTGATGCATAAAACAAGAGTTTCAAATTAGCTCAGATACCGTTCCATAAACCCAATATATAATAGACAAGACCTACTCCTTGCTCAGAGAACTGGACTCAACACGCCCGATTCAACGCACAAGAATATATCTGACTAGTAATAATCTTAAAACCTATGTATTGATATCTCTCTGTTAGTCTGTCAAGTGGGTGTAAAGCGGCATAAACACAGCCGTGAAAAGCAGCTAAACCCCATTATAAAAATAAATTACTTTTAAAAACCCATGAAACAAAGACAGTGAAAGAGAGAGAAATTCTTACACAATTCGTTCAGGGGCTGTGATGCAACCTGGATTGACCATATCTAGACCCACAGCTGGATGAGACATAAGGGTGGACACTCTTGGGGCTGAGAGGTTTGGTGAGGTTGGGTGAGCAAACGCAGACCCTTTAAAGTAATACTGCGTGCTACCCATCGCATGGTTCCCAAATCTCCAGGTTCAAGGGCATCTTCCTACATCGAAAACATGCATGAGAAACCCAGAAGATGGTACACCGTGTGATGGGGAAAGGTTTCTAAAACGCACCTCATTTCTCATCTCCTTGTTCTCGGGTTCGCCATTCCAGCCACTTTACTAGCAATCTCCCTACTTGGAGCATCAGCACCTTTAACCTCCTGTTCAGTACAGGTTGCAATTTGTCCAGAGGATGAACGGGAAGACGGGGAACCAATGAGAGACTAGCTCTTGGTGTTGGGACAGGCACAGGTCACTCTATTTTCCCATCAGGAAGAAGAATTAACCACAGGCTCAGCCTGCCCCCCGGAACCAGAACAGGGCCTGAAGCCATCCTGCGCTTTTGCGGCCACCTCCCGAAAAAGCGAGTTGTAAAATGGAGCCTCAGGGCACTGCAATTCACAATCCTACAGAGTTATAAATGATAACTCTCGTCCACAAATATATTGAGGGAAGGCAAAGACGAGGAATTGAAATCAAGGCAGAATTGCAGGAAACAGATTTCAGGAGGTAGATTCGAATCGCCTTTAAAGCACATGAAAAGCGGCAAATCGTTGACAATGATGCCCTTGGCCAAAAAGGGCGTATGCGTTTTTTCCTGAATATATTCAGGAAAAAACACATACGCCCTTTTTGGCCAACCAAGCAACCTGGAAAGGCAAATCAGCGCTACAAAGAAGTCTCGCTTCCCATCGGTCAAAAGGGCCATGCTGAAAAAAGTGTCAAAACCAGAAATGCAGGACAGGCCATGGAGAAATGGGAGCCTTGCTACACTGATGGGCGGGATGTAAATTGCCAACAGCCACTCTCGAGAAGTGTACGGTGTGTCCTGAAATATCTAAAAAACACAGCTTAGAGAGCATAGGGCACTTCCACGCATGGGGATATAAAGTGGGAAAATTAAAAATCAGCAGGACACAAGCACCCCAAAGTTTAGGGCTGCTCTGTTGACAAGGACCTCCACTTCATTCCACCTTAAATATCCCAGGAAAGCGAAAAATGGATAAAAAATTTGAGGTCCTTATGTACAATGGAATACCACTCAGCCATGAAATCAATGTCATAAGGCTAGTAGCAGCATGATGAGTGGATTTAGGTACGACGATTCTAAGTGAAATAAGTCACACAGAAAAGGACACTTCTCATAAGGTGTCACTTATAGAGGGAATGTAAAAACCGTTACACTTGAACTGAATTACAAAACAGAACAGAGTCACACATGCGGAAAACACACTATGGCTGCTTAACGGGAAAGGTGAGGTGGGGTGATGCATAAAACAAGAGTTTCAAATTAGCTCAGATACCGTTCCATAAACCCAATATATAATAGACAAGACCTACTCCTTGCTCAGAGAACTGGACTCAACACGCCCGATTCAACGCACAAGAATATATCTGACTAGTAATAATCTTAAAACCTATGTATTGATATCTCTCTGTTAGTCTGTCAAGTGGGTGTAAAGCGGCATAAACACAGCCGTGAAAAGCAGCTAAACCCCATTATAAAAATAAATTACTTTTAAAAACCCATGAAACAAAGACAGTGAAAGAGAGAGAAATTCTTACACAATTCGTTCAGGGGCTGTGATGCAACCTGGATTGACCATATCTAGACCCACAGCTGGATGAGACATAAGGGTGGACACTCTTGGGGCTGAGAGGTTTGGTGAGGTTGGGTGAGCAAACGCAGACCCTTTAAAGTAATACTGCGTGCTACCCATCGCATGGTTCCCAAATCTCCAGGTTCAAGGGCATCTTCCTACATCGAAAACATGCATGAGAAACCCAGAAGATGGTACACCGTGTGATGGGGAAAGGTTTCTAAAACGCACCTCATTTCTCATCTCCTTGTTCTCGGGTTCGCCATTCCAGCCACTTTACTAGCAATCTCCCTACTTGGAGCATCAGCACCTTTAACCTCCTGTTCCGTACAGGTTGCAATTTGTCCAGAGGATGAACGGGAAGACGGGGAACCAATGAGAGACTAGCTCTTGGTGTTGGGACAGGCACAGGTCACTCTATTTTCCCATCAGGAAGAAGAATTAACCACAGGCTCAGCCTGCCCCCCGGAACCAGAACAGGGCCTGAAGCCATCCTGCGCTTTTGCGGCCACCTCCCGAAAAAGCGAGTTGTAAAATGGAGCCTCAGGGCACTGCAATTCACAATCCTACAGAGTTATAAATGATAACTCTCGTCCACAAATATATTGAGGGAAGGCAAAGACGAGGAATTGAAATCAAGGCAGAATTGCAGGAAACAGATTTCAGGAGGTAGATTCGAATCGCCTTTAAAGCACATGAAAAGCGGCAAATCGTTGACAATGATGCCCTTGGCCAAAAAGGGCGTATGCGTTTTTTCCTGAATATATTCAGGAAAAAACGCATACGCCCTTTTTGGCCAACCAAGCAACCTGGAAAGGCAAATCAGCGCTACAAAGAAGTCTCGCTTCCCATCGGTCAAAAGGGCCATGCTGAAAAAAGTGTCAAAACCAGAAATGCAGGACAGGCCATGGAGAAATGGGAGCCTTGCTACACTGATGAGCGGGATGTAAATTGCCAACAGCCACTCTCGAGAAGTGTACGGTGTGTCCTGAAACATCTAAAAAACACAGCTTAGAGAGCATAGGGCACTTCCACGCATGGGGATATAAAGTGGGAAAATTAAAAATCAGCAGGACACAAGCACCCCAAAGTTTAGGGCTGCTCTGTTGACAAGGACCTCCACTTCATTCCACCTTAAATATCCCAGGAAAGCGAAAAATGGATAAAAAATTTGAGGTCCTTATGTACAATGGAATACCACTCAGCCATGAAATCAATGTCATAAGGCTAGTAGCAGCATGATGAGTGGATTTAGGTACGACGATTCTAAGTGAAATAAGTCACACAGAAAAGGACACTTCTCATAAGGTGTCACTTATAGAGGGAATGTAAAAACCGTTACACTTGAACTGAATTACAAAACAGAACAGAGTCACACATGCGGAAAACACACTATGGCTGCTTAACGGGAAAGGTGAGGTGGGGTGATGCATAAAACAAGAGTTTCAAATTAGCTCAGATACCGTTCCATAAACCCAATATATAATAGACAAGACCTACTCCTTGCTCAGAGAACTGGACTCAACACGCCCGATTCAACGCACAAGAATATATCTGACTAGTAATAATCTTAAAACCTATGTATTGATATCTCTCTGTTAGTCTGTCAAGTGGGTGTAAAGCGGCATAAACACAGCCGTGAAAAGCAGCTAAACCCCATTATAAAAATAAATTACTTTTAAAAACCCATGAAACAAAGACAGTGAAAGAGAGAGAAATTCTTACACAATTCGTTCAGGGGCTGTGATGCAACCTGGATTGACCATATCTAGACCCACAGCTGGATGAGACATAAGGGTGGACACTCTTGGGGCTGAGAGGTTTGGTGAGGTTGGGTGAGCAAACGCAGACCCTTTAAAGTAATACTGCGTGCTACCCATCGCATGGTTCCCAAATCTCCAGGTTCAAGGGCATCTTCCTACATCGAAAACATGCATGAGAAACCCAGAAGATGGTAACCGTGTGATGGGGAAAGGTTTCTAAAACGCACCTCATTTCTCATCTCCTTGTTCTCGGGTTCGCCATTCCAGCCACTTTACTAGCAATCTCCCTACTTGGAGCATCAGCACCTTTAACCTCCTGTTCCGTACAGGTTGCAATTTGTCCAGAGGATGAACGGGAAGACGGGGAACCAATGAGAGACTAGCTCTTGGTGTTGGGACAGGCACAGGTCACTCTATTTTCCCATCAGGAAGAAGAATTAACCACAGGCTCAGCCTGCCCCCCGGAACCAGAACAGGGCCTGAAGCCATCCTGCGCTTTTGCGGCCACCTCCCGAAAAAGCGAGTTGTAAAATGGAGCCTCAGGGCACTGCAATTCACAATCCTACAGAGTTATAAATGATAACTCTCGTCCACAAATATATTGAGGGAAGGCAAAGACGAGGAATTGAAATCAAGGCAGAATTGCAGGAAACAGATTTCAGGAGGTAGATTCGAATCGCCTTTAAAGCACATGAAAAGCGGCAAATCGTTGACAATGATGCCCTTGGCCAAAAAGGGCGTATGCGTTTTTTCCTGAATATATTCAGGAAAAAACGCATACGCCCTTTTTGGCCAACCAAGCAACCTGGAAAGGCAAATCAGCGCTACAAAGAAGTCTCGCTTCCCATCGGTCAAAAGGGCCATGCTGAAAAAAGTGTCAAAACCAGAAATGCAGGACAGGCCATGGAGAAATGGGAGCCTTGCTACACTGATGGGCGGGATGTAAATTGCCAACAGCCACTCTCGAGAAGTGTACGGTGTGTCCTGAAACATCTAAAAAACACAGCTTAGAAAGCATAGGGCACTTCCACGCATGGGGATATAAAGTGGGAAAATTAAAAATCAGCAGGACACAAGCACCCCAAAGTTTAGGGCTGCTCTGTTGACAAGGACCTCCACTTCATTCCACCTTAAATATCCCAGGAAAGCGAAAAATGGATAAAAAATTTGAGGTCCTTATGTACAATGGAATACCACTCAGCCATGAAATCAATGTCATAAGGCTAGTAGCAGCATGATGAGTGGATTTAGGTACGACGATTCTAAGTGAAATAAGTCACACAGAAAAGGACACTTCTCATAAGGTGTCACTTATAGAGGGAATGTAAAAACCGTTACACTTGAACTGAATTACAAAACAGAACAGAGTCACACATGCGGAAAACACACTATGGCTGCTTAACGGGAAAGGTGAGGTGGGGTGATGCATAAAACAAGAGTTTCAAATTAGCTCAGATACCGTTCCATAAACCCAATATATAATAGACAAGACCTACTCCTTGCTCAGAGAACTGGACTCAACACGCCCGATTCAACGCACAAGAATATATCTGACTAGTAATAATCTTAAAACCTATGTATTGATATCTCTCTGTTAGTCTGTCAAGTGGGTGTAAAGCGGCATAAACACAGCCGTGAAAAGCAGCTAAACCCCATTATAAAAATAAATTACTTTTAAAAACCCATGAAACAAAGACAGTGAAAGAGAGAGAAATTCTTACACAATTCGTTCAGGGGCTGTGATGCAACCTGGATTGACCATATCTAGACCCACAGCTGGATGAGACATAAGGGTGGACACTCTTGGGGCTGAGAGGTTTGGTGAGGTTGGGTGAGCAAACGCAGACCCTTTAAAGTAATACTGCGTGCTACCCATCGCATGGTTCCCAAATCTCCAGGTTCAAGGGCATCTTCCTACATCGAAAACATGCATGAGAAACCCAGAAGATGGTACACCGTGTGATGGGGAAAGGTTTCTAAAACGCACCTCATTTCTCATCTCCTTGTTCTCGGGTTCGCCATTCCAGCCACTTTACTAGCAATCTCCCTACTTGGAGCATCAGCACCTTTAACCTCCTGTTCCGTACAGGTTGCAATTTGTCCAGAGGATGAACGGGAAGACGGGGAACCAATGAGAGACTAGCTCTTGGTGTTGGGACAGGCACAGGTCACTCTATTTTCCCATCAGGAAGAAGAATTAACCACAGGCTCAGCCTGCCCCCCGGAACCAGAACAGGGCCTGAAGCCATCCTGCGCTTTTGCGGCCACCTCCCGAAAAAGCGAGTTGTAAAATGGAGCCTCAGGGCACTGCAATTCACAATCCTACAGAGTTATAAATGATAACTCTCGTCCACAAATATATTGAGGGAAGGCAAAGACGAGGAATTGAAATCAAGGCAGAATTGCAGGAAACAGATTTCAGGAGGTAGATTCGAATCGCCTTTAAAGCACATGAAAAGCGGCAAATCGTTGACAATGATGCCCTTGGCCAAAAAGGGCGTATGCGTTTTTTCCTGAATATATTCAGGAAAAAACGCATACGCCCTTTTTGGCCAACCAAGCAACCTGGAAAGGCAAATCAGCGCTACAAAGAAGTCTCGCTTCCCATCGGTCAAAAGGGCCATGCTGAAAAAAGTGTCAAAACCAGAAATGCAGGACAGGCCATGGAGAAATGGGAGCCTTGCTACACTGATGGGCGGGATGTAAATTGCCAACAGCCACTCTCGAGAAGTGTACGGTATGTCCTGAAACATCTAAAAAACACAGCTTAGAGAGCATAGGGCACTTCCACGCATGGGGATATAAAGTGGGAAAATTAAAAATCAGCAGGACACAAGCACCCCAAAGTTTAGGGCTGCTCTGTTGACAAGGACCTCCACTTCATTCCACCTTAAATATCCCAGGAAAGCGAAAAATGGATAAAAAATTTGAGGTCCTTATGTACAATGGAATACCACTCAGCCATGAAATCAATATCATAAGGCTAGTAGCAGCATGATGAGTGGATTTAGGTACGACGATTCTAAGTGAAATAAGTCACACAGAAAAGGACACTTCTCATAAGGTGTCACTTATAGAGGGAATGTAAAAACCGTTACACTTGAACTGAATTACAAAACAGAACAGAGTCACACATGCGGAAAACACACTATGGCTGCTTAACGGGAAAGGTGAGGTGGGGTGATGCATAAAACAAGAGTTTCAAATTAGCTCAGATACCGTTCCATAAACCCAATATATAATAGACAAGACCTACTCCTTGCTCAGAGAACTGGACTCAACACGCCCGATTCAACGCACAAGAATATATCTGACTAGTAATAATCTTAAAACCTATGTATTGATATCTCTCTGTTAGTCTGTCAAGTGGGTGTAAAGCGGCATAAACACAGCCGTGAAAAGCAGCTAAACCCCATTATAAAAATAAATTACTTTTAAAAACCCATGAAACAAAGACAGTGAAAGAGAGAGAAATTCTTACACAATTCGTTCAGGGGCTGTGATGCAACCTGGATTGACCATATCTAGACCCACAGCTGGATGAGACATAAGGGTGGACACTCTTGGGGCTGAGAGGTTTGGTGAGGTTGGGTGAGCAAACACAGACCCTTTAAAGTAATACTGCGTGGTACCCATCGCATGGGTCCCAAATCTCCAGGTTCAAGGGCATCTTCCTACATCGAAAACATGCATGAGAAACCCAGAAGATGGTACACCGTGTGATGGGGAAAGGTTTCTAAAACGCACCTCATTTCTCATCTCCTTGTTCTCGGGCTCGCCATTCCAGCCACTTTACTAGCAATCTCCCTACTTGGAGCATCAGCACCTTTAACCTCCTGTTCCGTACAGGTTGCAATTTGTCCTGAAGATGAACGGGAAGACGGGGAACCAATGAGAGACTAGCTCTTGGTGATGGGACAGGCACAGGTCACTCTATTTTCCCATCAGGTAGAAGAATTAACCACAGGCTCAGCCTGCCCCCCAGAACCAGAACAGGGCCTGAAGCCATCCTGCGCTTTTGCGGCCAGCTCCCAAAAGAGCGAGTTGTAAAATGGAGCTTCAGGGCACTGCAATTCAAAACCTGCAGAGTTATAAATGATAACTCTCGTCCACAAATATATTGAGGGAAGGCAAAGACGAGGAATTGAAATCAAGGCAGAATTGCAGGAAACAGATTTCAGGAGGTAGATTCGAATCGCCTTTAAAGCACATGAAAAGCGGCAAATCGTTGACAATGATGCCCTTGGCCAAAAAGGGCGTATGCGTTTTTTCCTGAATATATTCAGGAAAAAACGCATACGCCCTTTTTGGCCAACCAAGCAACCTGGAAAGGCAAATCAGCGCTACAAAGAAGTCTCGCTTCCCATCGGTCAAAAGGGCCATGCTGAAAAAAGTGTCAAAACCAGAAATGCAGGACAGGCCATGGAGAAATGGGAGCCTTGCTACACTGATGGGCGGGATGTAAATTGCCAACAGCCACTCTCGAGAAGTGTACGGTGTGTCCTGAAACATCTAAAAAACACAGCTTAGAGAGCATAGGGCACTTCCACGCATGGGGATATAAAGTGGGAAAATTAAAAATCAGCAGGACACAAGCACCCCAAAGTTTAGGGCTGCTCTGTTGACAAGGACCTCCACTTCATTCCACCTTAAATATCCCAGGAAAGCGAAAAATGGATAAAAAATTTGAGGTCCTTATGTACAATGGAATACCACTCAGCCATGAAATCAATGTCATAAGGCTAGTAGCAGCATGATGAGTGGATTTAGGTACGACGATTCTAAGTGAAATAAGTCACACAGAAAAGGACACTTCTCATAAGGTGTCACTTATAGAGGGAATGTAAAAACCGTTACACTTGAACTGAATTACAAAACAGAACAGAGTCACACATGCGGAAAACACACTATGGCTGCTTAACGGGAAAGGTGAGGTGGGGTGATGCATAAAACAAGAGTTTCAAATTAGCTCAGATACCGTTCCATAAACCCAATATATAATAGACAAGACCTACTCCTTGCTCAGAGAACTGGACTCAACACGCCCGATTCAACGCACAAGAATATATCTGACTAGTAATAATCTTAAAACCTATGTATTGATATCTCTCTGTTAGTCTGTCAAGTGGGTGTAAAGCGGCATAAACACAGCCGTGAAAAGCAGCTAAACCCCATTATAAAAATAAATTACTTTTAAAAACCCATGAAACAAAGACAGTGAAAGAGAGAGAAATTCTTACACAATTCGTTCAGGGGCTGTGATGCAACCTGGATTGACCATATCTAGACCCACAGCTGGATGAGACATAAGGGTGGACACTCTTGGGGCTGAGAGGTTTGGTGAGGTTGGGTGAGCAAACACAGACCCTTTAAAGTAATACTGCGTGGTACCCATCGCATGGGTCCCAAATCTCCAGGTTCAAGGGCATCTTCCTACATCGAAAACATGCATGAGAAACCCAGAAGATGGTACACCGTGTGATGGGGAAAGGTTTCTAAAACGCACCTCATTTCTCATCTCCTTGTTCTCGGGCTCGCCATTCCAGCCACTTTACTAGCAATCTCCCTACTTGGAGCATCAGCACCTTTAACCTCCTGTTCCGTACAGGTTGCAATTTGTCCTGAAGATGAACGGGAAGACGGGGAACCAATGAGAGACTAGCTCTTGGTGATGGGACAGGCACAGGTCACTCTATTTTCCCATCAGGTAGAAGAATTAACCACAGGCTCAGCCTGCCCCCCAGAACCAGAACAGGGCCTGAAGCCATCCTGCGCTTTTGCGGCCAGCTCCCAAAAGAGCGAGTTGTAAAATGGAGCTTCAGGGCACTGCAATTCAAAACCTGCAGAGTTATAAATGATAACTCTCGTCCACAAATATATTGAGGGAAGGCAAAGAAGAGGATTTGAAATCAAGGCAGAATTGCAGGAATCAGATTTCAGGAGGTAGATTCGAATCGCCTTTAAAGCACATGAAAAGCGGCAAATCGTTGACAATGATGCCCTTGGCCAAAAAGGGCGTATGCGTTTTTTCCTGAATATATTCAGGAAAAAACGCATACGCCCTTTTTGGCCAACCAAGCAACCTGGAAAGGCAAATCAGCGCTACAACGAAGTCTCGCTTCCCATCGGTCAAAAGGGCCATGCTGAAAAAAGTGTCAAAACCAGAAATGCAGGACAGGCCATGTAGAAATGGGAGCCTTGCTACACTGATGGGCGGGATGTAAATTGCCAAGAGCCACTCTGGAGAAGTGTACAGTGTGTCCTGAAACATCTAAAAAACACAGCTCAGAGAGCATAGGGCACTTGCACGCATGGGGGTATAAAGTGGGAAAATTAAATATCAGCAAGACACAAGCACCCCAAAGTTTAGGGCTGCTCTGTTGACAAGGACCTCCACTTCATTCCACCTTAAATATCCCAGGAAAGCGAAAAATGGATAAAAAATTTGAGGTCCTTATGTACAATGGAATACCACTCAGCCATGAAATCAATGTCATAAGGATAGTAGCAGCATGATGAGTGGATTTAGGTACGACGATTCTAAGTGAAATAAGTCACACAGAAAAGGACACTTCTCATAAGGTGTCACTTATAGAGGGAATGTAAAAACCGTTACACTTGAACTGAATTACAAAACAGAACAGAGTCACACATGCAGAAAACACACTATGGCTGCTTAACGGGAAAGGTGAGGTGGGGTGATACATAAAACAAGAGTTTCAAATTAGCTCAGATACCGTTCCATAAACCCAATATGTAATAGACAAGACCTACTCCTTGCTCAGAGAACTGGACTCAACACGACCGATTCACCGAACAAGAATATATCTGACTAGTAATAATCTTAAAACCTATGTATTGATATCTCTCTGTTAGTGTGTCAAGTGGGTGTAAAGCGGCATAAACACAGCCGTGAAAAGCAGCTAAACCCCATTATAAAAATAAATCACCTTTAAAAACCCATGAAACAAAGACAGTGAAAGAGAGAGAAATTCTTACACAATTCGTTCAGGGGCTGTGATGCAAACTGCATTGACCATATCTAGACTCACAGCTGGATGAGACATAAGGGTGGACACTCTTGGGGCTGAGAGGTTTGGTGAGGTTGGGTGAGCAAACGCAGACACTTTAAAGTAATACTGCGTGCTACCCATCGCATGGGTCCCTAATCTCCAGGTTCAAGGGCATCTTCCTACATCAAAAACATGCATGAGAAACCCAGAAGATGGTACACCGTGTGATGGGGAAAGGTTTCTAAAACGCACCTCATTTATCATCTCCTTGTTCTCAGGTTCGCCATTCCAGCCACTTTACTAGCAATCTCCCTACTTGGAGCATCAGCACCTTTAACCTCCTGTTCCGTACAGGTTGCAATTTGTCCTGAGGATGAACTGGAAGACGGGGAACCAATGAGAGACTAGCTCTTGGTGTTGGGACAGGCACAGGTCACTCTATTTTCCCATCAGGAAGAAGAATTAACCACAGTCTCAGCCTGCCCCTCGGAACCAGAACAGGGCCTGAAGCCATCCTGCGCTTTTGCGGCCACCTCCCGAAAAAGCGAGTTGTAAAATGGAGCCTCAGGGCACTGCAATTCACAATCCTACAGAGTTATAAATGATAACTCTCGTCCACAAATATATTGAGGGAAGGCAAAGACGAGGAATTGAAATCAAGGCAGAATGGCAGGAAACAGATTTCAGGAGGTAGATTCGAATCGCCTTTAATGCACATGAAAAGCGGCAAAACGTTGACAATGATGCCCTTGGCCAATTAGGGCGTATGCGTTTTTTCCTGAATATATTCAGGAAAAAACGCATACGCCCTTTTTGGCCAACCAAGCAACCTGGAAAGGCAAATCAGCGCTACAAAGAAGTCTCGCTTCCCATCGGTCAAAAGGGCCATGCTGAAAAATGTGTCAAAACCAGAAATGCAGGACAGGCCATGGAGAAATGGGAGCCTTGCTACACTGATGGGCGGGATGTAAATTGCCAACAGCCACTCTCGAGAAGTGTACGGTGTGTCCTGAAACATCTAAAAAACACAGCTTAGAGAGCATAGGACACTTCCACGCATGGGGATATAAAGTGGGAAAATTAAAAATCAGCAGGACACAAGCACCCCAAAGTTTAGGGCTGCTCTGTTGACAAGGACCTCCACTTCATTCCACCTTAAATATCCCAGGAAAGCGAAAAATGGGTAAAAAATTTGAGGTCCTTATGTGCAATGGAATACCACTCAGCCATGAAATCAATGTCATAAGGCTAGTAGCAGCATGATGAGTGGATTTAGGTACGACGATTCTAAGTGAAATAAGTCACACAGAAAAGGACACTTCTCATAAGGTGTCACTTATAGAGGGAATGTAAAAACCGTTACACTTGAACTGAATTACAAAACAGAACAGAGTCACACATGCGGAAAACACACTATGGCTGCTTAACGGGAAAGGTGAGGTGGGGTGATGCATAAAACAAGAGTTTCAAATTAGCTCAGATACCGTTCCATAAACCCAATATATAATAGACAAGACCTACTCCTTGCTCAGAGAACTGGACTCAACACGCCCGATTCAACGCACAAGAATATATCTGACTAGTAATAATCTTAAAACCTATGTATTGATATCTCTCTGTTAGTCTGTCAAGTGGGTGTAAAGCGGCATAAACACAGCCGTGAAAAGCAGCTAAACCCCATTATAAAAAGAAATTACTTTTAAAAACCCATGAAACAAAGACAGTGAAAGAGAGAGAAATTCTTACACAATTCGTTCAGGGGCTGTGATGCAACCTGGATTGACCATATCTAGACCCACAGCTGGATGAGACATAAGGGTGGACACTCTTGGGGCTGAGAGGTTTGGTGAGGTTGGGTGAGCAAACACAGACCCTTTAAAGTAATACTGCGTGGTACCCATCGCATGGGTCCCAAATCTCCAGGTTCAAGGGCATCTTCCTACAACGAAAACATGCATGAGAAACCCAGAAGATGGTACACCGTGTGATGGGGAAAGGTTTCTAAAACGCACCTCATTTCTCATCTCCTTGTTCTCGGGCTCGCAATTCCAGCCACTTAACTAGCAATCTCCCTACTTGGAGCATCAGCACCTTTAACCTCCTGTTCCGTACAGGTTGCAATTTGTCCTGAAGATGAACGGGAAGACGGGGAACCAATGAGAGACTAGCTCTTGGTGATGGGACAGGCACAGGTCACTCTATTTTCCCATCAGGTAGAAGAATTAACCACAGGCTCAGCCTGCCCCCCAGAACCAGAACAGGGCCTGAAGCCATCCTGCGCTTTTGCGGCCAGCTCCCAAAAGAGCGAGTTGTAAAATGGAGCTTCAGGGCACTGCAATTCAAAACCTGCAGAGTTATAAATGATAACTCTCGTCCACAAATATATTGAGGGAAGGCAAAGAAGAGGATTTGAAATCAAGGCAGAATTGCAGGAATCAGATTTCAGGAGGTAGATTCGAATCGCCTTTAAAGCACATGAAAAGCAGCAAAACGTTGACAATGTTGCCCTTGGTCAAAAAGGGCGTATGCGTTTTTTCCTGAATATATTCAGGAAAAAACGCATACGCCCTTTTTGGCCAACCAAGCAACCTGGAAAGGCAAATCAGCGCTACAACGAAGTCTCGCTTCCCATCGGTCAAAAGGGCCATACTGAAAAAAGTGTCAAAACCAGAAATGCAGGACAGGCCATGTAGAAATGGGAGCCTTGCTACACTGATGGGCGGGATGTAAATTGCCAAGAGCCACTCTGGAGAAGTGTACAGTGTGTCCTGAAACATCTAAAAAACACAGCTTAGAGAGCATAGGGCACTTGCACGCATGGGGGTATAAAGTGGGAAAATTAAATATCAGCAAGACACAAGCACCCCAAAGTTTAGGGCTGCTCTGTTGACAAGGACCTCCACTTCATTCCACCTTAAATATCCCAGGAAAGAGAAAAATGGATAAAAAAGTTGTGGTCCTTATGTACAATGGAATATCACTCAGCCATGAAATCAATGTCATAAGGATAGTAGCAGCATGATGAGTGGATTTAGGTACGACGATTCTAAGTGAAATAAGTCACACAGAAAAGGACACTTCTCATAAGGTGTCACTTATAGAGGGAATGTAAAAACCGTTACACTTGAACTGAATTACAAAACAGAACAGAGTCACACATGCAGAAAACACACTATGGCTGCTTAACGGGAAAGGTGAGGTGGGGTGATACATAAAACAAGAGTTTCAAATTAGCTCAGATACCGTTCCATAAACCCAATATGTAATAGACAAGACCTACTCCTTGCTCAGAGAACTGGACTCAACACGACCGATTCACCGAACAAGAATATATCTGACTAGTAATAATCTTAAAACCTATGTATTGATATCTCTCTGTTAGTGTGTCAAGTGGGTGTAAAGCGGCATAAACACAGCCGTGAAAAGCAGCTAAACCCCATTATAAAAATAAATCACTTTTAAAAACCCATGAAACAAAGAGAGTGAAAGAGAGAGAAATTCTTACACAATTCGTTCAGGGGCTGTGATGCAAACTGCATTGACCATATCTAGACTCACAGCTGGATGAGACATAAGGGTGGACACTCTTGGGGCTGAGAGGTTTGGTGAGGTTGGGTGAGCAAACGCAGACACTTTAAAGTAATACTGCGTGCTACCCATCGCATGGGTCCCTAATCTCCAGGTTCAAGGGCATCTTCCTACATCAAAAACATGCATGAGAAACCCAGAAGATGGTACACCGTGTGATGGGGAAAGGTTTCTAAAACGCACCTCATTTATCATCTCCTTGTTCTCAGGTTCGCCATTCCAGCCACTTTACTAGCAATCTCCCTACTTGGAGCATCAGCACCTTTAACCTCCTGTTCCGTAAAGGTTGCAATTTGTCCTGAGGATGAACGGGAAGACGGGGAACCAATGAGAGACTAGCTCTTGGTGTTGGGACAGGCACAGGTCACTCTATTTTCCCATCAGGAAGAAGAATTAACCACAGGCTCAGCCTGCCTCCCGGAACCAGAACAGGGCCTGAAGCCATCCTGCGCTTTTGCGGCCAGCTCCCAAAAGAGCGAGTTGTAAAATGGAGCTTCAGGGCACTGCAATTCAAAACCTGCAGAGTTATAAATGATAACTCTCGTCCACAAATATATTGAGGGAAGGCAAAGAAGAGGATTTGAAATCAAGGCAGAATTGCAGGAATCAGATTTCAGGAGGTAGATTCGAATCGCCTTTAAAGCACATGAAAAGCGGCAAATCGTTGACAATGATGCCCTTGGCCAAAAAGGGCGTATGCGTTTTTTCCTGAATATATTCAGGAAAAAACGCATACGCCCTTTTTGGCCAACCAAGCAACCTGGAAAGGCAAATCAGCGCTACAAAGAAGTCTCGCTTCCCATCGGTCAAAAGGGCCATGCTGAAAAAAGTGTCAAAACCAGAAATGCAGGACAGGCCATGGAGAAATGGGAGCCTTGCTACACTGATGGGCGGGATGTAAATTGCCAACAGCCACTCTCGAGAAGTGTACGGTGTGTCCTGAAACATCTAAAAAACACAGCTTAGAGAGCATAGGGCACTTCCACGCATGGGGATATAAAGTGGGAAAATTAAAAATCAGCAGGACACAAGCACCCCAAAGTTTAGGGCTGCTCTGTTGACAAGGACCTCCACTTCATTCCACCTTAAATATCCCAGGAAAGTGAAAAATGGATAAAAAATTTGAGGTCCTTATGTACAATGGAATACCACTCAGCCATGAAATCAATGTCATAAGGCTAGTAGCAGCATGATGAGTGGATTTAGGTACGACGATTCTAAGTGAAATAAGTCACACAGAAAAGGACACTTCTCATAAGGTGTCACTTATAGAGGGAATGTAAAAACCGTTACACTTGAACTGAATTACAAAACAGAACAGAGTCACACATGCGGAAAACACACTATGGCTGCTTAACGGGAAAGGTGAGGTGGGGTGATGCATAAAACAAGAGTTTCAAATTAGCTCAGATACCGTTCCATAAACCCAATATATAATAGACAAGACCTACTCCTTGCTCAGAGAACTGGACTCAACACGCCCGATTCAACGCACAAGAATATATCTGACTAGTAATAATCTTAAAACCTATGTATTGATATCTCTCTGTTAGTCTGTCAAGTGGGTGTAAAGCGGCATAAACACAGCCGTGAAAAGCAGCTAAACCCCATTATAAAAATAAATTACTTTTAAAAACCCATGAAACAAAGACAGTGAAAGAGAGAGAAATTCTTACACAATTCGTTCAGGGGCTGTGATGCAACCTGGATTGACCATATCTAGACCCACAGCTGGATGAGACATAAGGGTGGACACTCTTGGGGCTGAGAGGTTTGGTGAGGTTGGGTGAGCAAACGCAGACCCTTTAAAGTAATACTGCGTGCTACCCATCGCATGGGTCCCTAATCTCCAGGTTCTAGGGCATCTTCATACATCAAAAACATGCATGAGAAACCCAGAAGATGGTACACCGTGTGATGGGGAAAGGTTTCTAAAACGCACCTCATTTATCATCTCCTTGTTCTCAGGTTCGCCATTCCAGCCACTTTACTAGCAATCTCCCTACTTGGAGCATCAGCACCTTTAACCTCCTGTTCCGTACAGGTTGCAATTTGTCCTGAGGATGAACGGGAAGACGGGGAACCAATGAGAGACTAGCTCTTGGTGTTGGGACAGGCACAGGTCACTCTATTTTCCCATCAGGAAGAAGAATTAACCACAGGCTCAGCCTGCCCCCCGGAACCAGAACAGGGCCTGAAGCCATCCTGCGCTTTTGCGGCCAGCTCCCAAAAGAGCGAGTTGTAAAATGGAGCTTCAGGGCACTGCAATTCAAAACCTGCAGAGTTATAAATGATAACTCTCGTCCACAAATATATTGAGGGAAGGCAAAGAAGAGGATTTGAAATCAAGGCAGAATTGCAGGAATCAGATTTCAGGAGGTAGATTCGAATCGCCTTTAAAGCACATGAAAAGCAGCAAAACGTTGACAATGTTGCCCTTGGTCAAAAAGGGCGTATGCGTTTTTTCCTGAATATATTCAGGAAAAAACGCATACGCCCTTTTTGGCCAACCAAGCAACCTGGAAAGGCAAATCAGCGCTACAACGAAGTCTCGCTTCCCATCGGTCAAAAGGGCCATGCTGAAAAAAGTGTCAAAACCAGAAATGCAGGACAGGCCATGTAGAAATGGGAGCCTTGCTACACTGATGGGCGGGATGTAAATTGCCAAGAGCCACTCTGGAGAAGTGTACAGTGTGTCCTGAAACATCTAAAAAACACAGCTTAGAGAGCATAGGGCACTTGCACGCATGGGGGTATAAAGTGGGAAAATTAAAAATCAGCAAGACACAAGCACCCCAAAGTTTAGGGCTGCTCTGTTGACAAGGACCTCCACTTCATTCCACCTTAAATATCCCAGGAAAGAGAAAAATGGATAAAAAAGTTGTGGTCCTTATGTACAATGGAATATCACTCAGCCATGAAATCAATGTCATAAGGATAGTAGCAGCATGATGAGTGGATTTAGGTACGACGATTCTAAGTGAAATAAGTCACACAGAAAAGGACACTTCTCATAAGGTGTCACTTATAGAGGGAATGTAAAAACCGTTACACTTGAACTGAATTACAAAACAGAACAGAGTCACACATGCAGAAAACACACTATGGCTGCTTAACGGGAAAGGTGAGGTGGGGTGATACATAAAACAAGAGTTTCAAATTAGCTCAGATACCGTTCCATAAACCCAATATGTAATAGACAAGACCTACTCCTTGCTCAGAGAAATGGACTCAACACGACCGATTCACCGAACAAGAATATATCTGACTAGTAATAATCTTAAAACCTATGTATTGATATCTCTCTGTTAGTGTGTCAAGTGGGTGTAAAGCGGCATAAACACAGCCGTGAAAAGCAGCTAAACCCCATTATAAAAATAAATCACTTTTAAAAACCCATGAAACAAAGACAGTGAAAGAGAGAGAATTTCTTACACAATTCGTTCACGGGCTGTGATGCAAACTGCATTGACCATATCTAGACTCACAGCTGGATGAGACATAAGGGTGGACACTCTTGGGGCTGAGAGGTTTGGTGAGGTTGGGTGAGCAAACGCAGACACTTTAAAGTAATACTGCGTGCTACCCATCGCATGGGTCCCTAATCTCCAGGTTCAAGGGCATCTTCCTACATCAAAAACATGCATGAGAAACCCAGAAGATGGTACACCGTGTGATGGGGAAAGGTTTCTAAAACGCACCTCATTTATCATCTCCTTGTTCTCAGGTTCGCCATTCCAGCCACTTTACTAGCAATCTCCCTACTTGGAGCATCAGCACCTTTAACCTCCTGTTCCGTACAGGTTGCAATTTGTCCTGAGGATGAACGGGAAGACGGGGAACCAATGAGAGACTAGCTCTTGGTGTTGGGACAGGCACAGGTCACTCTATTTTCCCATCAGGAAGAAGAATTAACCACAGGCTCAGCCTGCCACCCGGAACCAGAACAGGGCCTGAAGCCATCCTGCGCTTTTGCGGCCAGCTCCCAAAAGAGCGAGTTGTAAAATGGAGCTTCAGGGCACTGCAATTCAAAACCTGCAGAGTTATAAATGATAACTCTCGTCCACAAATATATTGAGGGAAGGCAAAGAAGAGGATTTGAAATCAAGGCAGAATTGCAGGAATCAGATTTCAGGAGGTAGATTCGAATCGCCTTTAAAGCACATGAAAAGCAGCAAAACGTTGACAATGTTGCCCTTGGTCAAAAAGGGCGTATGCGTTTTTTCCTGAATATATTCAGGAAAAAACGCATACGCCCTTTTTGGCCAACCAAGCAACCTGGAAAGGCAAATCAGCGCTACAACGAAGTCTCGCTTCCCATCGGTCAAAAGGGCCATGCTGAAAAAAGTGTCAAAACCAGAAATGCAGGACAGGCCATGTAGAAATGGGAGCCTTGCTACACTGATGGGCGGGATGTAAATTGCCAAGAGCCACTCTGGAGAAGTGTACAGTGTGTCCTGAAACATCTAAAAAACACAGCTTAGAGAGCATAGGGCACTTGCACGCATGGGGGTATAAAGTGGGAAAATTAAAAATCAGCAAGACACAAGCACCCCAAAGTTTAGGGCTGCTCTGTTGACAAGGACCTCCACTTCATTCCACCTTAAATATCCCAGGAAAGAGAAAAATGGATAAAAAAGTTGTGGTCCTTATGTACAATGGAATATCACTCAGCCATGAAATCAATGTCATAAGGATAGTAGCAGCATGATGAGTGGATTTAGGTACGACGATTCTAAGTGAAATAAGTCACACAGAAAAGGACACTTCTCATAAGGTGTCACTTATAGAGGGAATGTAAAAACCGTTACACTTGAACTGAATTACAAAACAGAACAGAGTCACACATGCAGAAAACACACTATGGCTGCTTAACGGGAAAGGTGAGGTGGGGTGATACATAAAACAAGAGTTTCAAATTAGCTCAGATACCGTTCCATAAACCCAATATGTAATAGACAAGACCTACTCCTTGCTCAGAGAAATGGACTCAACACGACCGATTCACCGAACAAGAATATATCTGACTAGTAATAATCTTAAAACCTATGTATTGATATCTCTCTGTTAGTGTGTCAAGTGGGTGTAAAGCGGCATAAACACAGCCGTGAAAAGCAGCTAAACCCCATTATAAAAATAAATTACTTTTAAAAACCCATGAAACAAAGACAGGGAAAGAGAGAGAAATTCTTACACAATTCGTTCAGGGGCTGTGATGCAACCTGGATTGACCATATCTAGACCCACAGCTGGATGAGACATAAGGGTGGACACTCTTGGGGCTGAGAGGTTTGGTGAGGTTGGGTGAGCAAACGCAGACCCTTTAAAGTAATACTGCGTGCTACCCATCGCATGGGTCCCAAATCTCCAGGTTCAAGGGCATCTTCCTACATCGAAAACATGCATGAGAAACCCAGAAGATGGTACACCGTGTGATGGGGAAAGGTTTCTAAAACGCACCTCATTTCTCATCTCCTTGTGCTCGGGTTCGCCATTCCAGCCACTTTACTAGCAATCTCCCTATTTGGAGCATCAGCACCTTTAACCTCCTGTTCCGTACAGGTTGCAATTTGTCCTGAGGATGAACGGGAAGACGGGGAACCAATGAGAGACTAGCTCTTGGTGTTGGGACAGGCACAGGTCACTCTATTTTCCCATCAGGAAGAAGAATTAACCACAGGCTCAGCCTGCCCCCCGGAACCAGAACAGGGCCTGAAGCCATCCTGCGCTTTTGCGGCCAGCTCCCAAAAGAGCGAGTTGTAAAATGGAGCTTCAGGGCACTGCAATTCAAAACCTGCAGAGTTATAAATGATAACTCTCGTCCACAAATATATTGAGGGAAGGCAAAGAAGAGGATTTGAAATCAAGGCAGAATTGCAGGAATCAGATTTCAGGAGGTAGATTCGAATCGCCTTTAAAGCACATGAAAAGCGGCAAATCGTTGACAATGATGCCCTTGGCCAAAAAGGGCGTATGCGTTTTTTCCTGAATATATTCAGGAAAAAACGCATACGCCCTTTTTGGCCAACCAAGCAACCTGGAAAGGCAAATCAGCGCTACAAAGAAGTCTCGCTTCCCATCGGTCAAAAGGGCCATGCTGAAAAAAGTGTCAAAACCAGAAATGCAGGACAGGCCATGGAGAAATGGGAGCCTTGCTACACTGATGGGCGGGATGTAAATTGCCAACAGCCACTCTCGAGAAGTGTACGGTGTGTCCTGAAACATCTAAAAAACACAGCTTAGAGAGCATAGGGCACTTCCACGCATGGGGATATAAAGTGGGAAAATTAAAAATCAGCAGGACACAAGCACCCCAAAGTTTAGGGCTGCTCTGTTGACAAGGACCTCCACTTCATTCCACCTTAAATATCCCAGGAAAGTGAAAAATGGATAAAAAATTTGAGGTCCTTATGTACAATGGAATACCACTCAGCCATGAAATCAATGTCATAAGGCTAGTAGCAGCATGATGAGTGGATTTAGGTACGACGATTCTAAGTGAAATAAGTCACACAGAAAAGGACACTTCTCATAAGGTGTCACTTATAGAGGGAATGTAAAAACCGTTACACTTGAACTGAATTACAAAACAGAACAGAGTCACACATGCGGAAAACACACTATGGCTGCTTAACGGGAAAGGTGAGGTGGGGTGATGCATAAAACAAGAGTTTCAAATTAGCTCAGATACCGTTCCATAAACCCAATATATAATAGACAAGACCTACTCCTTGCTCAGAGAACTGGACTCAACACGCCCGATTCAACGCACAAGAATATATCTGACTAGTAATAATCTTAAAACCTATGTATTGATATCTCTCTGTTAGTCTGTCAAGTGGGTGTAAAGCGGCATAAACACAGCCGTGAAAAGCAGCTAAACCCCATTATAAAAATAAATTACTTTTAAAAACCCATGAAACAAAGACAGTGAAAGAGAGAGAAATTCTTACACAATTCGTTCAGGGGCTGTGATGCAACCTGGATTGACCATATCTAGACCCACAGCTGGATGAGACATAAGGGTGGACACTCTTGGGGCTGAGAGGTTTGGTGAGGTTGGGTGAGCAAACGCAGACCCTTTAAAGTAATACTGCGTGCTACCCATCGCATGGGTCCTTAATCTCCAGGTTCAAGGGCATCTTCCTACATCAAAAACATGCATGAGAAACCCAGAAGATGGTACACCGTGTGATGGGGAAAGGTTTCTAAAACGCACCTCATTTATCATCTCCTTGTTCTCAGGTTCGCCATTCCAGCCACTTTACTAGCAATCTCCCTACTTGGAGCATCAGCACCTTTAACCTCCTGTTCCGTAAAGGTTGCAATTTGTCCTGAGGATGAACGGGAAGACGGGGAACCAATGAGAGACTAGCTCTTGGTGTTGGGACAGGCACAGGTCACTCTATTTTCCCATCAGGAAGAAGAATTAACCACAGGCTCAGCCTGCCCCCCGGAACCAGAACAGGGCCTGAAGCCATCCTGCGCTTTTGCGGCCAGCTCCCAAAAGAGCGAGTTGTAAAATGGAGCTTCAGGGCACTGCAATTCAAAACCTGCAGAGTTATAAATGATAACTCTCGTCCACAAATATATTGAGGGAAGGCAAAGAAGAGGATTTGAAATCAAGGCAGAATTGCAGGAATCAGATTTCAGGAGGTAGATTCGAATCGCCTTTAAAGCACATGAAAAGCAGCAAAACGTTGACAATGTTGCCCTTGGTCAAAAAGGGCGTATGCGTTTTTTCCTGAATATATTCAGGAAAAAACGCATACGCCCTTTTTGGCCAACCAAGCAACCTGGAAAGGCAAATCAGCGCTACAACGAAGTCTCGCTTCCCATCGGTCAAAAGGGCCATGCTGAAAAAAGTGTCAAAACCAGAAATGCAGGACAGGCCATGTAGAAATGGGAGCCTTGCTACACTGATGGGCGGGATGTAAATTGCCAAGAGCCACTCTGGAGAAGTGTACAGTGTGTCCTGAAACATCTAAAAAACACAGCTTAGAGAGCATAGGGCACTTGCACGCATGGGGGTATAAAGTGGGAAAATTAAAAATCAGCAAGACACAAGCACCCCAAAGTTTAGGGCTGCTCTGTTGACAAGGACCTCCACTTCATTCCACCTTAAATATCCCAGGAAAGAGAAAAATGGATAAAAACGTTGTGGTCCTTATGTACAATGGAATATCACTCAGCCATGAAATCAATGTCATAAGGATAGTAGCAGCATGATGAGTGGATTTAGGTACGACGATTCTAAGTGAAATAAGTCACACAGAAAAGGACACTTCTCATAAGGTGTCACTTATAGAGGGAATGTAAAAACCGTTACACTTGAACTGAATTACAAAACAGAACAGAGTCACACATGCAGAAAACACACTATGGCTGCTTAACGGGAAAGGTGAGGTGGGGTGATACATAAAACAAGAGTTTCAAATTAGCTCAGATACCGTTCCATAAACCCAATATGTAATAGACAAGACCTACTCCTTGCTCAGAGAAATGGACTCAACACGACCGATTCACCGAACAAGAATATATCTGACTAGTAATAATCTTAAAACCTATGTATTGATATCTCTCTGTTAGTGTGTCAAGTGGGTGTAAAGCGGCATAAACACAGCCGTGAAAAGCAGCTAAACCCCATTATAAAAATAAATCACTTTTAAAAACCCATGAAACAAAGACAGTGAAAGAGAGAGAAATTCTTACACAATTCGTTCAGGGGCTGTGATGCAAACTGCATTGACCATATCTAGACTCACAGCTGGATGAGACATAAGGGTGGACACTCTTGGGGCTGAGAGGTTTGGTGAGGTTGGGTGAGCAAACGCAGACACTTTAAAGTAATACTGCGTGCTACCCATCGCATGGGTCCCTAATCTCCAGGTTCAAGGGCATCTTCCTACATCAAAAACATGCATGAGAAACCCAGAAGATGGTACACCGTGTGATGGGGAAAGGTTTCTAAAACGCACCTCATTTATCATCTCCTTGTTCTCAGGTTCGCCATTCCAGCCACTTTACTAGCAATCTCCCTACTTGGAGCATCAGCACCTTTAACCTCCTGTTCCGTACAGGTTGCAATTTGTCCTGAGGATGAACGGGAAGACGGGGAACCAATGAGAGACTAGCTCTTGGTGTTGGGACAGGCACAGGTCACTCTATTTTCCTATCAGGAAGAAGAATTAACCACAGGCTCAGCCTGCCCCCCGGAACCAGAACAGGGCCTGAAGCCATCCTGCGCTTTTGCGGCCAGCTCCCAAAAGAGCGAGTTGTAAAATGGAGCTTCAGGGCACTGCAATTCAAAACCTGCAGAGTTATAAATGATAACTCTCGTCCACAAATATATTGAGGGAAGGCAAAGAAGAGGATTTGAAATCAAGGCAGAATTGCAGGAATCAGATTTCAGGAGGTAGATTCGAATCGCCTTTAAAGCACATGAAAAGCAGCAAAACGTTGACAATGTTGCCCTTGGTCAAAAAGGGCGTATGCGTTTTTTCCTGAATATATTCAGGAAAAAACGCATACGCCCTTTTTGGCCAACCAAGCAACCTGGAAAGGCAAATCAGCGCTACAACGAAGTCTCGCTTCCCATCGGTCAAAAGGGCCATGCTGAAAAAAGTGTCAAAACCAGAAATGCAGGACAGGCCATGTAGAAATGGGAGCCTTGCTACACTGATGGGCGGGATGTAAATTGCCAAGAGCCACTCTGGAGAAGTGTACAGTGTGTCCTGAAACATCTAAAAAACACAGCTTAGAGAGCATAGGGCACTTGCACGCATGGGGGTATAAAGTGGGAAAATTAAAAATCAGCAAGACACAAGCACCCCAAAGTTTAGGGCTGCTCTGTTGACAAGGACCTCCACTTCATTCCACCTTAAATATCCCAGGAAAGAGAAAAATGGATAAAAAAGTTGTGGTCCTTATGTACAATGGAATATCACTCAGCCATGAAATCAATGTCATAAGGATAGTAGCAGCATGATGAGTGGATTTAGGTACGACGATTCTAAGTGAAATAAGTCACACAGAAAAGGACACTTCTCATAAGGTGTCACTTATAGAGGGAATGTAAAAACCGTTACACTTGAACTGAATTACAAAACAGAACAGAGTCACACATGCAGAAAACACACTATGGCTGCTTAACGGGAAAGGTGAGGTGGGGTGATACATAAAACAAGAGTTTCAAATTAGCTCAGATACCGTTCCATAAACCCAATATGTAATAGACAAGACCTACTCCTTGCTCAGAGAAATGGACTCAACACGACCGATTCACCGAACAAGAATATATCTGACTAGTAATAATCTTAAAACCTATGTATTGATATCTCTCTGTTAGTGTGTCAAGTGGGTGTAAAGCGGCATAAACACAGCCGTGAAAAGCAGCTAAACCCCATTATAAAAATAAATCACTTTTAAAAACCCATGAAACAAAGACAGTGAAAGAGAGAGAAATTCTTACACAATTCGTTCAGGGGCTGTGATGCAAACTGCATTGACCATATCTAGACTCACAGCTGGATGAGACATAAGGGTGGACACTCTTGGGGCTGAGAGGTTTGGTGAGGTTGGGTGAGCAAACGCAGACACTTTAAAGTAATACTGCGTGCTACCCATCGCATGGGTCCCTAATCTCCAGGTTCAAGGGCATCTTCCTACATCAAAAACATGCATGAGAAACCCAGAAGATGGTACACCGTGTGATGGGGAAAGGTTTCTAAAACGCACCTCATTTATCATCTCCTTGTTCTCAGGTTCGCCATTCCAGCCACTTTACTAGCAATCTCCCTACTTGGAGCATCAGCACCTTTAACCTCCTGTTCCGTACAGGTTGCAATTTGTCCTGAGGATGAACAGGAAGACGGGGAACCAATGAGAGACTAGCTCTTGGTGTTGGGACAGGCACAGGTCACTCTATTTTCCCATCAGGAAGAAGAATTAACCACAGGCTCAGCCTGCCCCCCGGAACCAGAACAGGGCCTGAAGCCATCCTGCGCTTTTGCGGCCACCTCCCGAAAAAGCGAGTTGTAAAATGGAGCCTCAGGGCACTGCAATTCACAATCCTACAGAGTTATAAATGATAACTCTCGTCCACAAATATATTGAGGGAAGGCAAAGACGAGGAATTGAAATCAAGGCAGAATGGCAGGAAACAGATTTCAGGAGGTAGATTCGAATCACCTTTAATGCACATGAAAAGCGGTAAAACGTTGACAATGATGCCCTTGGCCAAAAAGGGCGTATGCGTTTTTTCCTGAATATATTCAGGAAAAAACGCATACGCCCTTTTTGGCCAACCAAGCAACCTGGAAAGGCAAATCAGCGCTACAAAGAAGTCTCGCTTCCCATCGGTCAAAAGGGCCATGCTGAAAAATGTGTCAAAACCAGAAATGCAGGACAGGCCATGGAGAAATGGGAGCCTTGCTACACTGATGGGCGGGATGTAAATTGCCAACAGCCACTCTCGAGAAGTGTACGGTGTGTCCTGAAACATCTAAAAAACACAGCTTAGAGAGCATAGGACACTTCCACGCATGGGGATATAAAGTGGGAAAATTAAAAATCAGCAGGACACAAGCACCCCAAAGTTTAGGGCTGCTCTGTTGACAAGGACCTCCACTTCATTCCACCTTAAATATCCCAGGAAAGCGAAAAATGGATAAAAAATTTGAGGTCCTTATGTACAATGGAATACCACTCAGCCATGAAATCAATGTCATAAGGCTAGTAGCAGCATGATGAGTGGTTTTAGGTACGACGATTCTAAGTGAAATAAGTCACACAGAAAAGGACACTTCTCATAAGGTGTCACTTATAGAGGGAATGTAAAAACCGTTACACTTGAACTGAATTACAAAACAGAACAGAGTCACACATGCGGAAAACACACTATGGCTGCTTAACGGGAAAGGTGAGGTGGGGTGATGCATAAAACAAGAGTTTCAAATTAGCTCAGATACCGTTCCATAAACCCAATATATAATAGACAAGACCTACTCCTTGCTCAGAGAACTGGACTCAACACGCCCGATTCAACGCACAAGAATATATCTGACTAGTAATAATCTTAAAACCTATGTATTGATATCTCTCTGTTAGTGTGTCAAGTGGGTGTAAAGCGGCATAAACACAGCCGTGAAAAGCAGCTAAACCCCATTATAAAAATAAATTACTTTTAAAAACCCATGAAACAAAGACAGTGAAAGAGAGAGAAAATCTTACACAATTCGTTCAGGGGCTGTGATGCAACCTGGATTGACCATATCTAGACCCACAGCTGGATGAGACATAAGGGTGGACACTCTTGGGGCTGAGAGGTTTGGTGAGGTTGGGTGAGCAAACGCAGACCCTTTAAAGTAATACTGCGTGCTACCCATCGCATGGTTCCCAAATCTCCAGGTTCAAGGGCATCTTCCTACATCGAAAACATGCATGAGAAACCCAGAAGATGGTACACCGTGTGATGGGGAAAGGTTTCTAAAACGCACCTCATTTCTCATCTCCTTGTTCTCGGGTTCGCCATTCCAGCCACTTTACTAGCAATCTCCCTACTTGGAGCATCAGCACCTTTAACCTCCTGTTCCGTACAGGTTGCAATTTGTCCAGAGGATGAACGGGAAGACGGGGAACCAATGAGAGACTAGCTCTTGGTGTTGGGACAGGCACAGGTCACTCTATTTTCCCATCAGGAAGAAGAATTAACCACAGGCTCAGCCTGCCCCCCGGAACCAGAACAGGGCCTGAAGCCATCCTGCGCTTTTGCGGCCACCTCCCGAAAAAGCGAGTTGTAAAATGGAGCCTCAGGGCACTGCAATTCACAATCCTACAGAGTTATAAATGATAACTCTCGTCCACAAATATATTGAGGGAAGGCAAAGACGAGGAATTGAAATCAAGGCAGAATTGCAGGAAACAGATTTCAGGAGGTAGATTCGAATCGCCTTTAAAGCACATGAAAAGCGGCAAATCGTTGACAATGATGCCCTTGGCCAAAAAGGGCGTATGCGTTTTTTCCTGAATATATTCAGGAAAAAACGCATACGCCCTTTTTGGCCAACCAAGCAACCTGGAAAGGCAAATCAGCGCTACAAAGAAGTCTCGCTTCCCATCGGTCAAAAGGGCCATGCTGAAAAAAGTGTCAAAACCAGAAATGCAGGACAGGCCATGGAGAAATGGGAGCCTTGCTACACTGATGGGCGGGATGTAAATTGCCAACAGCCACTCTCGAGAAGTGTACGGTGTGTCCTGAAACATCTAAAAAACACAGCTTAGAGAGCATAGGACACTTCCACGCATGGGGATATAAAGTGGGAAAATTAAAAATCAGCAGGACACAAGCACCCCAAAGTTTAGGGCTGCTCTGTTGACAAGGACCTCCACTTCATTCCACCTTAAATATCCCAGGAAAGCGAAATATGGATAAAAAATTTGAGGTCCTTATGTACAATGGAATACCACTCAGCCATGAAATCAATGTCATAAGGCTAGTAGCAGCATGATGAGTGGTTTTAGGTACGACGATTCTAAGTGAAATAAGTCACACAGAAAAGGACACTTCTCATAAGGTGTCACTTATAGAGGGAATGTAAAAACCGTTACACTTGAACTGAATTACAAAACAGAACAGAGTCACACATGCGGAAAACACACTATGGCTGCTTAACGGGAAAGGTGAGGTGGGGTGATGCATAAAACAAGAGTTTCAAATTAGCTCAGATACCGTTCCATAAACCCAATATATAATAGACAAGACCTACTCCTTGCTCAGAGAACTGGACTCAACACGCCCGATTCAACGCACAAGAATATATCTGACTAGTAATAATCTTAAAACCTATGTATTGATATCTCTCTGTTAGTGTGTCAAGTGGGTGTAAAGCGGCATAAACACAGCCGTGAAAAGCAGCTAAACCCCATTATAAAAATAAATTACTTTTAAAAACCCATGAAACAAAGACAGTGAAAGAGAGAGAAAATCTTACACAATTCGTTCAGGGGCTGTGATGCAACCTGGATTGACCATATCTAGACCCACAGCTGGATGAGACATAAGGGTGGACACTCTTGGGGCTGAGAGGTTTGGTGAGGTTGGGTGAGCAAACGCAGACCCTTTAAAGTAATACTGCGTGCTACCCATCGCATGGTTCCCAAATCTCCAGGTTCAAGGGCATCTTCCTACATCGAAAACATGCATGAGAAACCCAGAAGATGGTACACCGTGTGATGGGGAAAGGTTTCTAAAACGCACCTCATTTCTCATCTCCTTGTTCTCGGGTTCGCCATTCCAGCCACTTTACTAGCAATCTCCCTACTTGGAGCATCAGCACCTTTAACCTCCTGTTCCGTACAGGTTGCAATTTGTCCAGAGGATGAACGGGAAGACGGGGAACCAATGAGAGACTAGCTCTTGGTGTTGGGACAGGCACAGGTCACTCTATTTTCCCATCAGGAAGAAGAATTAACCACAGGCTCAGCCTGCCCCCCGGAACCAGAACAGGGCCTGAAGCCATCCTGCGCTTTTGCGGCCACCTCCCGAAAAAGCGAGTTGTAAAATGGAGCCTCAGGGCACTGCAATTCACAATCCTACAGAGTTATAAATGATAACTCTCGTCCACAAATATATTGAGGGAAGGCAAAGACGAGGAATTGAAATCAAGGCAGAATTGCAGGAAACAGATTTCAGGAGGTAGATTCGAATCGCCTTTAAAGCACATGAAAAGCGGCAAATCGTTGACAATGATGCCCTTGGCCAAAAAGGGCGTATGCGTTTTTTCCTGAATATATTCAGGAAAAAACGCATACGCCCTTTTTGGCCAACCAAGCAACCTGGAAAGGCAAATCAGCGCTACAAAGAAGTCTCGCTTCCCATCGGTCAAAAGGGCCATGCTGAAAAAAGTGTCAAAACCAGAAATGCAGGACAGGCCATGGAGAAATGGGAGCCTTGCTACACTGATGGGCGGGATGTAAATTGCCAACAGCCACTCTCGAGAAGTGTACGGTGTGTCCTGAAACATCTAAAAAACACAGCTTAGAGAGCATAGGGCACTTCCACGCATGGGGATATAAAGTGGGAAAATTAAAAATCAGCAGGACACAAGCACCCCAAAGTTTAGGGCTGCTCTGTTGACAAGGACCTCCACTTCATTCCACCTTAAATATCCCAGGAAAGCGAAAAATGGATAAAAAATTTGAGGTCCTTATGTACAATGGAATACCACTCAGCCATGAAATCAATGTCATAAGGCTAGTAGCAGCATGATGAGTGGATTTAGGTACGACAATTCTAAGTGAAATAAGTCACACAGAAAAGGACACTTCTCATAAGGTGTCACTTATAGAGGGAATGTAAAAACCGTTACACTTGAACTGAATTACAAAACAGAACAGAGTCACACATGCGGAAAACACACTATGGCTGCTTAACGGGAAAGGTGAGGTGGGGTGATGCATAAAACAAGAGTTTCAAATTAGCTCAGATACCGTTCCATAAACCCAATATATAATAGACAAGACCTACTCCTTGCTCAGAGAACTGGACTCAACACGCCCGATTCAACGCACAAGAATATATCTGACTAGTAATAATCTTAAAACCTATGTATTGATATCTCTCTGTTAGTGTGTCAAGTGGGTGTAAAGCGGCATAAACACAGCCGTGAAAAGCAGCTAAACCGCATTATAAAAATAAATCACTTTTAAAAACCCATGAAACAAAGACAGTGAAAGAGAGAGAAATTCTTACACAATTCGTTCAGGGGCTGTGATGCAAACTGCATTGACCATATCTAGACTCACAGCTGGATGAGACATAAGGGTGGACACTCTTGGGGCTGAGAGGTTTGGTGAGGTTGGGTGAGCAAACGCAGACACTTTAAAGTAATACTGCGTGCTACCAATCGCATGGGTCCCTAATCTCCAGGTTCAAGGGCATCTTCCTACATCAAAAACATGCATGAGAAACCCAGAAGATGGTACACCGTGTGATGGGGAAAGGTTTCTAAAACGCACCTCATTTATCATCTCCTTGTTCTCAGGTTCGCCATTCCAGCCACTTTACTAGCAATCTCCCTACTTGGAGCATCAGCACCTTTAACCTCCTGTTCCGTACAGGTTGCAATTTGTCCTGAGGATGAACGGGAAGACGGGGAACCAATGAGAGACTAGCTCTTGGTGTTGGGACAGGCACAGGTCACTCTATTTTCCCATCAGGAAGAAGAATTAACCACAGGCTCAGCCTGCCCCCCGGAACCAGAACAGGGCCTGAAGCCATCCTGCGCTTTTGCGGCCACCTCCCGAAAAAGCGAGTTGTAAAATGGAGCCTCAGGGCACTGCAATTCACAATCCTACAGAGTTATAAATGATAACTCTCGTCCACAAATATATTGAGGGAAGGCAAAGATGAGGAATTGAAATCAAGGCAGAATGGCAGGAAACAGATTTCAGGAGGTAGATTCGAATCGCCTTTAATGCACATGAAAAGCGGCAAAACGTTGACAATGATGCCCTTGGCCAAAAAGGGCGTATGCGTTTTTTCCTGAATATATTCAGGAAAAAACGCATACGCCCTTTTTGGCCAACCAAGCAACCTGGAAAGGCAAATCAGCGCTACAAAGAAGTCTCGCTTCCCATCGGTCAAAAGGGCCATGCTGAAAAATGTGTCAAAACCAGAAATGCAGGACAGGCCATGGAGAAATGGGAGCCTTGCTACACTGATGGGCGGGATGTAAATTGCCAACAGCCACTCTCGAGAAGTGTACGGTGTGTCCTGAAACATCTAAAAAACACAGCTTAGAGAGCATAGGACACTTCCACGCATGGGGATATAAAGTGGGAAAATTAAAAATCAGCAGGACAAAAGCACCCCAAAGTTTAGGGCTGCTCTGTTGACAAGGACCTCCACTTCATTCCACCTTAAATATCCCAGGAAAGCGAAAAATGGATAAAAAATTTGAGGTCCTTATGTACAATGGAATACCACTCAGCCATGAAATCAATGTCATAAGGCTAGTAGCAGCATGATGAGTGGATTTAGGTACGACGATTCTAAGTGAAATAAGTCACACAGAAAAGGACACTTCTCATAAGGTGTCACTTATAGAGGGAATGTAAAAACCGTTACACTTGAACTGAATTACAAAACAGAACAGAGTCACACATGCGGAAAACACACTATGGCTGCTTAACGGGAAAGGTGAGGTGGGGTGATGCATAAAACAAGAGTTTCAAATTAGCTCAGATACCGTTCCATAAACCCAATATATAATAGACAAGACCTACTCCTTGCTCAGAGAACTGGACTCAACACGCCCGATTCAACGCACAAGAATATATCTGACTAGTAATAATCTTAAAACCTATGTATTGATATCTCTCTGTTAGTCTGTCAAGTGGGTGTAAAGCGGCATAAACACAGCCGTGAAAAGCAGCTAAACCCCATTATAAAAATAAATTACTTTTAAAAACCCATGAAACAAAGACAGTGAAAGAGAGAGAAATTCTTACACAATTCGTTCAGGGGCTGTGATGCAACCTGGATTGACCATATCTAGACCCACAGCTGGATGAGACATAAGGGTGGACAGTCTTGGAGCTGAGAGGTTTGGTGAGGTTGGGTGAGCAAACGCAGACCCTTTAAAGTAATACTGCGTGCTACCCATCGCATGGTTCCCAAATCTCCAGGTTCAAGGGCATCTTCCTACATCGAAAACATGCATGAGAAACCCAGAAGATGGTACACCGTGTGATGGGGAAAGGTTTCTAAAACGCACCTCATTTCTCATCTCCTTGTTCTCGGGTTCGCCATTCCAGCCACTTTACTAGCAATCTCCCTACTTGGAGCATCAGCACCTTTAACCTCCTGTTCCGTACAGGTTGCAATTTGTCCAGAGGATGAACGGGAAGACGGGGAACCAATGAGAGACTAGCTCTTAGTGTTGGGACAGGCACAGGTCACTCTATTTTCCCATCAGGAAGAAGAATTAACCACAGGCTCAGCCTGCCCCCCGGAACCAGAACAGGGCCTGAAGCCATCCTGCGCTTTTGCGGCCACCTCTCGAATAAGCGAGTTGTAAAATGGAGCCTCAGGGCACTGCAATTCACAATCCTACAGAGTTATAAATGATAACTCTCGTCCACAAATATATTGAGGGAAGGCAAAGACGAGGAATTGAAATCAAGGCAGAATGGCAGGAAACAGATTTCAGGAGGTAGATTCGAATCGCCTTTAAAGCACATGAAAAGCGGCAAATCGTTGACAATGATGCCCTTGGCCAAAAAGGGCGTATGCGTTTTTTCCTGAATATATTCAGGAAAAAACGCATACGCCCTTTTTGGCCAACCAAGCAACCTGGAAAGGCAAATCAGCGCTACAAAGAAGTCTCGCTTCCCATCGGTCAAAAGGGCCATGCTGAAAAAAGTGTCAAAACCAGAAATGCAGGACAGGCCATGGAGAAATGGGAGCCTTGCTACACTGATGGGCGGGATGTAAATTGCCAACAGCCACTCTCGAGAAGTGTACGGTGTGTCCTGAAACATCTAAAAAACACAGCTTAGAGAGCATAGGGCACTTCCACGCATGGGGATATAAAGTGGGAAAATTAAAAATCAGCAGGACACAAACACCCCAAAGTTTAGGGCTGCTCTGTTGACAAGGACCTCCACTTCATTCCACCTTAAATATCCCAGGAAAGCGAAAAATGGATAAAAAATTTGAGGTCCTTATGTACAATGGAATACCACTCAGCCATGAAATCAATGTCATAAGGCTAGTAGCAGCATGATGAGTGGATTTAGGTACGACGATTCTAAGTGAAATAAGTCACACAGAAAAGGACACTTCTCATAAGGTGTCACTTATAGAGGGAATGTAAAAACCGTTACACTTGAACTGAATTACAAAACAGAACAGAGTCACACATGCGGAAAACACACTATGGCTGCTTACCGGGAAAGGTGAGGTGGGGTGATGCATAAAACAAGAGTTTCAAATTAGCTCAGATACCGTTCCATAAACCCAATATATAATAGACAAGACCTACTCCTTGCTCAGAGAACTGGACTCAACACGCCCGATTCAACGCACAAGAATATATCTGACTAGTAATAATCTTAAAACCTATGTATTGATATCTCTCTGTTAGTCTGTCAAGTGGGTGTAAAGCGGCATAAACACAGCCGTGAAAAGCAGCTAAACCCCATTATAAAAATAAATTACTTTTAAAAACCCATGAAACAAAGACAGGGAAAGAGAGAGAAATTCTTACACAATTCGTTCAGGGGCTGTGATGCAACCTGGATTGACCATATCTAGACCCACAGCTGGATGAGACATAAGGGTGGACACTCTTGGAGCTGAGAGGTTTGGTGAGGTTGGGTGAGCAAACGCAGACCCTTTAAAGTAATACTGCGTGCTACCCATCGCATGGTTCCCAAATCTCCAGGTTCAAGGGCATCTTCCTACATCGAAAACATGCATGAGAAACCCAGAAGATGGTACACCGTGTGATGGGGAAAGGTTTCTAAAACACACCTCATTTCTCATCTCCTTGTTCTCGGGTTCGCCATTCCAGCCACTTTACTAGCAATCTCCCTACTTGGAGCATCAGCACCTTTAACCTCCTGTTCCGTACAGGTTGCAATTTGTCCAGAGGATGAACGGGAAGACGGGGAACCAATGAGAGACTAGCTCTTGGTGTTGGGACAGGCACAGGTCACTCTATTTTCCCATCAGGAAGAAGAATTAACCACAGGCTCAGCCTGCCCCCCGGAACCAGAACAGGGCCTGAAGCCATCCTGCGCTTTTGCGGCCACCTCCCGAAAAAGCGAGTTGTAAAATGGAGCCTCTGGGCACTGCAATTCACAATCCTACAGAGTTATAAATGATAACTCTCGTCCACAAATATATTGAGGGAAGGCAAAGACGAGGAATTGAAATCAAGGCAGAATTGCAGGAAACAGATTTCAGGAGGTAGATTCGAATCGCCTTTAAAGCACATGAAAAGCGGCAAATCGTTGACAATGATGCCCTTGGCCAAAAAGGGCGTATGCGTTTTTTCCTGAATATATTCAGGAAAAAACGCATACGCCCTTTTTGGCCAACCAAGCAACCTGGAAAGGCAAATCAGCGCTACAAAGAAGTCTCGCTTCCCATCGGTCAAAAGGGCCATGCTGAAAAAAGTGTCAAAACCAGAAATGCAGGACAGGCCATGGAGAAATGGGAGCCTTGCTACACTGATGGGCGGGATGTAAATTGCCAACAGCCACTCTCGAGAAGTGTACGGTGTGTCCTGAAACATCTAAAAAACACAGCTTAGAGAGCATAGGGCACTTCCACGCATGGGGATATAAAGTGGGAAAATTAAAAATCAGCAGGACACAAGCACCCCAAAGTTTAGGGCTGCTCTGTTGACAAGGACCTCCACTTCATTCCACCTTAAATATCCCAGGAAAGCGAAAAATGGATAAAAAATTTGAGGTCCTTATGTACAATGGAATACCACTCAGCCATGAAATCAATGTCATAAGGCTAGTAGCAGCATGATGAGTGGATTTAGGTACGACGATTCTAAGTGAAATAAGTCACACAGAAAAGGACACTTCTCATAAGGTGTCACTTATAGAGGGAATGTAAAAACCGTTACACTTGAACTGAATTACAAAACAGAACAGAGTCACACATGCGGAAAACACACTATGGCTGCTTAACGGGAAAGGTGAGGTGGGGTGATGCATAAAACAAGAGTTTCAAATTAGCTCAGATACCGTTCCATAAACCCAATATATAATAGACAAGACCTACTCCTTGCTCAGAGAACTGGACTCAACACGCCCGATTCAACGCACAAGAATATATCTGACTAGTAATAATCTTAAAACCTATGTATTGATATCTCTCTGTTAGTCTGTCAAGTGGGTGTAAAGCGGCATAAACACAGCCGTGAAAAGCAGCTAAACCCCATTATAAAAATAAATTACTTTTAAAAACCCATGAAACAAAGACAGTGAAAGAGAGAGAAATTCTTACACAATTCGTTCAGGGGCTGTGATGCAACCTGGATTGACCATATCTAGACCCACAGCTGGATGAGACATAAGGGTGGACACTCTTGGAGCTGAGAGGTTTGGTGAGGTTGGGTGAGCAAACGCAGACCCTTTAAAGTAATACTGCGTGCTACCCATCGCATGGTTCCCAAATCTCCAGGTTCAAGGGCATCTTCCTACATCGAAAACATGCATGAGAAACCCAGAAGATGGTACACCGTGTGATGGGGAAAGGTTTCTAAAACGCACCTCATTTCTCATCTCCTTGTTCTCGGGTTCGCCATTCCAGCCACTTTACTAGCAATCTCCCTACTTGGAGCATCAGCACCTTTAACCTCCTGTTCCGTACAGGTTGCAATTTGTCCAGAGGATGAACGGGAAGACGGGGAACCAATGAGAGACTAGCTCTTGGTGTTGGGACAGGCACAGGTCACTCTATTTTCCCATCAGGAAGAAGAATTAACCACAGGCTCAGCCTGCCCCCCGGAACCAGAACAGGGCCTGAAGCCATCCTGCGCTTTTGCGGCCACCTCCCGAAAAAGCGAGTTGTAAAATGGAGCCTCAGGGCACTGCAATTCACAATCCTACAGAGTTATAAATGATAACTCTCGTCCACAAATATATTGAGGGAAGGCAAAGACGAGGAATTGAAATCAAGGCAGAATGGCAGGAAACAGATTTCAGGAAGTAGATTCAAATCGCCTTTAAAGCACATGAAAAGCGGCAAATCGTTGACAATGATGCCCTTGGCCAAAAAGGGCGTATGCGTTTTTTCCTGAATATATTCAGGAAAAAACGCATACGCCCTTTTTGGCCAACCAAGCAACCTGGAAAGGCAAATCAGCGCTACAAAGAAGTCTCGCTTCCCATCGGTCAAAAGGGCCATGCTGAAAAAAGTGTCAAAACCAGAAATGCAGGACAGGCCATGGAGAAATGGGAGCCTTGCTACACTGATGGGCGGGATGTAAATTGCCAACAGCCACTCTGGAGAAGTGTACGGTGTGTCCTGAAACATCTAAAAAACACAGCTTAGAGAGCATAGGGCACTTCCACGCATGGGGGGATAAAGTGGGAAAATTAAAAATCAGCAGGACACAAGCACCCCAAAGTTTAGGGCTGCTCTGTTGACAAGGACCTCCACTTCATTCCACCTTAAATATCCCAGGAAAGCGAAAAATGGATAAAAAATTTGAGGTCCTTATGTACAATGGAATACCACTCAGCCATGAAATCAATGTCATAAGGCTAGTAGCAGCATGATGAGTGGATTTAGGTACGACGATTCTAAGTGAAATAAGTCACACAGAAAAGGACACTTCTCATAAGGTGTCACTTATAGAGGGAATGTAAAAACCGTTACACTTGAACTGAATTACAAAACAGAACAGAGTCACACATGCGGAAAACACACTATGGCTGCTTAACGGGAAAGGTGAGGTGGGGTGATGCATAAAACAAGAGTTTCAAATTAGCTCAGATACCGTTCCATAAACCCAATATATAATAGACAAGACCTACTCCTTGCTCAGAGAACTGGACTCAACACGCCCGATTCAACGCACAAGAATATATCTGACTAGTAATAATCTTAAAACCTATGTATTGATATCTCTCTGTTAGTCTGTCAAGTGGGTGTAAAGCGGCATAAACACAGCCGTGAAAAGCAGCTAAACCCCATTATAAAAATAAATTACTTTTAAAAACCCATGAAACAAAGACAGTGAAAGAGAGAGAAATTCTTACACAATTCGTTCAGGGGCTGTGATGCAACCTGGATTGACCATATCTAGACCCACAGCTGGATGAGACATAAGGGTGGACACTCTTGGGGCTGAGAGGTTTGGTGAGGTTGGGTGAGCAAACGCAGACCCTTTAAAGTAATACTGCGTGCTACCCATCGCATGGTTCCCAAATCTCCAGGTTCAAGGGCATCTTCCTACATCGAAAACATGCATGAGAAACCCAGAAGATGGTACACCGTGTGATGGGGAAAGGTTTCTAAAACGCACCTCATTTCTCATCTCCTTGTTCTCGGGTTCGCCATTCCAGCCACTTTACTAGCAATCTCCCTACTTGGAGCATCAGCACCTTTAACCTCCTGTTCCGTACAGGTTGCAATTTGTCCAGAGGATGAACGGGAAGACGGGGAACCAATGAGAGACTAGCTCTTGGTGTTGGGACAGGCACAGGTCACTCTATTTTCCCATCAGGAAGAAGAATTAACCACAGGCTCAGCCTGCCCCCCGGAACCAGAACAGGGCCTGAAGCCATCCTGTGCTTTTGCGGCCACCTCCCGAAAAAGCGAGTTGTAAAATGGAGCCTCAGGGCACTGCAATTCACAATCCTACAGAGTTATAAATGATAACTCTCGTCCACAAATATATTGAGGGAAGGCAAAGACGAGGAATTGAAATCAAGGCAGAATTGCAGGAAACAGATTTCAGGAGGTAGATTCGAATCGCCTTTAAAGCACATGAAAAGCGGCAAATCGTTGACAATGATGCCCTTGGCCAAAAAGGGCGTATGCGTTTTTTCCTGAATATATTCAGGAAAAAACGCATACGCCCTTTTTGGCCAACCAAGCAACCTGGAAAGGCAAATCAGCGCTACAAAGAAGTCTCGCTTCCCATCGGTCAAAAGGGCCATGCTGAAAAAAGTGTCAAAACCAGAAATGCAGGACAGGCCATGGAGAAATGGGAGCCTTGCTACACTGATGGGCAGGATGTAAATTGCCAACAGCCACTCTCGAGAAGTGTACGGTGTGTCCTGAAACATCTAAAAAACACAGCTTAGAGAGCATAGGGCACTTCCACGCATGGGGATATAAAGTGGGAAAATTAAAAATCAGCAGGACACAAGCACCCCAAAGTTTAGGGCTGCTCTGTTGACAAGGACCTCCACTTCATTCCACCTTAAATATCCCAGGAAAGCGAAAAATGGATAAAAAATTTGAGGTCCTTATGTACAATGGAATACCACTCAGCCATGAAATCAATGTCATAAGGCTAGTAGCAGCATGATGAGTGGATTTAGGTACGACGATTCTAAGTGAAATAAGTCACACAGAAAAGGACACTTCTCATAAGGTGTCACTTATAGAGGGAATGTAAAAACCGTTACACTTGAACTGAATTACAAAACAGAACAGAGTCACACATGCGGAAAACACACTATGGCTGCTTAACGGGAAAGGTGAGGTGGGGTGATGCATAAAACAAGAGTTTCAAATTAGCTCAGATACCGTTCCATAAACCCAATATATAATAGACAAGACCTACTCCTTGCTCAGAGAACTGGACTCAACACGCCCGATTCAACGCACAAGAATATATCTGACTAGTAATAATCTTAAAACCTATGTATTGATATCTCTCTGTTAGTCTGTCAAGTGGGTGTAAAGCGGCATAAACACAGCCGTGAAAAGCAGCTAAACCCCATTATAAAAATAAATTACTTTTAAAAACCCATGAAACAAAGACAGTGAAAGAGAGAGAAATTCTTACACAATTCGTTCAGGGGCTGTGATGCAACCTGGATTGACCATATCTAGACCCACAGCTGGATGAGACATAAGGGTGGACACTCTTGGAGCTGAGAGGTTTGGTGAGGTTGGGTGAGCAAACGCAGACCCTTTAAAGTAATACTGCGTGCTACCCATCGCATGGTTCCCAAATCTCCAGGTTCAAGGGCATCTTCCTACATCGAAAACATGCATGAGAAACCCAGAAGATGGTACACCGTGTGATGGGGAAAGGTTTCTAAAACGCACCTCATTTCTCATCTCCTTGTTCTCGGGTTCGCCATTCCAGCCACTTTACTAGCAATCTCCCTACTTGGAGCATCAGCACCTTTAACCTCCTGTTCCGTACAGGTTGCAATTTGTCCAGAGGATGAACGGGAAGACGGGGAACCAATGAGAGACTAGCTCTTGGTGTTGGGACAGGCACAGGTCACTCTATTTTCCCATCAGGAAGAAGAATTAACCACAGGCTCAGCCTGCCCCCCGGAACCAGAACAGGGCCTGAAGCCATCCTGCGCTTTTGCGGCCACCTCCCGAAAAAGCGAGTTGTAAAATGGAGCCTCAGGGCACTGCAATTCACAATCCTACAGAGTTATAAATGATAACTCTCGTCCACAAATATATTGAGGGAAGGCAAAGACGAGGAATTGAAATCAAGGCAGAATGGCAGGAAACAGATTTCAGGAAGTAGATTCAAATCGCCTTTAAAGCACATGAAAAGCGGCAAATCGTTGACAATGATGCCCTTGGCCAAAAAGGGCGTATGCGTTTTTTCCTGAATATATTCAGGAAAAAACGCATACGCCCTTTTTGGCCAACCAAGCAACCTGGAAAGGCAAATCAGCGCTACAAAGAAGTCTCGCTTCCCATCGGTCAAAAGGGCCATGCTGAAAAAAGTGTCAAAACCAGAAATGCAGGACAGGCCATGGAGAAATGGGAGCCTTGCTACACTGATGGGCGGGATGTAAATTGCCAACAGCCACTCTGGAGAAGTGTACGGTGTGTCCTGAAACATCTAAAAAACACAGCTTAGAGAGCATAGGGCACTTCCACGCATGGGGATATAAAGTGGGAAAATTAAAAATCAGCAGGACACAAGCACCCCAAAGTTTAGGGCTGCTCTGTTGACAAGGACCTCCACTTCATTCCACCTTAAATATCCCAGGAAAGCGAAAAATGGATAAAAAATTTGAGGTCCTTATGTACAATGGAATACCACTCAGCCATGAAATCAATGTCATAAGGCTAGTAGCAGCATGATGAGTGGATTTAGGTACGACGATTCTAAGTGAAATAAGTCACACAGAAAAGGACACTTCTCATAAGGTGTCACTTATAGAGGGAATGTAAAAACCGTTACACTTGAACTGAATTACAAAACAGAACAGAGTCACACATGCGGAAAACACACTATGGCTGCTTAACGGGAAAGGTGAGGTGGGGTGATGCATAAAACAAGAGTTTCAAATTAGCTCAGATACCGTTCCATAAACCCAATATATAATAGACAAGACCTACTCCTTGCTCAGAGAACTGGACTCAACACGCCCGATTCAACGCACAAGAATATATCTGACTAGTAATAATCTTAAAACCTATGTATTGATATCTCTCTGTTAGTCTGTCAAGTGGGTGTAAAGCGGCATAAACACAGCCGTGAAAAGCAGCTAAACCCCATTATAAAAATAAATTACTTTTAAAAACCCATGAAACAAAGACAGTGAAAGAGAGAGAAATTCTTACACAATTCGTTCAGGGGCTGTGATGCAACCTGGATTGACCATATCTAGACCCACAGCTGGATGAGACATAAGGGTGGACACTCTTGGGGCTGAGAGGTTTGGTGAGGTTGGGTGAGCAAACGCAGACCCTTTAAAGTAATACTGCGTGCTACCCATCGCATGGTTCCCAAATCTCCAGGTTCAAGGGCATCTTCCTACATCGAAAACATGCATGAGAAACCCAGAAGATGGTACACCGTGTGATGGGGAAAGGTTTCTAAAACGCACCTCATTTCTCATCTCCTTGTTCTCGGGTTCGCCATTCCAGCCACTTTACTAGCAATCTCCCTACTTGGAGCATCAGCACCTTTAACCTCCTGTTCCGTACAGGTTGCAATTTGTCCAGAGGATGAACGGGAAGACGGGGAACCAATGAGAGACTAGCTCTTGGTGTTGGGACAGGCACAGGTCACTCTATTTTCCCATCAGGAAGAAGAATTAACCACAGGCTCAGCCTGCCCCCCGGAACCAGAACAGGGCCTGAAGCCATCCTGCGCTTTTGCGGCCACCTCCCGAAAAAGCGAGTTGTAAAATGGAGCCTCAGGGCACTGCAATTCACAATCCTACAGAGTTATAAATGATAACTCTCGTCCACAAATATATTGAGGGAAGGCAAAGACGAGGAATTGAAATCAAGGCAGAATTGCAGGAAACAGATTTCAGGAGGTAGATTCGAATCGCCTTTAAAGCACATGAAAAGCGGCAAATCGTTGACAATGATGCCCTTGGCCAAAAAGGGCGTATGCGTTTTTTCCTGAATATATTCAGGAAAAAACGCATACGCCCTTTTTGGCCAACCAAGCAACCTGGAAAGGCAAATCAGCGCTACAAAGAAGTCTCGCTTCCCATCGGTCAAAAGGGCCATGCTGAAAAATGTGTCAAAACCAGAAATGCAGGACAGGCCATGGAGAAATGGGAGCCTTGCTACACTGATGGGCGGGATGTAAATTGCCAACAGCCACTCTCGAGAAGTGTACGGTGTGTCCTGAAACATCTAAAAAACACAGCTTAGAGAGCATAGGACACTTCCACGCATGGGGATATAAAGTGGGAAAATTAAAAATCAGCAGGACACAAGCACCCCAAAGTTTAGGGCTGCTCTGTTGACAAGGACCTCCACTTCATTCCACCTTAAATATCCCAGGAAAGCGAAAAATGGATAAAAAATTTGAGGTCCTTATGTACAATGGAATACCACTCAGCCATGAAATCAATGTCATAAGGCTAGTAGCAGCATGATGAGTGGATTTAGGTACGACGATTCTAAGTGAAATAAGTCACACAGAAAAGGACACTTCTCATAAGGTGTCACTTATAGAGGGAATGTAAAAACCGTTACACTTGAACTGAATTACAAAACAGAACAGAGTCACACATGCGGAAAACACACTATGGCTGCTTAACGGGAAAGGTGAGGTGGGGTGATGCATAAAACAAGAGTTTCAAATTAGCTCAGATACCGTTCCATAAACCCAATATATAATAGACAAGACCTACTCCTTGCTCAGAGAACTGGACTCAACACGCCCGATTCAACGCACAAGAATATATCTGACTAGTAATAATCTTAAAACCTATGTATTAATATCTCTCTGTTAGTCTGTCAAGTGGGTGTAAAGCGGCATAAACACAGCCGTGAAAAGCAGCTAAATCCCATTATAAAAATAAATTACTTTTAAAAACCCATGAAACAAAGACAGTGAAAGAGAGAGAAATTCTTACACAATTCGTTCAGGGGCTGTGATGCAACCTGGATTGACCATATCTAGACCCACAGCTGGATGAGACATAAGGGTGGACACTCTTGGAGCTGAGAGGTTTGGTGAGGTTGGGTGAGCAAACGCAGACCCTTTAAAGTAATACTGCGTGCTACCCATCGCATGGTTCCCAAATCTCCAGGTTCAAGGGCATCTTCCTACATCGAAAACATGCATGAGAAACCCAGAAGATGGTACACCGTGTGATGGGGAAAGGTTTCTAAAACGCACCTCATTTCTCATCTCCTTGTTCTCGGGTTCGCCATTCCAGCCACTTTACTAGCAATCTCCCTACTTGGAGCATCAGCACCTTTAACCTCCTGTTCCGTACAGGTTGCAATTTGTCCAGAGGATGAACGGGAAGACGGGGAACCAATGAGAGACTAGCTCTTGGTGTTGGGACAGGCACAGGTCACTCTATTTTCCCATCAGGAAGAAGAATTAACCACAGGCTCAGCCTGCCCCCCGGAACCAGAACAGGGCCTGAAGCCATCCTGCGCTTTTGCGGCCACCTCCCGAAAAAGCGAGTTGTAAAATGGAGCCTCAGGGCACTGCAATTCACAATCCTACAGAGTTATAAATGATAACTCTCGTCCACAAATATATTGAGGGAAGGCAAAGACGAGGAATTGAAATCAAGGCAGAATTGCAGGAAACAGATTTCAGGAGGTAGATTCGAATCGCCTTTAAAGCACATGAAAAGCGGCAAATCGTTGACAATGATGCCCTTGGCCAAAAAGGGCGTATGCGTTTTTTCCTGAATATATTCAGGAAAAAACGCATACGCCCTTTTTGGCCAACCAAGCAACCTGGAAAGGCAAATCAGCGCTACAAAGAAGTCTCGCTTCCCATCGGTCAAAAGGGCCATGCTGAAAAAAGTGTCAAAACCAGAAATGCAGGACAGGCCATGGAGAAATGGGAGCCTTGCTACACTGATGGGCGGGATGTAAATTGCCAACAGCCACTCTCGAGAAGTGTACGGTGTGTCCTGAAACATCTAAAAAACACAGCTTAGAGAGCATAGGGCACTTCCACGCATGGGGATATAAAGTGGGAAAATTAAAAATCAGCAGGACACAAGCACCCCAAAGTTTAGGGCTGCTCTGTTGACAAGGACCTCCACTTCATTCCACCTTAAATATCCCAGGAAAGCGAAAAATGGATAAAAAATTTGAGGTCCTTATGTACAATGGAATACCACTCAGCCATGAAATCAATGTCATAAGGCTAGTAGCAGCATGATGAGTGGATTTAGGTACGACGATTCTAAGTGAAATAAGTCACACAGAAAAGGACACTTCTCATAAGGTGTCACTTATAGAGGGAATGTAAAAACCGTTACACTTGAACTGAATTACAAAACAGAACAGAGTCACACATGCGGAAAACACACTATGGCTGCTTAACGGGAAAGGTGAGGTGGGGTGATGCATAAAACAAGAGTTTCAAATTAGCTCAGATACCGTTCCATAAACCCAATATATAATAGACAAGACCTACTCCTTGCTCAGAGAACTGGACTCAACACGCCCGATTCAACGCACAAGAATATATCTGACTAGTAATAATCTTAAAACCTATGTATTGATATCTCTCTGTTAGTCTGTCAAGTGGGTGTAAAGCGGCATAAACACAGCCGTGAAAAGCAGCTAAACCCCATTATAAAAATAAATTACTTTTAAAAACCCATGAAACAAAGACAGTGAAAGAGAGAGAAATTCTTACACAATTCGTTCAGGGGCTGTGATGCAACCTGGATTGACCATATCTAGACCCACAGCTGGATGAGACATAAGGGTGGACACTCTTGGGGCTGAGAGGTTTGGTGAGGTTGGGTGAGCAAACGCAGACCCTTTAAAGTAATACTGCGTGCTACCCATCGCATGGTCCCCAAATCTCCAGGTTCAAGGGCATCTTCCTACATCGAAAACATGCATGAGAAACCCAGAAGATGGTACACCGTGTGATGGGGAAAGGTTTCTAAAACGCACCTCATTTCTCATCTCCTTGTTCTCGGGTTCGCCATTCCAGCCACTTTACTAGCAATCTCCCTACTTGGAGCATCAGCACCTTTAACCTCCTGTTCCGTACAGGTTGCAATTTGTCCAGAGGATGAACGGGAAGACGCGGAACCAATGAGAGACTAGCTCTTGGTGTTGGGACAGGCACAGGTCACTCTATTTTCCCATCAGGAAGAAGAATTAACCACAGGCTCAGCCTGCCCCCCGGAACCAGAACAGGGCCTGAAGCCATCCTGCGCTTTTGCGGCCACCTCCCGAAAAAGCGAGTTGTAAAATGGAGCCTCAGGGCACTGCAATTCACAATCCTACAGAGTTATAAATGATAACTCTCGTCCACAAATATATTGAGGGAAGGCAAAGACGAGGAATTGAAATCAAGGCAGAATTGCAGGAAACAGATTTCAGGAGGTAGATTCGAATCGCCTTTAAAGCACATGAAAAGCGGCAAATCGTTGACAATGATGCCCTTGGCCAAAAAGGGCGTATGCGTTTTTTCCTGAATATATTCAGGAAAAAACGCATACGCCCTTTTTGGCCAACCAAGCAACCTGGAAAGGCAAATCAGCGCTACAAAGAAGTCTCGCTTCCCATCGGTCAAAAGGGCCATGCTGAAAAAAGTGTCAAAACCAGAAATGCAGGACAGGCCATGGAGAAATGGGAGCCTTGCTACACTGATGGGCGGGATGTAAATTGCCAACAGCCACTCTCGAGAAGTGTACGGTGTGTCCTGAAACATCTAAAAAACACAGCTTAGAGAGCATAGGGCACTTCCACGCATGGGGATATAAAGTGGGAAAATTAAAAATCAGCAGGACACAAGCACCCCAAAGTTTAGGGCTGCTCTGTTGACAAGGACCTCCACTTCATTCCACCTTAAATATCCCAGGAAAGCGAAAAATGGATAAAAAATTTGAGGTCCTTATGTACAATGGAATACCACTCAGCCATGAAATCAATGTCATAAGGCTAGTAGCAGCATGATGAGTGGATTTAGGTACGACGATTCTAAGTGAAATAAGTCACACAGAAAAGGACACTTCTCATAAGGTGTCACTTATAGAGGGAATGTAAAAACCGTTACACTTGAACTGAATTACAAAACAGAACAGAGTCACACATGCGGAAAACACACTATGGCTGCTTAACGGGAAAGGTGAGGTGGGGTGATGCATAAAACAAGAGTTTCAAATTAGCTCAGATACCGTTCCATAAACCCAATATATAATAGACAAGACCTACTCCTTGCTCAGAGAACTGGACTCAACACGCCCGATTCAACGCACAAGAATATATCTGACTAGTAATAATCTTAAAACCTATGTATTGATATCTCTCTGTTAGTCTGTCAAGTGGGTGTAAAGCGGCATAAACACAGCCGTGAAAAGCAGCTAAACCCCATTATAAAAATAAATTACTTTTAAAAACCCATGAAACAAAGACAGTGAAAGAGAGAGAAATTCTTACACAATTCGTTCAGGGGCTGTGATGCAACCTGGATTGACCATATCTAGACCCACAGCTGGATGAGACATAAGGGTGGACACTCTTGGGGCTGAGAGGTTTGGTGAGGTTGGGTGAGCAAACGCAGACCCTTTAAAGTAATACTGCGTGCTACCCATCGCATGGTTCCCAAATCTCCAGGTTCAAGGGCATCTTCCTACATCGAAAACATGCATGAGAAACCCAGAAGATGGTACACCGTGTGATGGGGAAAGGTTTCTAAAACGCACCTCATTTCTCATCTCCTTGTTCTCGGGTTCGCCATTCCAGCCACTTTACTAGCAATCTCCCTACTTGGAGCATCAGCACCTTTAACCTCCTGTTCCGTACAGGTTGCAATTTGTCCAGAGGATGAACGGGAAGACGGGGAACCAATGAGAGACTAGCTCTTGGTGTTGGGACAGGCACAGGTCACTCTATTTTCCCATCAGGAAGAAGAATTAACCACAGGCTCAGCCTGCCCCCCGGAACCAGAACAGGGCCTGAAGCCATCCTGCGCTTTTGCGGCCACCTCCCGAAAAAGCGAGTTGTAAAATGGAGCCTCAGGGCACTGCAATTCACAATCCTACAGAGTTATAAATGATAACTCTCGTCCACAAATATATTGAGGGAAGGCAAAGACGAGGAATTGAAATCAAGGCAGAATTGCAGGAAACAGATTTCAGGAGGTAGATTCGAATCGCCTTTAAAGCACATGAAAAGCGGCAAATCGTTGACAATGATGCCCTTGGCCAAAAAGGGCGTATGCGTTTTTTCCTGAATATATTCAGGAAAAAACGCATACGCCCTTTTTGGCCAACCAAGCAACCTGGAAAGGCAAATCAGCGCTACAAAGAAGTCTCGCTTCCCATCGGTCAAAAGGGCCATGCTGAAAAAAGTGTCAAAACCAGAAATGCAGGACAGGCCATGGAGAAATGGGAGCCTTGCTACACTGATGGGCGGGATGTAAATTGCCAACAGCCACTCTCGAGAAGTGTACGGTGTGTCCTGAAACATCTAAAAAACACAGCTTAGAGAGCATAGGGCACTTCCACGCATGGGGATATAAAGTGGGAAAATTAAAAATCAGCAGGACACAAGCACCCCAAAGTTTAGGGCTGCTCTGTTGACAAGGACCTCCACTTCATTCCACCTTAAATATCCCAGGAAAGTGAAAAATGGATAAAAAATTTGAGGTCCTTATGTACAATGGAATACCACTCAGCCATGAAATCAATGTCATAAGGCTAGTAGCAGCATGATGAGTGGATTTAGGTACGACGATTCTAAGTGAAATAAGTCACACAGAAAAGGACACTTCTCATAAGGTGTCACTTATAGAGGGAATGTAAAAACCGTTACACTTGAACTGAATTACAAAACAGAACAGAGTCACACATGCGGAAAACACACTATGGCTGCTTAACGGGAAAGGTGAGGTGGGGTGATGCATAAAACAAGAGTTTCAAATTAGCTCAGATACCGTTCCATAAACCCAATATATAATAGACAAGACCTACTCCTTGCTCAGAGAACTGGACTCAACACGCCCGATTCAACGCACAAGAATATATCTGACTAGTAATAATCTTAAAACCTATGTATTGATATCTCTCTGTTAGTCTGTCAAGTGGGTGTAAAGCGGCATAAACACAGCCGTGAAAAGCAGCTAAACCCCATTATAAAAATAAATTACTTTTAAAAACCCATGAAACAAAGACAGTGAAAGAGAGAGAAATTCTTACACAATTCGTTCAGGGGCTGTGATGCAACCTGGATTGACCATATCTAGACCCACAGCTGGATGAGACATAAGGGTGGACACTCTTGGGGCTGAGAGGTTTGGTGAGGTTGGGTGAGCAAACGCAGACCCTTTAAAGTAATACTGCGTGCTACCCATCGCATGGGTCCCTAATCTCCAGGTTCTAGGGCATCTTCATACATCAAAAACATGCATGAGAAACCCAGAAGATGGTACACCGTGTGATGGGGAAAGGTTTCTAAAACGCACCTCATTTATCATCTCCTTGTTCTCAGGTTCGCCATTCCAGCCACTTTACTAGCAATCTCCCTACTTGGAGCATCAGCACCTTTAACCTCCTGTTCCGTACAGGTTGCAATTTGTCCTGAGGATGAACGGGAAGACGGGGAACCAATGAGAGACTAGCTCTTGGTGTTGGGACAGGCACAGGTCACTCTATTTTCCCATCAGGAAGAAGAATTAACCACAGGCTCAGCCTGCCCCCCGGAACCAGAACAGGGCCTGAAGCCATCCTGCGCTTTTGCGGCCAGCTCCCAAAAGAGCGAGTTGTAAAATGGAGCTTCAGGGCACTGCAATTCAAAACCTGCAGAGTTATAAATGATAACTCTCGTCCACAAATATATTGAGGGAAGGCAAAGAAGAGGATTTGAAATCAAGGCAGAATTGCAGGAATCAGATTTCAGGAGGTAGATTCGAATCGCCTTTAAAGCACATGAAAAGCAGCAAAACGTTGACAATGTTGCCCTTGGTCAAAAAGGGCGTATGCGTTTTTTCCTGAACATATTCAGGAAAAAACGCATACGCCCTTTTTGGCCAACCAAGCAACCTGGAAAGGCAAATCAGCGCTACAACGAAGTCTCGCTTCCCATCGGTCAAAAGGGCCATGCTGAAAAAAGTGTCAAAACCAGAAATGCAGGACAGGCCATGTAGAAATGGGAGCCTTGCTACACTGATGGGCGGGATGTAAATTGCCAAGAGCCACTCTGGAGAAGTGTACAGTGTGTCCTGAAACATCTAAAAAACACAGCTTAGAGAGCATAGGGCACTTGCACGCATGGGGGTATAAAGTGGGAAAATTAAAAATCAGCAAGACACAAGCACCCCAAAGTTTAGGGCTGCTCTGTTGACAAGGACCTCCACTTCATTCCACCTTAAATATCCCAGGAAAGAGAAAAATGGATAAAAACGTTGTGGTCCTTATGTACAATGGAATATCACTCAGCCATGAAATCAATGTCATAAGGATAGTAGCAGCATGATGAGTGGATTTAGGTACGACGATTCTAAGTGAAATAAGTCACACAGAAAAGGACACTTCTCATAAGGTGTCACTTATAGAGGGAATGTAAAAACCGTTACACTTGAACTGAATTACAAAACAGAACAGAGTCACACATGCAGAAAACACACTATGGCTGCTTAACGGGAAAGGTGAGGTGGGGTGATACATAAAACAAGAGTTTCAAATTAGCTCAGATACCGTTCCATAAACCCAATATGTAATAGACAAGACCTACTCCTTGCTCAGAGAAATGGACTCAACACGACCGATTCACCGAACAAGAATATATCTGACTAGTAATAATCTTAAAACCTATGTATTGATATCTCTCTGTTAGTGTGTCAAGTGGGTGTAAAGCGGCATAAACACAGCCGTGAAAAGCAGCTAAACCCCATTATAAAAATAAATCACTTTTAAAAACCCATGAAACAAAGACAGTGAAAGAGAGAGAATTTCTTACACAATTCGTTCACGGGCTGTGATGCAAACTGCATTGACCATATCTAGACTCACAGCTGGATGAGACATAAGGGTGGACACTCTTGGGGCTGAGAGGTTTGGTGAGGTTGGGTGAGCAAACGCAGACACTTTAAAGTAATACTGCGTGCTACCCATCGCATGGGTCCCTAATCTCCAGGTTCAAGGGCATCTTCCTACATCAAAAACATGCATGAGAAACCCAGAAGATGGTACACCGTGTGATGGGGAAAGGTTTCTAAAACGCACCTCATTTATCATCTCCTTGTTCTCAGGTTCGCCATTCCAGCCACTTTACTAGCAATCTCCCTACTTGGAGCATCAGCACCTTTAACCTCCTGTTCCGTACAGGTTGCAATTTGTCCTGAGGATGAACGGGAAGACGGGGAACCAATGAGAGACTAGCTCTTGGTGTTGGGACAGGCACAGGTCACTCTATTTTCCCATCAGGAAGAAGAATTAACCACAGGCTCAGCCTGCCACCCGGAACCAGAACAGGGCCTGAAGCCATCCTGCGCTTTTGCGGCCAGCTCCCAAAAGAGCGAGTTGTAAAATGGAGCTTCAGGGCACTGCAATTCAAAACCTGCAGAGTTATAAATGATAACTCTCGTCCACAAATATATTGAGGGAAGGCAAAGAAGAGGATTTGAAATCAAGGCAGAATTGCAGGAATCAGATTTCAGGAGGTAGATTCGAATCGCCTTTAAAGCACATGAAAAGCAGCAAAACGTTGACAATGTTGCCCTTGGTCAAAAAGGGCGTATGCGTTTTTTCCTGAATATATTCAGGAAAAAACGCATACGCCCTTTTTGGCCAACCAAGCAACCTGGAAAGGCAAATCAGCGCTACAACGAAGTCTCGCTTCCCATCGGTCAAAAGGGCCATGCTGAAAAAAGTGTCAAAACCAGAAATGCAGGACAGGCCATGTAGAAATGGGAGCCTTGCTACACTGATGGGCGGGATGTAAATTGCCAAGAGCCACTCTGGAGAAGTGTACAGTGTGTCCTGAAACATCTAAAAAACACAGCTTAGAGAGCATAGGGCACTTGCACGCATGGGGGTATAAAGTGGGAAAATTAAAAATCAGCAAGACACAAGCACCCCAAAGTTTAGGGCTGCTCTGTTGACAAGGACCTCCACTTCATTCCACCTTAAATATCCCAGGAAAGAGAAAAATGGATAAAAAAGTTGTGGTCCTTATGTACAATGGAATATCACTCAGCCATGAAATCAATGTCATAAGGATAGTAGCAGCATGATGAGTGGATTTAGGTACGACGATTCTAAGTGAAATAAGTCACACAGAAAAGGACACTTCTCATAAGGTGTCACTTATAGAGGGAATGTAAAAACCGTTACACTTGAACTGAATTACAAAACAGAACAGAGTCACACATGCAGAAAACACACTATGGCTGCTTAACGGGAAAGGTGAGGTGGGGTGATACATAAAACAAGAGTTTCAAATTAGCTCAGATACCGTTCCATAAACCCAATATGTAATAGACAAGACCTACTCCTTGCTCAGAGAAATGGACTCAACACGACCGATTCACCGAACAAGAATATATCTGACTAGTAATAATCTTAAAACCTATGTATTGATATCTCTCTGTTAGTGTGTCAAGTGGGTGTAAAGCGGCATAAACACAGCCGTGAAAAGCAGCTAAACCCCATTATAAAAATAAATCACTTTTAAAAACCCATGAAACAAAGACAGTGAAAGAGAGAGAAATTCTTACACAATTCGTTCAGGGGCTGTGATGCAAACTGCATTGACCATATCTAGACTCACAGCTGGATGAGACATAAGGGTGGACACTCTTGGGGCTGAGAGGTTTGGTGAGGTTGGGTGAGCAAACGCAGACACTTTAAAGTAATACTGCGTGCTACCCATCGCATGGGTCCCTAATCTCCAGGTTCAAGGGCATCTTCCTACATCAAAAACATGCATGAGAAACCCAGAAGATGGTACACCGTGTGATGGGGAAAGGTTTCTAAAACGCACCTCATTTATCATCTCCTTGTTCTCAGGTTCGCCATTCCAGCCACTTTACTAGCAATCTCCCTACTTGGAGCATCAGCACCTTTAACCTCCTGTTCCGTACAGGTTGCAATTTGTCCTGAGGATGAACAGGAAGACGGGGAACCAATGAGAGACTAGCTCTTGGTGTTGGGACAGGCACAGGTCACTCTATTTTCCCATCAGGAAGAAGAATTAACCACAGGCTCAGCCTGCCCCCCGGAACCAGAACAGGGCCTGAAGCCATCCTGCGCTTTTGCGGCCACCTCCCTAAAAAGCGAGTTGTAAAATGGAGCCTCAGGGCACTGCAATTCACAATCCTACAGAGTTATAAATGATAACTCTCGTCCACAAATATATTGAGGGAAGGCAAAGACGAGGAATTGAAATCAAGGCAGAATGGCAGGAAACAGATTTCAGGAGGTAGATTCGAATCACCTTTAATGCACATGAAAAGCGGTAAAACGTTGACAATGATGCCCTTGGCCAAAAAGGGCGTATGCGTTTTTTCCTGAATATATTCAGGAAAAAACGCATACGCCCTTTTTGGCCAACCAAGCAACCTGGAAAGGCAAATCAGCGCTACAAAGAAGTCTCGCTTCCCATCGGTCAAAAGGGCCATGCTGAAAAATGTGTCAAAACCAGAAATGCAGGACAGGCCATGGAGAAATGGGAGCCTTGCTACACTGATGGGCGGGATGTAAATTGCCAACAGCCACTCTCGAGAAGTGTACGGTGTGTCCTGAAACATCTAAAAAACACAGCTTAGAGAGCATAGGACACTTCCACGCATGGGGATATAAAGTGGGAAAATTAAAAATCAGCAGGACACAAGCACCCCAAAGTTTAGGGCTGCTCTGTTGACAAGGACCTCCACTTCATTCCACCTTAAATATCCCAGGAAAGCGAAAAATGGATAAAAAATTTGAGGTCCTTATGTACAATGGAATACCACTCAGCCATGAAATCAATGTCATAAGGCTAGTAGCAGCATGATGAGTGGTTTTAGGTACGACGATTCTAAGTGAAATAAGTCACACAGAAAAGGACACTTCTCATAAGGTGTCACTTATAGAGGGAATGTAAAAACCGTTACACTTGAACTGAATTACAAAACAGAACAGAGTCACACATGCGGAAAACACACTATGGCTGCTTAACTGGAAAGGTGAGGTGGGGTGATGCATAAAACAAGAGTTTCAAATTAGCTCAGATACCGTTCCATAAACCCAATATATAATAGACAAGACCTACTCCTTGCTCAGAGAACTGGACTCAACACGCCCGATTCAACGCACAAGAATATATCTGACTAGTAATAATCTTAAAACCTATGTATTGATATCTCTCTGTTAGTGTGTCAAGTGGGTGTAAAGCGGCATAAACACAGCCGTGAAAAGCAGCTAAACCCCATTATAAAAATAAATCACTTTTAAAAACCCATGAAACAAAGAGAGTGAAAGAGAGAGAAATTCTTACACAATTCGTTCAGGGGCTGTGATGCAAACTGCATTGACCATATCTAGACTCACAGCTGGATGAGACATAAGGGTGGACACTCTTGGGGCTGAGAGGTTTGGTGAGGTTGGGTGAGCAAACGCAGACACTTTAAAGTAATACTGCGTGCTACCCATCGCATGGGTCCCTAATCTCCAGGTTCAAGGGCATCTTCCTACATCAAAAACATGCATGAGAAACCCAGAAGATGGTACACCGTGTGATGGGGAAAGGTTTCTAAAACGCACCTCATTTATCATCTCCTTGTTCTCAGGTTCGCCATTCCAGCCACTTTACTAGCAATCTCCCTACTTGGAGCATCAGCACCTTTAACCTCCTGTTCCGTAAAGGTTGCAATTTGTCCTGAGGATGAACGGGAAGACGGGGAACCAATGAGAGACTAGCTCTTGGTGTTGGGACAGGCACAGGTCACTCTATTTTCCCATCAGGAAGAAGAATTAACCACAGGCTCAGCCTGCCCCCCGGAACCAGAACAGGGCCTGAAGCCATCCTGCGCTTTTGCGGCCAGCTCCCAAAAGAGCGAGTTGTAAAATGGAGCTTCAGGGCACTGCAATTCAAAACCTGCAGAGTTATAAATGATAACTCTCGTCCACAAATATATTGAGGGAAGGCAAAGAAGAGGATTTGAAATCAAGGCAGAATTGCAGGAATCAGATTTCAGGAGGTAGATTCGAATCGCCTTTAAAGCACATGAAAAGCGGCAAATCGTTGACAATGATGCCCTTGGCCAAAAAGGGCGTATGCGTTTTTTCCTGAATATATTCAGGAAAAAACGCATACGCCCTTTTTGGCCAACCAAGCAACCTGGAAAGGCAAATCAGCGCTACAAAGAAGTCTCGCTTCCCATCGGTCAAAAGGGCCATGCTGAAAAAAGTGTCAAAACCAGAAATGCAGGACAGGCCATGGAGAAATGGGAGCCTTGCTACACTGATGGGCGGGATGTAAATTGCCAACAGCCACTCTCGAGAAGTGTACGGTGTGTCCTGAAACATCTAAAAAACACAGCTTAGAGAGCATAGGGCACTTCCACGCATGGGGATATAAAGTGGGAAAATTAAAAATCAGCAGGACACAAGCACCCCAAAGTTTAGGGCTGCTCTGTTGACAAGGACCTCCACTTCATTCCACCTTAAATATCCCAGGAAAGTGAAAAATGGATAAAAAATTTGAGGTCCTTATGTACAATGGAATACCACTCAGCCATGAAATCAATGTCATAAGGCTAGTAGCAGCATGATGAGTGGATTTAGGTACGACGATTCTAAGTGAAATAAGTCACACAGAAAAGGACACTTCTCATAAGGTGTCACTTATAGAGGGAATGTAAAAACCGTTACACTTGAACTGAATTACAAAACAGAACAGAGTCACACATGCGGAAAACACACTATGGCTGCTTAACGGGAAAGGTGAGGTGGGGTGATGCATAAAACAAGAGTTTCAAATTAGCTCAGATACCGTTCCATAAACCCAATATATAATAGACAAGACCTACTCCTTGCTCAGAGAACTGGACTCAACACGCCCGATTCAACGCACAAGAATATATCTGACTAGTAATAATCTTAAAACCTATGTATTGATATCTCTCTGTTAGTCTGTCAAGTGGGTGTAAAGCGGCATAAACACAGCCGTGAAAAGCAGCTAAACCCCATTATAAAAATAAATTACTTTTAAAAACCCATGAAACAAAGACAGTGAAAGAGAGAGAAATTCTTACACAATTCGTTCAGGGGCTGTGATGCAACCTGGATTGACCATATCTAGACCCACAGCTGGATGAGACATAAGGGTGGACACTCTTGGGGCTGAGAGGTTTGGTGAGGTTGGGTGAGCAAACGCAGACCCTTTAAAGTAATACTGCGTGCTACCCATCGCATGGGTCCTTAATCTCCAGGTTCAAGGGCATCTTCCTACATCAAAAACATGCATGAGAAACCCAGAAGATGGTACACCGTGTGATGGGGAAAGGTTTCTAAAACGCACCTCATTTATCATCTCCTTGTTCTCAGGTTCGCCATTCCAGCCACTTTACTAGCAATCTCCCTACTTGGAGCATCAGAACCTTTAACCTCCTGTTCCGTACAGGTTGCAATTTGTCCTGAGGATGAACGGGAAGACGGGGAACCAATGAGAGACTAGCTCTTGGTGTTGGGACAGGCACAGGTCACTCTATTTTCCCATCAGGAAGAAGAATTAACCACAGGCTCAGCCTGCCCCCCGGAACCAGAACAGGGCCTGAAGCCATCCTGCGCTTTTGCGGCCAGCTCCCAAAAGAGCGAGTTGTAAAATGGAGCTTCAGGGCACTGCAATTCAAAACCTGCAGAGTTATAAATGATAACTCTCGTCCACAAATATATTGAGGGAAGGCAAAGAAGAGGATTTGAAATCAAGGCAGAATTGCAGGAATCAGATTTCAGGAGGTAGATTCGAATCGCCTTTAAAGCACATGAAAAGCAGCAAAACGTTGACAATGTTGCCCTTGGTCAAAAAGGGCGTATGCGTTTTTTCCTGAATATATTCAGGAAAAAACGCATACGCCCTTTTTGGCCAACCAAGCAACCTGGAAAGGCAAATCAGCGCTACAACGAAGTCTCGCTTCCCATCGGTCAAAAGGGCCATGCTGAAAAAAGTGTCAAAACCAGAAATGCAGGACAGGCCATGTAGAAATGGGAGCCTTGCTACACTGATGGGCGGGATGTAAATTGCCAAGAGCCACTCTGGAGAAGTGTACAGTGTGTCCAGAAACATCTAAAAAACACAGCTTAGAGAGCATAGGGCACTTGCACGCATGGGGGTATAAAGTGGGAAAATTAAAAATCAGCAAGACACAAGCACCCCAAAGTTTAGGGCTGCTCTGTTGACAAGGACCTCCACTTCATTCCACCTTAAATATCCCAGGAAAGAGAAAAATGGATAAAAAAGTTGTGGTCCTTATGTACAATGGAATATCACTCAGCCATGAAATCAATGTCATAAGGATAGTAGCAGCATGATGAGTGGATTTAGGTACGACGATTCTAAGTGAAATAAGTCACACAGAAAAGGACACTTCTCATAAGGTGTCACTTATAGAGGGAATGTAAAAACCGTTACACTTGAACTGAATTACAAAACAGAACAGAGTCACACATGCAGAAAACACACTATGGCTGCTTAACGGGAAAGGTGAGGTGGGGTGATACATAAAACAAGAGTTTCAAATTAGCTCAGATACCGTTCCATAAACCCAATATGTAATAGACAAGACCTACTCCTTGCTCAGAGAAATGGACTCAACACGACCGATTCACCGAACAAGAATATATCTGACTAGTAATAATCTTAAAACCTATGTATTGATATCTCTCTGTTAGTGTGTCAAGTGGGTGTAAAGCGGCATAAACACAGCCGTGAAAAGCAGCTAAACCCCATTATAAAAATAAATCACTTTTAAAAACCCATGAAACAAAGACAGTGAAAGAGAGAGAATTTCTTACACAATTCGTTCACGGGCTGTGATGCAAACTGCATTGACCATATCTAGACTCACAGCTGGATGAGACATAAGGGTGGACACTCTTGGGGCTGAGAGGTTTGGTGAGGTTGGGTGAGCAAACGCAGACACTTTAAAGTAATACTGCGTGCTACCCATCGCATGGGTCCCTAATCTCCAGGTTCAAGGGCATCTTCCTACATCAAAAACATGCATGAGAAACCCAGAAGATGGTACACCGTGTGATGGGGAAAGGTTTCTAAAACGCACCTCATTTATCATCTCCTTGTTCTCAGGTTCGCCATTCCAGCCACTTTACTAGCAATCTCCCTACTTGGAGCATCAGCACCTTTAACCTCCTGTTCCGTACAGGTTGCAATTTGTCCTGAGGATGAACGGGAAGACGGGGAACCAATGAGAGACTAGCTCTTGGTGTTGGGACAGGCACAGGTCACTCTATTTTCCTATCAGGAAGAAGAATTAACCACAGGCTCAGCCTGCCCCCCGGAACCAGAACAGGGCCTGAAGCCATCCTGCGCTTTTGCGGCCAGCTCCCAAAAGAGCGAGTTGTAAAATGGAGCTTCAGGGCACTGCAATTCAAAACCTGCAGAGTTATAAATGATAACTCTCGTCCACAAATATATTGAGGGAAGGCAAAGAAGAGGATTTGAAATCAAGGCAGAATTGCAGGAATCAGATTTCAGGAGGTAGATTCGAATCGCCTTTAAAGCACATGAAAAGCAGCAAAACGTTGACAATGTTGCCCTTGGTCAAAAAGGGCGTATGCGTTTTTTCCTGAATATATTCAGGAAAAAACGCATACGCCCTTTTTGGCCAACCAAGCAACCTGGAAAGGCAAATCAGCGCTACAACGAAGTCTCGCTTCCCATCGGTCAAAAGGGCCATGCTGAAAAAAGTGTCAAAACCAGAAATGCAGGACAGGCCATGTAGAAATGGGAGCCTTGCTACACTGATGGGCGGGATGTAAATTGCCAAGAGCCACTCTGGAGAAGTGTACAGTGTGTCCTGAAACATCTAAAAAACACAGCTTAGAGAGCATAGGGCACTTGCACGCATGGGGGTATAAAGTGGGAAAATTAAAAATCAGCAAGACACAAGCACCCCAAAGTTTAGGGCTGCTCTGTTGACAAGGACCTCCACTTCATTCCACCTTAAATATCCCAGGAAAGAGAAAAATGGATAAAAACGTTGTGGTCCTTATGTACAATGGAATATCACTCAGCCATGAAATCAATGTCATAAGGATAGTAGCAGCATGATGAGTGGATTTAGGTACGACGATTCTAAGTGAAATAAGTCACACAGAAAAGGACACTTCTCATAAGGTGTCACTTATAGAGGGAATGTAAAAACCGTTACACTTGAACTGAATTACAAAACAGAACAGAGTCACACATGCAGAAAACACACTATGGCTGCTTAACGGGAAAGGTGAGGTGGGGTGATACATAAAACAAGAGTTTCAAATTAGCTCAGATACCGTTCCATAAACCCAATATGTAATAGACAAGACCTACTCCTTGCTCAGAGAAATGGACTCAACACGACCGATTCACCGAACAAGAATATATCTGACTAGTAATAATCTTAAAACCTATGTATTGATATCTCTCTGTTAGTGTGTCAAGTGGGTGTAAAGCGGCATAAACACAGCCGTGAAAAGCAGCTAAACCCCATTATAAAAATAAATCACTTTTAAAAACCCATGAAACAAAGACAGTGAAAGAGAGAGAAATTCTTACACAATTCGTTCAGGGGCTGTGATGCAAACTGCATTGACCATATCTAGACTCACAGCTGGATGAGACATAAGGGTGGACACTCTTGGGGCTGAGAGGTTTGGTGAGGTTGGGTGAGCAAACGCAGACACTTTAAAGTAATACTGCGTGCTACCCATCGCATGGGTCCCTAATCTCCAGGTTCAAGGGCATCTTCCTACATCAAAAACATGCATGAGAAACCCAGAAGATGGTACACCGTGTGATGGGGAAAGGTTTCTAAAACGCACCTCATTTATCATCTCCTTGTTCTCAGGTTCGCCATTCCAGCCACTTTACTAGCAATCTCCCTACTTGGAGCATCAGCACCTTTAACCTCCTGTTCCGTACAGGTTGCAATTTGTCCTGAGGATGAACGGGAAGACGGGGAACCAATGAGAGACTAGCTCTTGGTGTTGGGACAGGCACAGGTCACTCTATTTTCCTATCAGGAAGAAGAATTAACCACAGGCTCAGCCTGCCCCCCGGAACCAGAACAGGGCCTGAAGCCATCCTGCGCTTTTGCGGCCAGCTCCCAAAAGAGCGAGTTGTAAAATGGAGCTTCAGGGCACTGCAATTCAAAACCTGCAGAGTTATAAATGATAACTCTCGTCCACAAATATATTGAGGGAAGGCAAAGAAGAGGATTTGAAATCAAGGCAGAATTGCAGGAATCAGATTTCAGGAGGTAGATTCGAATCGCCTTTAAAGCACATGAAAAGCAGCAAAACGTTGACAATGTTGCCCTTGGTCAAAAAGGGCGTATGCGTTTTTTCCTGAATATATTCAGGAAAAAACGCATACGCCCTTTTTGGCCAACCAAGCAACCTGGAAAGGCAAATCAGCGCTACAACGAAGTCTCGCTTCCCATCGGTCAAAAGGGCCATGCTGAAAAAAGTGTCAAAACCAGAAATGCAGGACAGGCCATGTAGAAATGGGAGCCTTGCTACACTGATGGGCGGGATGTAAATTGCCAAGAGCCACTCTGGAGAAGTGTACAGTGTGTCCTGAAACATCTAAAAAACACAGCTTAGAGAGCATAGGGCACTTGCACGCATGGGGGTATAAAGTGGGAAAATTAAAAATCAGCAAGACACAAGCACCCCAAAGTTTAGGGCTGCTCTGTTGACAAGGACCTCCACTTCATTCCACCTTAAATATCCCAGGAAAGAGAAAAATGGATAAAAAAGTTGTGGTCCTTATGTACAATGGAATATCACTCAGCCATGAAATCAATGTCATAAGGATAGTAGCAGCATGATGAGTGGATTTAGGTACGACGATTCTAAGTGAAATAAGTCACACAGAAAAGGACACTTCTCATAAGGTGTCACTTATAGAGGGAATGTAAAAACCGTTACACTTGAACTGAATTACAAAACAGAACAGAGTCACACATGCAGAAAACACACTATGGCTGCTTAACGGGAAAGGTGAGGTGGGGTGATACATAAAACAAGAGTTTCAAATTAGCTCAGATACCGTTCCATAAACCCAATATGTAATAGACAAGACCTACTCCTTGCTCAGAGAAATGGACTCAACACGACCGATTCACCGAACAAGAATATATCTGACTAGTAATAATCTTAAAACCTATGTATTGATATCTCTCTGTTAGTGTGTCAAGTGGGTGTAAAGCGGCATAAACACAGCCGTGAAAAGCAGCTAAACCCCATTATAAAAATAAATCACTTTTAAAAACCCATGAAACAAAGACAGTGAAAGAGAGAGAAATTCTTACACAATTCGTTCAGGGGCTGTGATGCAAACTGCATTGACCATATCTAGACTCACAGCTGGATGAGACATAAGGGTGGACACTCTTGGGGCTGAGAGGTTTGGTGAGGTTGGGTGAGCAAACGCAGACACTTTAAAGTAATACTGCGTGCTACCCATCGCATGGGTCCCTAATCTCCAGGTTCAAGGGCATCTTCCTACATCGAAAACATGCATGAGAAACCCAGAAGATGGTACACCGTGTGATGGGGAAAGGTTTCTAAAACGCACCTCATTTATCATCTCCTTGTTCTCAGGTTCGCCATTCCAGCCACTTTACTAGCAATCTCCCTACTTGGAGCATCAGCACCTTTAACCTCCTGTTCCGTACAGGTTGCAATTTGTCCTGAGGATGAACAGGAAGACGGGGAACCAATGAGAGACTAGCTCTTGGTGTTGGGACAGGCACAGGTCACTCTATTTTCCCATCAGGAAGAAGAATTAACCACAGGCTCAGCCTGCCCCCCGGAACCAGAACAGGGCCTGAAGCCATCCTGCGCTTTTGCGGCCACCTCCCGAAAAAGCGAGTTGTAAAATGGAGCCTCAGGGCACTGCAATTCACAATCCTACAGAGTTATAAATGATAACTCTCGTCCACAAATATATTGAGGGAAGGCAAAGACGAGGAATTGAAATCAAGGCAGAATGGCAGGAAACAGATTTCAGGAGGTAGATTCGAATCACCTTTAATGCACATGAAAAGCGGTAAAACGTTGACAATGATGCCCTTGGCCAAAAAGGGCGTATGCGTTTTTTCCTGAATATATTCAGGAAAAAACGCATACGCCCTTTTTGGCCAACCAAGCAACCTGGAAAGGCAAATCAGCGCTACAAAGAAGTCTCGCTTCCCATCGGTCAAAAGGGCCATGCTGAAAAATGTGTCAAAACCAGAAATGCAGGACAGGCCATGGAGAAATGGGAGCCTTGCTACACTGATGGGCGGGATGTAAATTGCCAACAGCCACTCTCGAGAAGTGTACGGTGTGTCCTGAAACATCTAAAAAACACAGCTTAGAGAGCATAGGACACTTCCACGCATGGGGATATAAAGTGGGAAAATTAAAAATCAGCAGGACACAAGCACCCCAAAGTTTAGGGCTGCTCTGTTGACAAGGACCTCCACTTCATTCCACCTTAAATATCCCAGGAAAGCGAAAAATGGATAAAAAATTTGAGGTCCTTATGTACAATGGAATACCACTCAGCCATGAAATCAATGTCATAAGGCTAGTAGCAGCATGATGAGTGGTTTTAGGTACGACGATTCTAAGTGAAATAAGTCACACAGAAAAGGACACTTCTCATAAGGTGTCACTTATAGAGGGAATGTAAAAACCGTTACACTTGAACTGAATTACAAAACAGAACAGAGTCACACATGCGGAAAACACACTATGGCTGCTTAACGGGAAAGGTGAGGTGGGGTGATGCATAAAACAAGAGTTTCAAATTAGCTCAGATACCGTTCCATAAACCCAATATATAATAGACAAGACCTACTCCTTGCTCAGAGAACTGGACTCAACACGCCCGATTCAACGCACAAGAATATATCTGACTAGTAATAATCTTAAAACCTATGTATTGATATCTCTCTGTTAGTGTGTCAAGTGGGTGTAAAGCGGCATAAACACAGCCGTGAAAAGCAGCTAAACCCCATTATAAAAATAAATTACTTTTAAAAACCCATGAAACAAAGACAGTGAAAGAGAGAGAAAATCTTACACAATTCGTTCAGGGGCTGTGATGCAACCTGGATTGACCATATCTAGACCCACAGCTGGATGAGACATAAGGGTGGACACTCTTGGGGCTGAGAGGTTTGGTGAGGTTGGGTGAGCAAACGCAGACCCTTTAAAGTAATACTGCGTGCTACCCATCGCATGGTTCCCAAATCTCCAGGTTCAAGGGCATCTTCCTACATCGAAAACATGCATGAGAAACCCAGAAGATGGTACACCGTGTGATGGGGAAAGGTTTCTAAAACGCACCTCATTTCTCATCTCCTTGTTCTCGGGTTCGCCATTCCAGCCACTTTACTAGCAATCTCCCTACTTGGAGCATCAGCACCTTTAACCTCCTGTTCCGTACAGGTTGCAATTTGTCCAGAGGATGAACGGGAAGACGGGGAACCAATGAGAGACTAGCTCTTGGTGTTGGGACAGGCACAGGTCACTCTATTTTCCCATCAGGAAGAAGAATTAACCACAGGCTCAGCCTGCCCCCCGGAACCAGAACAGGGCCTGAAGCCATCCTGCGCTTTTGCGGCCACCTCCCGAAAAAGCGAGTTGTAAAATGGAGCCTCAGGGCACTGCAATTCACAATCCTACAGAGTTATAAATGATAACTCTCGTCCACAAATATATTGAGGGAAGGCAAAGACGAGGAATTGAAATCAAGGCAGAATTGCAGGAAACAGATTTCAGGAGGTAGATTCGAATCGCCTTTAAAGCACATGAAAAGCGGCAAATCGTTGACAATGATGCCCTTGGCCAAAAAGGGCGTATGCGTTTTTTCCTGAATATATTCAGGAAAAAACGCATACGCCCTTTTTGGCCAACCAAGCAACCTGGAAAGGCAAATCAGCGCTACAAAGAAGTCTCGCTTCCCATCGGTCAAAAGGGCCATGCTGAAAAAAGTGTCAAAACCAGAAATGCAGGACAGGCCATGGAGAAATGGGAGCCTTGCTACACTGATGGGCGGGATGTAAATTGCCAACAGCCACTCTCGAGAAGTGTACGGTGTGTCCTGAAACATCTAAAAAACACAGCTTAGAGAGCATAGGACACTTCCACGCATGGGGATATAAAGTGGGAAAATTAAAAATCAGCAGGACACAAGCACCCCAAAGTTTAGGGCTGCTCTGTTGACAAGGACCTCCACTTCATTCCACCTTAAATATCCCAGGAAAGCGAAAAATGGATAAAAAATTTGAGGTCCTTATGTACAATGGAATACCACTCAGCCATGAAATCAATGTCATAAGGCTAGTAGCAGCATGATGAGTGGTTTTAGGTACGACGATTCTAAGTGAAATAAGTCACACAGAAAAGGACACTTCTCATAAGGTGTCACTTATAGAGGGAATGTAAAAACCGTTACACTTGAACTGAATTACAAAACAGAACAGAGTCACACATGCGGAAAACACACTATGGCTGCTTAACGGGAAAGGTGAGGTGGGGTGATGCATAAAACAAGAGTTTCAAATTAGCTCAGATACCGTTCCATAAACCCAATATATAATAGACAAGACCTACTCCTTGCTCAGAGAACTGGACTCAACACGCCCGATTCAACGCACAAGAATATATCTGACTAGTAATAATCTTAAAACCTATGTATTGATATCTCTCTGTTAGTGTGTCAAGTGGGTGTAAAGCGGCATAAACACAGCCGTGAAAAGCAGCTAAACCCCATTATAAAAATAAATTACTTTTAAAAACCCATGAAACAAAGACAGTGAAAGAGAGAGAAAATCTTACACAATTCGTTCAGGGGCTGTGATGCAACCTGGATTGACCATATCTAGACCCACAGCTGGATGAGACATAAGGGTGGACACTCTTGGGGCTGAGAGGTTTGGTGAGGTTGGGTGAGCAAACGCAGACCCTTTAAAGTAATACTGCGTGCTACCCATCGCATGGTTCCCAAATCTCCAGGTTCAAGGGCATCTTCCTACATCGAAAACATGCATGAGAAACCCAGAAGATGGTACACCGTGTGATGGGGAAAGGTTTCTAAAACGCACCTCATTTCTCATCTCCTTGTTCTCGGGTTCGCCATTCCAGCCACTTTACTAGCAATCTCCCTACTTGGAGCATCAGCACCTTTAACCTCCTGTTCCGTACAGGTTGCAATTTGTCCAGAGGATGAACGGGAAGACGGGGAACCAATGAGAGACTAGCTCTTGGTGTTGGGACAGGCACAGGTCACTCTATTTTCCCATCAGGAAGAAGAATTAACCACAGGCTCAGCCTGCCCCCCGGAACCAGAACAGGGCCTGAAGCCATCCTGCGCTTTTGCGGCCACCTCCCGAAAAAGCGAGTTGTAAAATGGAGCCTCAGGGCACTGCAATTCACAATCCTACAGAGTTATAAATGATAACTCTCGTCCACAAATATATTGAGGGAAGGCAAAGACGAGGAATTGAAATCAAGGCAGAATTGCAGGAAACAGATTTCAGGAGGTAGATTCGAATCGCCTTTAAAGCACATGAAAAGCGGCAAATCGTTGACAATGATGCCCTTGGCCAAAAAGGGCGTATGCGTTTTTTCCTGAATATATTCAGGAAAAAACGCATACGCCCTTTTTGGCCAACCAAGCAACCTGGAAAGGCAAATCAGCGCTACAAAGAAGTCTCGCTTCCCATCGGTCAAAAGGGCCATGCTGAAAAAAGTGTCAAAACCAGAAATGCAGGACAGGCCATGGAGAAATGGGAGCCTTGCTACACTGATGGGCGGGATGTAAATTGCCAACAGCCACTCTCGAGAAGTGTACGGTGTGTCCTGAAACATCTAAAAAACACAGCTTAGAGAGCATAGGGCACTTCCACGCATGGGGATATAAAGTGGGAAAATTAAAAATCAGCAGGACACAAGCACCCCAAAGTTTAGGGCTGCTCTGTTGACAAGGACCTCCACTTCATTCCACCTTAAATATCCCAGGAAAGCGAAAAATGGATAAAAAATTTGAGGTCCTTATGTACAATGGAATACCACTCAGCCATGAAATCAATGTCATAAGGCTAGTAGCAGCATGATGAGTGGATTTAGGTACGACAATTCTAAGTGAAATAAGTCACACAGAAAAGGACACTTCTCATAAGGTGTCACTTATAGAGGGAATGTAAAAACCGTTACACTTGAACTGAATTACAAAACAGAACAGAGTCACACATGCGGAAAACACACTATGGCTGCTTAACGGGAAAGGTGAGGTGGGGTGATGCATAAAACAAGAGTTTCAAATTAGCTCAGATACCGTTCCATAAACCCAATATATAATAGACAAGACCTACTCCTTGCTCAGAGAACTGGACTCAACACGCCCGATTCAACGCACAAGAATATATCTGACTAGTAATAATCTTAAAACCTATGTATTGATATCTCTCTGTTAGTGTGTCAAGTGGGTGTAAAGCGGCATAAACACAGCCGTGAAAAGCAGCTAAACCCCATTATAAAAATAAATCACTTTTAAAAACCCATGAAACAAAGACAGTGAAAGAGAGAGAAATTCTTACACAATTCGTTCAGGGGCTGTGATGCAAACTGCATTGACCATATCTAGACTCACAGCTGGATGAGACATAAGGGTGGACACTCTTGGGGCTGAGAGGTTTGGTGAGGTTGGGTGAGCAAACGCAGACACTTTAAAGTAATACTGCGTGCTACCAATCGCATGGGTCCCTAATCTCCAGGTTCAAGGGCATCTTCCTACATCAAAAACATGCATGAGAAACCCAGAAGATGGTACACCGTGTGATGGGGAAAGGTTTCTAAAACGCACCTCATTTATCATCTCCTTGTTCTCAGGTTCGCCATTCCAGCCACTTTACTAGCAATCTCCCTACTTGGAGCATCAGCACCTTTAACCTCCTGTTCCGTACAGGTTGCAATTTGTCCTGAGGATGAACGGGAAGACGGGGAACCAATGAGAGACTAGCTCTTGGTGTTGGGACAGGCACAGGTCACTCTATTTTCCCATCAGGAAGAAGAATTAACCACAGGCTCAGCCTGCCCCCCGGAACCAGAACAGGGCCTGAAGCCATCCTGCGCTTTTGCGGCCACCTCCCGAAAAAGCGAGTTGTAAAATGGAGCCTCAGGGCACTGCAATTCACAATCCTACAGAGTTATAAATGATAACTCTCGTCCACAAATATATTGAGGGAAGGCAAAGATGAGGAATTGAAATCAAGGCAGAATGGCAGGAAACAGATTTCAGGAGGTAGATTCGAATCGCCTTTAATGCACATGAAAAGCGGCAAAACGTTGACAATGATGCCCTTGGCCAAAAAGGGCGTATGCGTTTTTTCCTGAATATATTCAGGAAAAAACGCATACGCCCTTTTTGGCCAACCAAGCAACCTGGAAAGGCAAATCAGCGCTACAAAGAAGTCTCGCTTCCCATCGGTCAAAAGGGCCATGCTGAAAAATGTGTCAAAACCAGAAATGCAGGACAGGCCATGGAGAAATGGGAGCCTTGCTACACTGATGGGCGGGATGTAAATTGCCAACAGCCACTCTCGAGAAGTGTACGGTGTGTCCTGAAACATCTAAAAAACACAGCTTAGAGAGCATAGGACACTTCCACGCATGGGGATATAAAGTGGGAAAATTAAAAATCAGCAGGACAAAAGCACCCCAAAGTTTAGGGCTGCTCTGTTGACAAGGACCTCCACTTCATTCCACCTTAAATATCCCAGGAAAGCGAAAAATGGATAAAAAATTTGAGGTCCTTATGTACAATGGAATACCACTCAGCCATGAAATCAATGTCATAAGGCTAGTAGCAGCATGATGAGTGGATTTAGGTAGGACGATTCTAAGTGAAATAAGTCACACAGAAAAGGACACTTCTCATAAGGTGTCACTTATAGAGGGAATGTAAAAACCGTTACACTTGAACTGAATTACAAAACAGAACAGAGTCACACATGCGGAAAACACACTATGGCTGCTTAACGGGAAAGGTGAGGTGGGGTGATGCATAAAACAAGAGTTTCAAATTAGCTCAGATACCGTTCCATAAACCCAATATATAATAGACAAGACCTACTCCTTGCTCAGAGAACTGGACTCAACACGCCCGATTCAACGCACAAGAATATATCTGACTAGTAATAATCTTAAAACCTATGTATTGATATCTCTCTGTTAGTCTGTCAAGTGGGTGTAAAGCGGCATAAACACAGCCGTGAAAAGCAGCTAAACCCCATTATAAAAATAAATTACTTTTAAAAACCCATGAAACAAAGACAGTGAAAGAGAGAGAAATTCTTACACAATTCGTTCAGGGGCTGTGATGCAACCTGGATTGACCATATCTAGACCCACAGCTGGATGAGACATAAGGGTGGACAGTCTTGGAGCTGAGAGGTTTGGTGAGGTTGGGTGAGCAAACGCAGACCCTTTAAAGTAATACTGCGTGCTACCCATCGCATGGTTCCCAAATCTCCAGGTTCAAGGGCATCTTCCTACATCGAAAACATGCATGAGAAACCCAGAAGATGGTACACCGTGTGATGGGGAAAGGTTTCTAAAACGCACCTCATTTATCATCTCCTTGTTCTCAGGTTCGCCATTCCAGCCACTTTACTAGCAATCTCCCTACTTGGAGCATCAGCACCTTTAACCTCCTGTTCCGTACAGGTTGCAATTTGTCCTGAGGATGAACGGGAAGACGGGGAACCAATGAGAGACTAGCTCTTGGTGTTGGGACAGGCACAGGTCACTCTATTTTCCCATCAGGAAGAAGAATTAACCACAGGCTCAGCCTGCCCCCCGGAACCAGAACAGGGCCTGAAGCCATCCTGCGCTTTTGCGGCCACCTCCCGAAAAAGCGAGTTGTAAAATGGAGCCTCAGGGCACTGCAATTCACAATCCTACAGAGTTATAAATGATAACTCTCGTCCACAAATATATTGAGGGAAGGCAAAGATGAGGAATTGAAATCAAGGCAGAATGGCAGGAAACAGATTTCAGGAGGTAGATTCGAATCGCCTTTAATGCACATGAAAAGCGGCAAAACGTTGACAATGATGCCCTTGGCCAAAAAGGGCGTATGCGTTTTTTCCTGAATATATTCAGGAAAAAACGCATACGCCCTTTTTGGCCAACCAAGCAACCTGGAAAGGCAAATCAGCGCTACAAAGAAGTCTCGCTTCCCATCGGTCAAAAGGGCCATGCTGAAAAATGTGTCAAAACCAGAAATGCAGGACAGGCCATGGAGAAATGGGAGCCTTGCTACACTGATGGGCGGGATGTAAATTGCCAACAGCCACTCTCGAGAAGTGTACGGTGTGTCCTGAAACATCTAAAAAACACAGCTTAGAGAGCATAGGACACTTCCACGCATGGGGATATAAAGTGGGAAAATTAAAAATCAGCAGGACAAAAGCACCCCAAAGTTTAGGGCTGCTCTGTTGACAAGGACCTCCACTTCATTCCACCTTAAATATCCCAGGAAAGCGAAAAATGGATAAAAAATTTGAGGTCCTTATGTACAATGGAATACCACTCAGCCATGAAATCAATGTCATAAGGCTAGTAGCAGCATGATGAGTGGATTTAGGTAGGACGATTCTAAGTGAAATAAGTCACACAGAAAAGGACACTTCTCATAAGGTGTCACTTATAGAGGGAATGTAAAAACCGTTACACTTGAACTGAATTACAAAACAGAACAGAGTCACACATGCGGAAAACACACTATGGCTGCTTAACGGGAAAGGTGAGGTGGGGTGATGCATAAAACAAGAGTTTCAAATTAGCTCAGATACCGTTCCATAAACCCAATATATAATAGACAAGACCTACTCCTTGCTCAGAGAACTGGACTCAACACGCCCGATTCAACGCACAAGAATATATCTGACTAGTAATAATCTTAAAACCTATGTATTGATATCTCTCTGTTAGTCTGTCAAGTGGGTGTAAAGCGGCATAAACACAGCCGTGAAAAGCAGCTAAACCCCATTATAAAAATAAATTACTTTTAAAAACCCATGAAACAAAGACAGTGAAAGAGAGAGAAATTCTTACACAATTCGTTCAGGGGCTGTGATGCAACCTGGATTGACCATATCTAGACCCACAGCTGGATGAGACATAAGGGTGGACAGTCTTGGAGCTGAGAGGTTTGGTGAGGTTGGGTGAGCAAACGCAGACCCTTTAAAGTAATACTGCGTGCTACCCATCGCATGGTTCCCAAATCTCCAGGTTCAAGGGCATCTTCCTACATCGAAAACATGCATGAGAAACCCAGAAGATGGTACACCGTGTGATGGGGAAAGGTTTCTAAAACGCACCTCATTTCTCATCTCCTTGTTCTCGGGTTCGCCATTCCAGCCACTTTACTAGCAATCTCCCTACTTGGAGCATCAGCACCTTTAACCTCCTGTTCCGTACAGGTTGCAATTTGTCCAGAGGATGAACGGGAAGACGGGGAACCAATGAGAGACTAGCTCTTGGTGTTGGGACAGGCACAGGTCACTCTATTTTCCCATCAGGAAGAAGAATTAACCACAGGCTCAGCCTGCCCCCCGGAACCAGAACAGGGCCTGAAGCCATCCTGCGCTTTTGCGGCCACCTCTCGAAAAAGCGAGTTGTAAAATGGAGCCTCAGGGCACTGCAATTCACAATCCTACAGAGTTATAAATGATAACTCTCGTCCACAAATATATTGAGGGAAGGCAAAGACGAGGAATTGAAATCAAGGCAGAATGGCAGGAAACAGATTTCAGGAGGTAGATTCGAATCGCCTTTAAAGCACATGAAAAGCGGCAAATCGTTGACAATGATGCCCTTGGCCAAAAAGGGCGTATGCGTTTTTTCCTGAATATATTCAGGAAAAAACGCATACGCCCTTTTTGGCCAACCAAGCAACCTGGAAAGGCAAATCAGCGCTACAAAGAAGTCTCGCTTCCCATCGGTCAAAAGGGCCATGCTGAAAAAAGTGTCAAAACCAGAAATGCAGGACAGGCCATGGAGAAATGGGAGCCTTGCTACACTGATGGGCGGGATGTAAATTGCCAACAGCCACTCTCGAGAAGTGTACGGTGTGTCCTGAAACATCTAAAAAACACAGCTTAGAGAGCATAGGGCACTTCCACGCATGGGGATATAAAGTGGGAAAATTAAAAATCAGCAGGACACAAACACCCCAAAGTTTAGGGCTGCTCTGTTGACAAGGACCTCCACTTCATTCCACCTTAAATATCCCAGGAAAGCGAAAAATGGATAAAAAATTTGAGGTCCTTATGTACAATGGAATACCACTCAGCCATGAAATCAATGTCATAAGGCTAGTAGCAGCATGATGAGTGGATTTAGGTACGACGATTCTAAGTGAAATAAGTCACACAGAAAAGGACACTTCTCATAAGGTGTCACTTATAGAGGGAATGTAAAAACCGTTACACTTGAACTGAATTACAAAACAGAACAGAGTCACACATGCGGAAAACACACTATGGCTGCTTACCGGGAAAGGTGAGGTGGGGTGATGCATAAAACAAGAGTTTCAAATTAGCTCAGATACCGTTCCATAAACCCAATATATAATAGACAAGACCTACTCCTTGCTCAGAGAACTGGACTCAACACGCCCGATTCAACGCACAAGAATATATCTGACTAGTAATAATCTTAAAACCTATGTATTGATATCTCTCTGTTAGTCTGTCAAGTGGGTGTAAAGCGGCATAAACACAGCCGTGAAAAGCAGCTAAACCCCATTATAAAAATAAATTACTTTTAAAAACCCATGAAACAAAGACAGGGAAAGAGAGAGAAATTCTTACACAATTCGTTCAGGGGCTGTGATGCAACCTGGATTGACCATATCTAGACCCACAGCTGGATGAGACATAAGGGTGGACACTCTTGGAGCTGAGAGGTTTGGTGAGGTTGGGTGAGCAAACGCAGACCCTTTAAAGTAATACTGCGTGCTACCCATCGCATGGTTCCCAAATCTCCAGGTTCAAGGGCATCTTCCTACATCGAAAACATGCATGAGAAACCCAGAAGATGGTACACCGTGTGATGGGGAAAGGTTTCTAAAACACACCTCATTTCTCATCTCCTTGTTCTCGGGTTCGCCATTCCAGCCACTTTACTAGCAATCTCCCTACTTGGAGCATCAGCACCTTTAACCTCCTGTTCCGTACAGGTTGCAATTTGTCCAGAGGATGAACGGGAAGACGGGGAACCAATGAGAGACTAGCTCTTGGTGTTGGGACAGGCACAGGTCACTCTATTTTCCCATCAGGAAGAAGAATTAACCACAGGCTCAGCCTGCCCCCCGGAACCAGAACAGGGCCTGAAGCCATCCTGCGCTTTTGCGGCCACCTCCCGAAAAAGCGAGTTGTAAAATGGAGCCTCTGGGCACTGCAATTCACAATCCTACAGAGTTATAAATGATAACTCTCGTCCACAAATATATTGAGGGAAGGCAAAGACGAGGAATTGAAATCAAGGCAGAATTGCAGGAAACAGATTTCAGGAGGTAGATTCGAATCGCCTTTAAAGCACATGAAAAGCGGCAAATCGTTGACAATGATGCCCTTGGCCAAAAAGGGCGTATGCGTTTTTTCCTGAATATATTCAGGAAAAAACGCATACGCCCTTTTTGGCCAACCAAGCAACCTGGAAAGGCAAATCAGCGCTACAAAGAAGTCTCGCTTCCCATCGGTCAAAAGGGCCATGCTGAAAAAAGTGTCAAAACCAGAAATGCAGGACAGGCCATGGAGAAATGGGAGCCTTGCTACACTGATGGGCGGGATGTAAATTGCCAACAGCCACTCTCGAGAAGTGTACGGTGTGTCCTGAAACATCTAAAAAACACAGCTTAGAGAGCATAGGGCACTTCCACGCATGGGGATATAAAGTGGGAAAATTAAAAATCAGCAGGACACAAGCACCCCAAAGTTTAGGGCTGCTCTGTTGACAAGGACCTCCACTTCATTCCACCTTAAATATCCCAGGAAAGCGAAAAATGGATAAAAAATTTGAGGTCCTTATGTACAATGGAATACCACTCAGCCATGAAATCAATGTCATAAGGCTAGTAGCAGCATGATGAGTGGATTTAGGTACGACGATTCTAAGTGAAATAAGTCACACAGAAAAGGACACTTCTCATAAGGTGTCACTTATAGAGGGAATGTAAAAACCGTTACACTTGAACTGAATTACAAAACAGAACAGAGTCACACATGCGGAAAACACACTATGGCTGCTTAACGGGAAAGGTGAGGTGGGGTGATGCATAAAACAAGAGTTTCAAATTAGCTCAGATACCGTTCCATAAACCCAATATATAATAGACAAGACCTACTCCTTGCTCAGAGAACTGGACTCAACACGCCCGATTCAACGCACAAGAATATATCTGACTAGTAATAATCTTAAAACCTATGTATTGATATCTCTCTGTTAGTCTGTCAAGTGGGTGTAAAGCGGCATAAACACAGCCGTGAAAAGCAGCTAAACCCCATTATAAAAATAAATTACTTTTAAAAACCCATGAAACAAAGACAGTGAAAGAGAGAGAAATTCTTACACAATTCGTTCAGGGGCTGTGATGCAACCTGGATTGACCATATCTAGACCCACAGCTGGATGAGACATAAGGGTGGACACTCTTGGAGCTGAGAGGTTTGGTGAGGTTGGGTGAGCAAACGCAGACCCTTTAAAGTAATACTGCGTGCTACCCATCGCATGGTTCCCAAATCTCCAGGTTCAAGGGCATCTTCCTACATCGAAAACATGCATGAGAAACCCAGAAGATGGTACACCGTGTGATGGGGAAAGGTTTCTAAAACGCACCTCATTTCTCATCTCCTTGTTCTCGGGTTCGCCATTCCAGCCACTTTACTAGCAATCTCCCTACTTGGAGCATCAGCACCTTTAACCTCCTGTTCCGTACAGGTTGCAATTTGTCCAGAGGATGAACGGGAAGACGGGGAACCAATGAGAGACTAGCTCTTGGTGTTGGGACAGGCACAGGTCACTCTATTTTCCCATCAGGAAGAAGAATTAACCACAGGCTCAGCCTGCCCCCCGGAACCAGAACAGGGCCTGAAGCCATCCTGCGCTTTTGCGGCCACCTCCCGAAAAAGCGAGTTGTAAAATGGAGCCTCAGGGCACTGCAATTCACAATCCTACAGAGTTATAAATGATAACTCTCGTCCACAAATATATTGAGGGAAGGCAAAGACGAGGAATTGAAATCAAGGCAGAATGGCAGGAAACAGATTTCAGGAAGTAGATTCAAATCGCCTTTAAAGCACATGAAAAGCGGCAAATCGTTGACAATGATGCCCTTGGCCAAAAAGGGCGTATGCGTTTTTTCCTGAATATATTCAGGAAAAAACGCATACGCCCTTTTTGGCCAACCAAGCAACCTGGAAAGGCAAATCAGCGCTACAAAGAAGTCTCGCTTCCCATCGGTCAAAAGGGCCATGCTGAAAAAAGTGTCAAAACCAGAAATGCAGGACAGGCCATGGAGAAATGGGAGCCTTGCTACACTGATGGGCGGGATGTAAATTGCCAACAGCCACTCTGGAGAAGTGTACGGTGTGTCCTGAAACATCTAAAAAACACAGCTTAGAGAGCATAGGGCACTTCCACGCATGGGGTGATAAAGTGGGAAAATTAAAAATCAGCAGGACACAAGCACCCCAAAGTTTAGGGCTGCTCTGTTGACAAGGACCTCCACTTCATTCCACCTTAAATATCCCAGGAAAGCGAAAAATGGATAAAAAATTTGAGGTCCTTATGTACAATGGAATACCACTCAGCCATGAAATCAATGTCATAAGGCTAGTAGCAGCATGATGAGTGGATTTAGGTACGACGATTCTAAGTGAAATAAGTCACACAGAAAAGGACACTTCTCATAAGGTGTCACTTATAGAGGGAATGTAAAAACCGTTACACTTGAACTGAATTACAAAACAGAACAGAGTCACACATGCGGAAAACACACTATGGCTGCTTAACGGGAAAGGTGAGGTGGGGTGATGCATAAAACAAGAGTTTCAAATTAGCTCAGATACCGTTCCATAAACCCAATATATAATAGACAAGACCTACTCCTTGCTCAGAGAACTGGACTCAACACGCCCGATTCAACGCACAAGAATATATCTGACTAGTAATAATCTTAAAACCTATGTATTGATATCTCTCTGTTAGTCTGTCAAGTGGGTGTAAAGCGGCATAAACACAGCCGTGAAAAGCAGCTAAACCCCATTATAAAAATAAATTACTTTTAAAAACCCATGAAACAAAGACAGTGAAAGAGAGAGAAATTCTTACACAATTCGTTCAGGGGCTGTGATGCAACCTGGATTGACCATATCTAGACCCACAGCTGGATGAGACATAAGGGTGGACACTCTTGGGGCTGAGAGGTTTGGTGAGGTTGGGTGAGCAAACGCAGACCCTTTAAAGTAATACTGCGTGCTACCCATCGCATGGTTCCCAAATCTCCAGGTTCAAGGGCATCTTCCTACATCGAAAACATGCATGAGAAACCCAGAAGATGGTACACCGTGTGATGGGGAAAGGTTTCTAAAACGCACCTCATTTCTCATCTCCTTGTTCTCGGGTTCGCCATTCCAGCCACTTTACTAGCAATCTCCCTACTTGGAGCATCAGCACCTTTAACCTCCTGTTCCGTACAGGTTGCAATTTGTCCAGAGGATGAACGGGAAGACGGGGAACCAATGAGAGACTAGCTCTTGGTGTTGGGACAGGCACAGGTCACTCTATTTTCCCATCAGGAAGAAGAATTAACCACAGGCTCAGCCTGCCCCCCGGAACCAGAACAGGGCCTGAAGCCATCCTGTGCTTTTGCGGCCACCTCCCGAAAAAGCGAGTTGTAAAATGGAGCCTCAGGGCACTGCAATTCACAATCCTACAGAGTTATAAATGATAACTCTCGTCCACAAATATATTGAGGGAAGGCAAAGACGAGGAATTGAAATCAAGGCAGAATTGCAGGAAACAGATTTCAGGAGGTAGATTCGAATCGCCTTTAAAGCACATGAAAAGCGGCAAATCGTTGACAATGATGCCCTTGGCCAAAAAGGGCGTATGCGTTTTTTCCTGAATATATTCAGGAAAAAACGCATACGCCCTTTTTGGCCAACCAAGCAACCTGGAAAGGCAAATCAGCGCTACAAAGAAGTCTCGCTTCCCATCGGTCAAAAGGGCCATGCTGAAAAAAGTGTCAAAACCAGAAATGCAGGACAGGCCATGGAGAAATGGGAGCCTTGCTACACTGATGGGCAGGATGTAAATTGCCAACAGCCACTCTCGAGAAGTGTACGGTGTGTCCTGAAACATCTAAAAAACACAGCTTAGAGAGCATAGGGCACTTCCACGCATGGGGATATAAAGTGGGAAAATTAAAAATCAGCAGGACACAAGCACCCCAAAGTTTAGGGCTGCTCTGTTGACAAGGACCTCCACTTCATTCCACCTTAAATATCCCAGGAAAGCGAAAAATGGATAAAAAATTTGAGGTCCTTATGTACAATGGAATACCACTCAGCCATGAAATCAATGTCATAAGGCTAGTAGCAGCATGATGAGTGGATTTAGGTACGACGATTCTAAGTGAAATAAGTCACACAGAAAAGGACACTTCTCATAAGGTGTCACTTATAGAGGGAATGTAAAAACCGTTACACTTGAACTGAATTACAAAACAGAACAGAGTCACACATGCGGAAAACACACTATGGCTGCTTAACGGGAAAGGTGAGGTGGGGTGATGCATAAAACAAGAGTTTCAAATTAGCTCAGATACCGTTCCATAAACCCAATATATAATAGACAAGACCTACTCCTTGCTCAGAGAACTGGACTCAACACGCCCGATTCAACGCACAAGAATATATCTGACTAGTAATAATCTTAAAACCTATGTATTGATATCTCTCTGTTAGTCTGTCAAGTGGGTGTAAAGCGGCATAAACACAGCCGTGAAAAGCAGCTAAACCCCATTATAAAAATAAATTACTTTTAAAAACCCATGAAACAAAGACAGTGAAAGAGAGAGAAATTCTTACACAATTCGTTCAGGGGCTGTGATGCAACCTGGATTGACCATATCTAGACCCACAGCTGGATGAGACATAAGGGTGGACACTCTTGGAGCTGAGAGGTTTGGTGAGGTTGGGTGAGCAAACGCAGACCCTTTAAAGTAATACTGCGTGCTACCCATCGCATGGTTCCCAAATCTCCAGGTTCAAGGGCATCTTCCTACATCGAAAACATGCATGAGAAACCCAGAAGATGGTACACCGTGTGATGGGGAAAGGTTTCTAAAACGCACCTCATTTCTCATCTCCTTGTTCTCGGGTTCGCCATTCCAGCCACTTTACTAGCAATCTCCCTACTTGGAGCATCAGCACCTTTAACCTCCTGTTCCGTACAGGTTGCAATTTGTCCAGAGGATGAACGGGAAGACGGGGAACCAATGAGAGACTAGCTCTTGGTGTTGGGACAGGCACAGGTCACTCTATTTTCCCATCAGGAAGAAGAATTAACCACAGGCTCAGCCTGCCCCCCGGAACCAGAACAGGGCCTGAAGCCATCCTGCGCTTTTGCGGCCACCTCCCGAAAAAGCGAGTTGTAAAATGGAGCCTCAGGGCACTGCAATTCACAATCCTACAGAGTTATAAATGATAACTCTCGTCCACAAATATATTGAGGGAAGGCAAAGACGAGGAATTGAAATCAAGGCAGAATGGCAGGAAACAGATTTCAGGAAGTAGATTCAAATCGCCTTTAAAGCACATGAAAAGCGGCAAATCGTTGACAATGATGCCCTTGGCCAAAAAGGGCGTATGCGTTTTTTCCTGAATATATTCAGGAAAAAACGCATACGCCCTTTTTGGCCAACCAAGCAACCTGGAAAGGCAAATCAGCGCTACAAAGAAGTCTCGCTTCCCATCGGTCAAAAGGGCCATGCTGAAAAAAGTGTCAAAACCAGAAATGCAGGACAGGCCATGGAGAAATGGGAGCCTTGCTACACTGATGGGCGGGATGTAAATTGCCAACAGCCACTCTGGAGAAGTGTACGGTGTGTCCTGAAACATCTAAAAAACACAGCTTAGAGAGCATAGGGCACTTCCACGCATGGGGATATAAAGTGGGAAAATTAAAAATCAGCAGGACACAAGCACCCCAAAGTTTAGGGCTGCTCTGTTGACAAGGACCTCCACTTCATTCCACCTTAAATATCCCAGGAAAGCGAAAAATGGATAAAAAATTTGAGGTCCTTATGTACAATGGAATACCACTCAGCCATGAAATCAATGTCATAAGGCTAGTAGCAGCATGATGAGTGGATTTAGGTACGACGATTCTAAGTGAAATAAGTCACACAGAAAAGGACACTTCTCATAAGGTGTCACTTATAGAGGGAATGTAAAAACCGTTACACTTGAACTGAATTACAAAACAGAACAGAGTCACACATGCGGAAAACACACTATGGCTGCTTAACGGGAAAGGTGAGGTGGGGTGATGCATAAAACAAGAGTTTCAAATTAGCTCAGATACCGTTCCATAAACCCAATATATAATAGACAAGACCTACTCCTTGCTCAGAGAACTGGACTCAACACGCCCGATTCAACGCACAAGAATATATCTGACTAGTAATAATCTTAAAACCTATGTATTGATATCTCTCTGTTAGTCTGTCAAGTGGGTGTAAAGCGGCATAAACACAGCCGTGAAAAGCAGCTAAACCCCATTATAAAAATAAATTACTTTTAAAAACCCATGAAACAAAGACAGTGAAAGAGAGAGAAATTCTTACACAATTCGTTCAGGGGCTGTGATGCAACCTGGATTGACCATATCTAGACCCACAGCTGGATGAGACATAAGGGTGGACACTCTTGGGGCTGAGAGGTTTGGTGAGGTTGGGTGAGCAAACGCAGACCCTTTAAAGTAATACTGCGTGCTACCCATCGCATGGTTCCCAAATCTCCAGGTTCAAGGGCATCTTCCTACATCGAAAACATGCATGAGAAACCCAGAAGATGGTACACCGTGTGATGGGGAAAGGTTTCTAAAACGCACCTCATTTCTCATCTCCTTGTTCTCGGGTTCGCCATTCCAGCCACTTTACTAGCAATCTCCCTACTTGGAGCATCAGCACCTTTAACCTCCTGTTCCGTACAGGTTGCAATTTGTCCAGAGGATGAACGGGAAGACGGGGAACCAATGAGAGACTAGCTCTTGGTGTTGGGACAGGCACAGGTCACTCTATTTTCCCATCAGGAAGAAGAATTAACCACAGGCTCAGCCTGCCCCCCGGAACCAGAACAGGGCCTGAAGCCATCCTGTGCTTTTGCGGCCACCTCCCGAAAAAGCGAGTTGTAAAATGGAGCCTCAGGGCACTGCAATTCACAATCCTACAGAGTTATAAATGATAACTCTCGTCCACAAATATATTGAGGGAAGGCAAAGACGAGGAATTGAAATCAAGGCAGAATTGCAGGAAACAGATTTCAGGAGGTAGATTCGAATCGCCTTTAAAGCACATGAAAAGCGGCAAATCGTTGACAATGATGCCCTTGGCCAAAAAGGGCGTATGCGTTTTTTCCTGAATATATTCAGGAAAAAACGCATACGCCCTTTTTGGCCAACCAAGCAACCTGGAAAGGCAAATCAGCGCTACAAAGAAGTCTCGCTTCCCATCGGTCAAAAGGGCCATGCTGAAAAAAGTGTCAAAACCAGAAATGCAGGACAGGCCATGGAGAAATGGGAGCCTTGCTACACTGATGGGCAGGATGTAAATTGCCAACAGCCACTCTCGAGAAGTGTACGGTGTGTCCTGAAACATCTAAAAAACACAGCTTAGAGAGCATAGGGCACTTCCACGCATGGGGATATAAAGTGGGAAAATTAAAAATCAGCAGGACACAAGCACCCCAAAGTTTAGGGCTGCTCTGTTGACAAGGACCTCCACTTCATTCCACCTTAAATATCCCAGGAAAGCGAAAAATGGATAAAAAATTTGAGGTCCTTATGTACAATGGAATACCACTCAGCCATGAAATCAATGTCATAAGGCTAGTAGCAGCATGATGAGTGGATTTAGGTACGACGATTCTAAGTGAAATAAGTCACACAGAAAAGGACACTTCTCATAAGGTGTCACTTATAGAGGGAATGTAAAAACCGTTACACTTGAACTGAATTACAAAACAGAACAGAGTCACACATGCGGAAAACACACTATGGCTGCTTAACGGGAAAGGTGAGGTGGGGTGATGCATAAAACAAGAGTTTCAAATTAGCTCAGATACCGTTCCATAAACCCAATATATAATAGACAAGACCTACTCCTTGCTCAGAGAACTGGACTCAACACGCCCGATTCAACGCACAAGAATATATCTGACTAGTAATAATCTTAAAACCTATGTATTGATATCTCTCTGTTAGTCTGTCAAGTGGGTGTAAAGCGGCATAAACACAGCCGTGAAAAGCAGCTAAACCCCATTATAAAAATAAATTACTTTTAAAAACCCATGAAACAAAGACAGTGAAAGAGAGAGAAATTCTTACACAATTCGTTCAGGGGCTGTGATGCAACCTGGATTGACCATATCTAGACCCACAGCTGGATGAGACATAAGGGTGGACACTCTTGGGGCGGAGAGGTTTGGTGAGGTTGGGTGAGCAAACGCAGACCCTTTAAAGTAATACTGCGTGCTACCCATCGCATGGGTCCCAAATCTCCAGGTTCAAGGGCATCTTCCTACATCGAAAACATGCATGAGAAACCCAGAAGATGGTACACCGTGTGATGGGGAAAGGTTTCTAAAACGCACCTCATTTCTCATCTCCTTGTGCTCGGGTTCGCCATTCCAGCCACTTTACTAGCAATCTCCCTACTTGGAGCATCAGCACCTTTAACCTCCTGTTCCGTACAGGTTGCAATTTGTCCTGAGGATGAACGGGAAGACGGGGAACCAATGAGAGACTAGCTCTTGGTGTTGGGACAGGCACAGGTCACTCTATTTTCCCATCAGGAAGAAGAATTAACCACAGGCTCAGCCTGCCCCCCGGAACCAGAACAGGGCCTGAAGCCATCCTGCGCTTTTGCGGCCAGCTCCCAAAAAAGCGACTTGTAAAATGGAGCTTCAGGGCACTGCAATTCACAAACCTGCAGAGTTATAAATGATAACTCTCGTCCACAAATATATTGAGGGAAGGCAAAGAAGAGGATTTGAAATCAAGGCAGAATTGCAGGAAACAGATTTCAGGAGGTAGATTCGAATCGCCTTTAAAGCACATGAAAAGCGGCAAAACGTTGACAATGATGCCCTTGGCCAAAAAGGGCGTATGCGTTTTTTCCTGAATATATTCAGGAAAAAACGCATACGCCCTTTTTGGCCAACCAAGCAACCTGGAAAGGCAAATCAGCGCTAGAAAGAAGTCTCGCTTCCCATCGGTCAAAAGGGCCATGCTGAAAAAAGTGTCAAAACCAGAAATGCAGGACAGGCCATGGAGAAATGGGAGCCTTGCTACACTGATGGGCGGGATGTAAATCGCCAACAGCCACTCTCGAGAAGTGTACGGTGTGTCCTGAAACATCTAAAAAACACAGCTTAGAGAGCATAGGGCACTTCCACGCATGGGGGGATAAAGTGGGAAAATTGAAAATCAGCAAGACACAAGCACCCCAAAGTTTAGGGCTGCTCTGTTGACAAGGACCTCCACTTCATTCCACCTTAAATATCCCAGGAAAGCGAAAAATGGATCAAAAAGTTGTGGTCCTTATGTACAATGGAATATCACTCAGCCATGAAATCAATGTCATAAGGCTAGTAGCAGCATGATGAGTGGATTTAGGTAAGACGATTCTAAGTGAAATAAGTCACACAGAAAAGGACACTTCTCATAAGGTGTCACTTATAGAGGGAATGTAAAAACCGTTACACTTGAACTGAATTACAAAACAGAACAGAGTCACACATGCAGAAAACACACTATGGCTGCTTAACGGGAAAGGTGAGGTGGGGTGATACATAAAACAAGAGTTTCAAATTAGCTCAGATACCGTTCCATAAACCCAATATGTAATAGACAAGACCTACTCCTTGCTCAGAGAACTGGACTCAACACGCCCGATTCACCGCACAAGAATATATCTGACTAGTAATAATCTGAAAACCTATGTATTGATATCTCTCTGTTAGTGTGTCAAGTGGGTGTAAAGCGGCATAAACACAGCCGTGAAAAGCAGCTAAACCCCATTATAAAAATAAATTACTTTTAAAAACCCATGAAACAAAGACAGGGAAAGAGAGAGAAATTCTTACACAATTCGTTCAGGGGCTGTGATGCAACCTGGATTGACCATATCTAGACCCACAGCTGGATGAGACATAAGGGTGGACACTCTTGGGGCTGAGAGGTTTGGTGAGGTTGGGTGAGCAAACGCAGACCCTTTGAAGTAATACTGCGTGCTACCCATCGCATGGGTCCCAAATCTCCAGGTTCAAGGGCATCTTCCTACATCGAAAACATGCATGAGAAACCCAGAAGATGGTACACCGTGTGATGGGGAAAGGTTTCTAAAACGCACCTTATTTCTCATCTCCTTGTGCTCGGGTTCGCCATTCCAGCCACTTTACTAGCAATCTCCCTACTTGGAGCATCAGCACCTTTAACCTCCTGTTCCGTACAGGTTGCAATTTGTCCTGAGGATGAACGGGAAGACGGGGAACCAATGAGAGACTAGCTCTTGGTGTTGGGACAGGCACAGGTCACTCTATTTTCCCATCAGGAAGAAGAATTAACCACAGGCTCAGCCTGCCCCCCGGAACCAGAACAGGGCCTGAAGCCATCCTGCGCTTTTGCGGCCACCTCCCGAAAAAGCGACTTGTAAAATGGAGCTTCAGGGCACTGCAATTCACAAACCTGCAGAGTTATAAATGATAACTCTCGTCCACAAATATATTGAGGGAAGGCAAAGAAGAGGATTTGAAATCAAGGCAGAATTGCAGGAAACAGATTTCAGGAGGTAGGTTCGAATCGCCTTTAAAGCACATGAAAAGCGGCAAAACGTTGACAATGATGCCCTTGGCCAAAAAGGGCGTATGCGTTTTTTCCTGAATATATTCAGGAAAAAACGCATACGCCCTTTTTGGCCAACCAAGCAACCTGGAAAGGCAAATCAGCGCTACAAAGAAGTCTCGCTTCCCATCGGTCAAAAGGGCCATGCTGAAAAAAGTGTCAAAACCAGAAATGCAGGACAGGCCATGGAGAAATGGGAGCCTTGCTACACTGATGGGCGGGATGTAAATTGCCAACAGCCACTCTCGAGAAGTGTACGGTGTGTCCTGAAACATCTAAAAAACACAGCTTAGAGAGCATAGGGCACTTCCACGCATGGGGATATAAAGTGGGAAAATTAAAAATCAGCAGGACACAAGCACCCCAAAGTTTAGGGCTGCTCTGTTGACAAGGACCTCCACTTCATTCCACCTTAAATATCCCAGGAAAGCGAAAAATGGATAAAAAATTTGAGGTCCTTATGTACAATGGAATACCACTCAGCCATGAAATCAATGTCATAAGGCTAGTAGCAGCATGATGAGTGGATTTAGGTACGACGATTCTAAGTGAAATAAGTCACACAGAAAAGGACACTTCTCATAAGGTGTCACTTATAGAGGGAATGTAAAAACCGTTACACTTGAACTGAATTACAAAACAGAACAGAGTCACACATGCGGAAAACACACTATGGCTGCTTAACGGGAAAGGTGAGGTGGGGTGATGCATAAAACAAGAGTTTCAAATTAGCTCAGATACCGTTCCATAAACCCAATATATAATAGACAAGACCTACTCCTTGCTCAGAGAACTGGACTCAACACGCCCGATTCAACGCACAAGAATATATCTGACTAGTAATAATCTTAAAACCTATGTATTGATATCTCTCTGTTAGTCTGTCAAGTGGGTGTAAAGCGGCATAAACACAGCCGTGAAAAGCAGCTAAACCCCATTATAAAAATAAATTACTTTTAAAAACCCATGAAACAAAGACAGTGAAAGAGAGAGAAATTCTTACACAATTCGTTCAGGGGCTGTGATGCAACCTGGATTGACCATATCTAGACCCACAGCTGGATGAGACATAAGGGTGGACACTCTTGGGGCTGAGAGGTTTGGTGAGGTTGGGTGAGCAAACGCAGACCCTTTAAAGTAATACTGCGTGCTACCCATCGCATGGTCCCCAAATCTCCAGGTTCAAGGGCATCTTCCTACATCGAAAACATGCATGAGAAACCCAGAAGATGGTACACCGTGTGATGGGGAAAGGTTTCTAAAACGCACCTCATTTCTCATCTCCTTGTTCTCGGGTTCGCCATTCCAGCCACTTTACTAGCAATCTCCCTACTTGGAGCATCAGCACCTTTAACCTCCTGTTCCGTACAGGTTGCAATTTGTCCAGAGGATGAACGGGAAGACGCGGAACCAATGAGAGACTAGCTCTTGGTGTTGGGACAGGCACAGGTCACTCTATTTTCCCATCAGGAAGAAGAATTAACCACAGGCTCAGCCTGCCCCCCGGAACCAGAACAGGGCCTGAAGCCATCCTGCGCTTTTGCGGCCACCTCCCGAAAAAGCGAGTTGTAAAATGGAGCCTCAGGGCACTGCAATTCACAATCCTACAGAGTTATAAATGATAACTCTCGTCCACAAATATATTGAGGGAAGGCAAAGACGAGGAATTGAAATCAAGGCAGAATTGCAGGAAACAGATTTCAGGAGGTAGATTCGAATCGCCTTTAAAGCACATGAAAAGCGGCAAATCGTTGACAATGATGCCCTTGGCCAAAAAGGGCGTATGCGTTTTTTCCTGAATATATTCAGGAAAAAACGCATACGCCCTTTTTGGCCAACCAAGCAACCTGGAAAGGCAAATCAGCGCTACAAAGAAGTCTCGCTTCCCATCGGTCAAAAGGGCCATGCTGAAAAAAGTGTCAAAACCAGAAATGCAGGACAGGCCATGGAGAAATGGGAGCCTTGCTACACTGATGGGCGGGATGTAAATTGCCAACAGCCACTCTCGAGAAGTGTACGGTGTGTCCTGAAACATCTAAAAAACACAGCTTAGAGAGCATAGGGCACTTCCACGCATGGGGATATAAAGTGGGAAAATTAAAAATCAGCAGGACACAAGCACCCCAAAGTTTAGGGCTGCTCTGTTGACAAGGACCTCCACTTCATTCCACCTTAAATATCCCAGGAAAGCGAAAAATGGATAAAAAATTTGAGGTCCTTATGTACAATGGAATACCACTCAGCCATGAAATCAATGTCATAAGGCTAGTAGCAGCATGATGAGTGGATTTAGGTACGACGATTCTAAGTGAAATAAGTCACACAGAAAAGGACACTTCTCATAAGGTGTCACTTATAGAGGGAATGTAAAAACCGTTACACTTGAACTGAATTACAAAACAGAACAGAGTCACACATGCGGAAAACACACTATGGCTGCTTAACGGGAAAGGTGAGGTGGGGTGATGCATAAAACAAGAGTTTCAAATTAGCTCAGATACCGTTCCATAAACCCAATATATAATAGACAAGACCTACTCCTTGCTCAGAGAACTGGACTCAACACGCCCGATTCAACGCACAAGAATATATCTGACTAGTAATAATCTTAAAACCTATGTATTGATATCTCTCTGTTAGTCTGTCAAGTGGGTGTAAAGCGGCATAAACACAGCCGTGAAAAGCAGCTAAACCCCATTATAAAAATAAATTACTTTTAAAAACCCATGAAACAAAGACAGTGAAAGAGAGAGAAATTCTTACACAATTCGTTCAGGGGCTGTGATGCAACCTGGATTGACCATATCTAGACCCACAGCTGGATGAGACATAAGGGTGGACACTCTTGGAGCTGAGAGGTTTGGTGAGGTTGGGTGAGCAAACGCAGACCCTTTAAAGTAATACTGCGTGCTACCCATCGCATGGTTCCCAAATCTCCAGGTTCAAGGGCATCTTCCTACATCGAAAACATGCATGAGAAACCCAGAAGATGGTACACCGTGTGATGGGGAAAGGTTTCTAAAACGCACCTCATTTCTCATCTCCTTGTTCTCGGGTTCGCCATTCCAGCCACTTTACTAGCAATCTCCCTACTTGGAGCATCAGCACCTTTAACCTCCTGTTCCGTACAGGTTGCAATTTGTCCAGAGGATGAACGGGAAGACGGGGAACCAATGAGAGACTAGCTCTTGGTGTTGGGACAGGCACAGGTCACTCTATTTTCCCATCAGGAAGAAGAATTAACCACAGGCTCAGCCTGCCCCCCGGAACCAGAACAGGGCCTGAAGCCATCCTGCGCTTTTGCGGCCACCTCCCGAAAAAGCGAGTTGTAAAATGGAGCCTCAGGGCACTGCAATTCACAATCCTACAGAGTTATAAATGATAACTCTCGTCCACAAATATATTGAGGGAAGGCAAAGACGAGGAATTGAAATCAAGGCAGAATTGCAGGAAACAGATTTCAGGAGGTAGATTCGAATCGCCTTTAAAGCACATGAAAAGCGGCAAATCGTTGACAATGATGCCCTTGGCCAAAAAGGGCGTATGCGTTTTTTCCTGAATATATTCAGGAAAAAACGCATACGCCCTTTTTGGCCAACCAAGCAACCTGGAAAGGCAAATCAGCGCTACAAAGAAGTCTCGCTTCCCATCGGTCAAAAGGGCCATGCTGAAAAAAGTGTCAAAACCAGAAATGCAGGACAGGCCATGGAGAAATGGGAGCCTTGCTACACTGATGGGCGGGATGTAAATTGCCAACAGCCACTCTCGAGAAGTGTATGGTGTGTCCTGAAACATCTAAAAAACACAGCTTAGAGAGCATAGGGCACTTCCACGCATGGGGATATAAAGTGGGAAAATTAAAAATCAGCAGGACACAAGCACCCCAAAGTTTAGGGCTGCTCTGTTGACAAGGACCTCCACTTCATTCCACCTTAAATATCCCAGGAAAGCGAAAAATGGATAAAAAATTTGAGGTCCTTATGTACAATGGAATACCACTCAGCCATGAAATCTATGTCATAAGGCTAGTAGCAGCATGATGAGTGGATTTAGGTACGACGATTCTAAGTGAAATAAGTCACACAGAAAAGGACACTTCTCATAAGGTGTCACTTATAGAGGGAATGTAAAAACCGTTACACTTGAACTGAATTACAAAACAGAACAGAGTCACACATGCGGAAAACACACTATGGCTGCTTAACGGGAAAGGTGAGGTGGGGTGATGCATAAAACAAGAGTTTCAAATTAGCTCAGATACCGTTCCATAAACCCAATATATAATAGACAAGACCTACTCCTTGCTCAGAGAACTGGACTCAACACGCCCGATTCAACGCACAAGAATATATCTGACTAGTAATAATCTTAAAACCTATGTATTGATATCTCTCTGTTAGTCTGTCAAGTGGGTGTAAAGCGGCATAAACACAGCCGTGAAAAGCAGCTAAACCCCATTATAAAAATAAATTACTTTTAAAAACCCATGAAACAAAGACAGTGAAAGAGAGAGAAATTCTTACACAATTCGTTCAGGGGCTGTGATGCAACCTGGATTGACCATATCTAGACCCACAGCTGGATGAGACATAAGGGTGGACACTCTTGGGGCTGAGAGGTTTGGTGAGGTTGGGTGAGCAAACGCAGACCCTTTAAAGTAATACTGCGTGCTACCCATCGCATGGTCCCCAAATCTCCAGGTTCAAGGGCATCTTCCTACATCGAAAACATGCATGAGAAACCCAGAAGATGGTACACCGTGTGATGGGGAACGGTTTCTAAAACGCACCTCATTTCTCATCTCCTTGTTCTCGGGTTCGCCATTCCAGCCACTTTACTAGCAATCTCCCTACTTGGAGCATCAGCACCTTTAACCTCCTGTTCCGTACAGGTTGCAATTTGTCCAGAGGATGAACGGGAAGACGGGGAACCAATGAGAGACTAGCTCTTGGTGTTGGGACAGGCACAGGTCACTCTATTTTCCCATCAGGAAGAAGAATTAACCACAGGCTCAGCCTGCCCCCCGGAACCAGAACAGGGCCTGAAGCCATCCTGCGCTTTTGCGGCCACCTCCCGAAAAAGCGAGTTGTAAAATGGAGCCTCAGGGCACTGCAATTCACAATCCTACAGAGTTATAAATGATAACTCTCGTCCACAAATATATTGAGGGAAGGCAAAGACGAGGATTTGAAATCAAGGCAGAATTGCAGGAAACAGATTTCAGGAGGTAGATTCGAATCGCCTTTAAAGCACATGAAAAGCGGCAAATCGTTGACAATGATGCCCTTGGCCAAAAAGGGCGTATGCCTTTTTTCCTGAATATATTCAGGAAAAAACGCATACGCTCTTTTTGGCCAACCAAGCAACCTGGAAAGGCAAATCAGCGCTACAAAGAAGTCTCGCTTCCCATCGGTCAAAAGGGCCATGCTGAAAAAAGTGTCAAAACCAGAAATGCAGGACAGGCCATGGAGAAATGGGAGCCTTGCTACACTGATGGGCGGGATGTAAATTGCCAACAGCCACTCTCGAGAAGTGTACGGTGTGTCCTGAAACATCTAAAAAACACAGCTTAGAGAGCATAGGGCACTTCCACGCATGGGGATATAAAGTGGGAAAATTAAAAATCAGCAGGACACAAGCACCCCAAAGTTTAGGGCTGCTCTGTTGACAAGGACCTCCACTTCATTCCACCTTAAATATCCCAGGAAAGCGAAAAATGGATAAAAAATTTGAGGTCCTTATGTACAATGGAATACCACTCAGCCATGAAATCAATGTCATAAGGCTAGTAGCAGCATGATGAGTGGATTTAGGTACGACGATTCTAAGTGAAATAAGTCACACAGAAAAGGACACTTCTCATAAGGTGTCACTTATAGAGGGAATGTAAAAACCGTTACACTTGAACTGAATTACAAAACAGAACAGAGTCACACATGCGGAAAACACACTATGGCTGCTTAACGGGAAAGGTGAGGTGGGGTGATGCATAAAACAAGAGTTTCAAATTAGCTCAGATACCGTTCCATAAACCCAATATATAATAGACAAGACCTACTCCTTGCTCAGAGAACTGGACTCAACACGCCCGATTCAACGCACAAGAATATATCTGACTAGTAATAATCTTAAAACCTATGTATTGATATCTCTCTGTTAGTCTGTCAAGTGGGTGTAAAGCGGCATAAACACAGCCGTGAAAAGCAGCTAAACCCCATTATAAAAATAAATTACTTTTAAAAACCCATGAAACAAAGACAGTGAAAGAGAGAGAAATTCTTACACAATTCGTTCAGGGGCTGTGATGCAACCTGGATTGACCATATCTAGACCCACAGCTGGATGAGACATAAGGGTGGACACTCTTGGGGCGGAGAGGTTTGGTGAGGTTGGGTGAGCAAACGCAGACCCTTTAAAGTAATCCTGCGTGCTACCCATCGCATGGGTCCCAAATCTCCAGGTTCAAGGGCATCTTCCTACATCGAAAACATGCATGAGAAACCCAGAAGATGGTACACCGTGTGATGGGGAAAGGTTTCTAAAACGCACCTCATTTCTCATCTCCTTGTGCTCGGGTTCGCCATTCCAGCCACTTTACTAGCAATCTCCCTACTTGGAGCATCAGCACCTTTAACCTCCTGTTCCGTACAGGTTGCAATTTGTCCAGAGGATGAACGGGAAGACGGGGAACCAATGAGAGACTAGCTCTTGGTGTTGGGACAGGCACAGGTCACTCTATTTTCCCATCAGGAAGAAGAATTAACCACAGGCTCAGCCTGCCCCCCGGAACCAGAACAGGGCCTGAAGCCATCCTGCGCTTTTGCGGCCACCTCCCGAAAAAGCGAGTTGTAAAATGGAGCCTCAGGGCACTGCAATTCACAATCCTACAGAGTTATAAATGATAACTCTCGTCCACAAATATATTGAGGGAAGGCAAAGACGAGGATTTGAAATCAAGGCAGAATTGCAGGAAACAGATTTCAGGAGGTAGATTCGAATCGCCTTTAAAGCACATGAAAAGCGGCAAATCGTTGACAATGATGCCCTTGGCCAAAAAGGGCGTATGCCTTTTTTCCTGAATATATTCAGGAAAAAACGCATACGCCCTTTTTGGCCAACCAAGCAACCTGGAAAGGCAAATCAGCGCTACAAAGAAGTCTCGCTTCCCATCGGTCAAAAGGGCCATGCTGAAAAAAGTGTCAAAACCAGAAATGCAGGACAGGCCATGGAGAAATGGGAGCCTTGCTACACTGATGGGCGGGATGTAAATTGCCAACAGCCACTCTCGAGAAGTGTACGGTGTGTCCTGAAACATCTAAAAAACACAGCTTAGAGAGCATAGGGCACTTCCACGCATGGGGATATAAAGTGGGAAAATTAAAAATCAGCAGGACACAAGCACCCCAAAGTTTAGGGCTGCTCTGTTGACAAGGACCTCCACTTCATTCCACCTTAAATATCCCAGGAAAGCGAAAAATGGATAAAAAATTTGAGGTCCTTATGTACAATGGAATACCACTCAGCCATGAAATCAATGTCATAAGGCTAGTAGCAGCATGATGAGTGGATTTAGGTACGACGATTCTAAGTGAAATAAGTCACACAGAAAAGGACACTTCTCATAAGGTGTCACTTATAGAGGGAATGTAAAAACCGTTACACTTGAACTGAATTACAAAACAGAACAGAGTCACACATGCGGAAAACACACTATGGCTGCTTAACGGGAAAGGTGAGGTGGGGTGATGCATAAAACAAGAGTTTCAAATTAGCTCAGATACCGTTCCATAAACCCAATATATAATAGACAAGACCTACTCCTTGCTCAGAGAACTGGACTCAACACGCCCGATTCAACGCACAAGAATATATCTGACTAGTAATAATCTTAAAACCTATGTATTGATATCTCTCTGTTAGTCTGTCAAGTGGGTGTAAAGCGGCATAAACACAGCCGTGAAAAGCAGCTAAACCCCATTATAAAAATAAATTACTTTTAAAAACCCATGAAACAAAGACAGTGAAAGAGAGAGAAATTCTTACACAATTCGTTCAGGGGCTGTGATGCAACCTGGATTGACCATATCTAGACCCACAGCTGGATGAGACATAAGGGTGGACACTCTTGGGGCGGAGAGGTTTGGTGAGGTTGGGTGAGCAAACGCAGACCCTTTAAAGTAATCCTGCGTGCTACCCATCGCATGGGTCCCAAATCTCCAGGTTCAAGGGCATCTTCCTACATCGAAAACATGCATGAGAAACCCAGAAGATGGTACACCGTGTGATGGGGAAAGGTTTCTAAAACGCACCTCATTTCTCATCTCCTTGTGCTCGGGTTCGCCATTCCAGCCACTTTACTAGCAATCTCCCTACTTGGAGCATCAGCACCTTTAACCTCCTGTTCCGTACAGGTTGCAATTTGTCCTGAGGATGAACGGGAAGACGGGGAACCAATGAGAGACTAGCTCTTGGTGTTGGGACAGGCACAGGTCACTCTATTTTCCCATCAGGAAGAAGAATTAACCACAGGCTCAGCCTGCCCCCCGGAACCAGAACAGGGCCTGAAGCCATCCTGCGCTTTTGCGGCCAGCTCCCAAAAAAGCGACTTGTAAAATGGAGCTTCAGGGCACTGCAATTCACAAACCTGCAGAGTTATAAATGATAACTCTCGTCCACAAATATATTGAGGGAAGGCAAAGAAGAGGATTTGAAATCAAGGCAGAATTGCAGGAAACAGATTTCAGGAGGTAGATTCGAATCGCCTTTAAAGCACATGAAAAGCGGCAAAACGTTGACAATGATGCCCTTGGCCAAAAAGGGCGTATGCGTTTTTTCCTGAATATATTCAGGAAAAAACGCATACGCCCTTTTTGGCCAACCAAGCAACCTGGAAAGGCAAATCAGCGCTAGAAAGAAGTCTCGCTTCCCATCGGTCAAAAGGGCCATGCTGAAAAAAGTGTCAAAACCAGAAATGCAGGACAGGCCATGGAGAAATGGGAGCCTTGCTACACTGATGGGCGGGATGTAAATCGCCAACAGCCACTCTCGAGAAGTGTACGGTGTGTCCTGAAACATCTAAAAAACACAGCTTAGAGAGCATAGGGCACTTCCACGCATGGGGGGATAAAGTGGGAAAATTGAAAATCAGCAAGACACAAGCACCCCAAAGTTTAGGGCTGCTCTGTTGACAAGGACCTCCACTTCATTCCACCTTAAATATCCCAGGAAAGCGAAAAATGGATCAAAAAGTTGTGGTCTTTATGTACAATGGAATATCACTCAGCCATGAAATCAATGTCATAAGGCTAGTAGCAGCATGATGAGTGGATTTAGGTAAGACGATTCTAAGTGAAATAAGTCACACAGAAAAGGACACTTCTCATAAGGTGTCACTTATAGAGGGAATGTAAAAACCGTTACACTTGAACTGAATTACAAAACAGAACAGAGTCACACATGCAGAAAACACACTATGGCTGCTTAACGGGAAAGGTGAGGTGGGGTGATACATAAAACAAGAGTTTCAAATTAGCTCAGATACCGTTCCATAAACCCAATATGTAATAGACAAGACCTACTCCTTGCTCAGAGAACTGGACTCAACACGCCCGATTCACCGCACAAGAATATATCTGACTAGTAATAATCTGAAAACCTATGTATTGATATCTCTCTGTTAGTGTGTCAAGTGGGTGTAAAGCGGCATAAACACAGCCGTGAAAAGCAGCTAAACCCCATTATAAAAATAAATTACTTTTAAAAACCCATGAAACAAAGACAGGGAAAGAGAGAGAAATTCTTACACAATTCGTTCAGGGGCTGTGATGCAACCTGGATTGACCATATCTAGACCCACAGCTGGATGAGACATAAGGGTGGACACTCTTGGGGCTGAGAGGTTTGGTGAGGTTGGGTGAGCAAACGCAGACCCTTTGAAGTAATACTGCGTGCTACCCATCGCATGGGTCCCAAATCTCCAGGTTCAAGGGCATCTTCCTACATCGAAAACATGCATGAGAAACCCAGAAGATGGTACACCGTGTGATGGGGAAAGGTTTCTAAAACGCACCTTATTTCTCATCTCCTTGTGCTCGGGTTCGCCATTCCAGCCACTTTACTAGCAATCTCCCTACTTGGAGCATCAGCACCTTTAACCTCCTGTTCCGTACAGGTTGCAATTTGTCCTGAGGATGAACGGGAAGACGGGGAACCAATGAGAGACTAGCTCTTGGTGTTGGGACAGGCACAGGTCACTCTATTTTCCCATCAGGAAGAAGAATTAACCACAGGCTCAGCCTGCCCCCCGGAACCAGAACAGGGCCTGAAGCCATCCTGCGCTTTTGCGGCCACCTCCCGAAAAAGCGACTTGTAAAATGGAGCTTCAGGGCACTGCAATTCACAAACCTGCAGAGTTATAAATGATAACTCTCGTCCACAAATATATTGAGGGAAGGCAAAGAAGAGGATTTGAAATCAAGGCAGAATTGCAGGAAACAGATTTCAGGAGGTAGGTTCGAATCGCCTTTAAAGCACATGAAAAGCGGCAAAACGTTGACAATGATGCCCTTGGCCAAAAAGGGCGTATGCGTTTTTTCCTGAATATATTCAGGAAAAAACGCATACGCCCTTTTTGGCCAACCAAGCAACCTGGAAATGCAAATCAGCGCTACAAAGAAGTCTCGCTTCCCATCGGTCAAAAGGGCCATGCTGAAAAAAGTGTCAAAACCAGAAATGCAGGACAGGCCATGGAGAAATGGGAGCCTTGCTACACTGATGGGCGGGATGTAAATTGCCAACAGCCACTCTCGAGAAGTGTACGGTGTGTCCTGAAACATCTAAAAAACACAGCTTAGAGAGCATAGGGCACTTCCACGCATGGGGATATAAAGTGGGAAAATTAAAAATCAGCAGGACACAAGCACCCCAAAGTTTAGGGCTGCTCTGTTGACAAGGACCTCCACTTCATTCCACCTTAAATATCCCAGGAAAGCGAAAAATGGATAAAAAATTTGAGGTCCTTATGTACAATGGAATACCACTCAGCCATGAAATCAATGTCATAAGGCTAGTAGCAGCATGATGAGTGGATTTAGGTACGACGATTCTAAGTGAAATAAGTCACACAGAAAAGGACACTTCTCATAAGGTGTCACTTATAGAGGGAATGTAAAAACCGTTACACTTGAACTGAATTACAAAACAGAACAGAGTCACACATGCGGAAAACACACTATGGCTGCTTAACGGGAAAGGTGAGGTGGGGTGATGCATAAAACAAGAGTTTCAAATTAGCTCAGATACCGTTCCATAAACCCAATATATAATAGACAAGACCTACTCCTTGCTCAGAGAACTGGACTCAACACGCCCGATTCAACGCACAAGAATATATCTGACTAGTAATAATCTTAAAACCTATGTATTGATATCTCTCTGTTAGTCTGTCAAGTGGGTGTAAAGCGGCATAAACACAGCCGTGAAAAGCAGCTAAACCCCATTATAAAAATAAATTACTTTTAAAAACCCATGAAACAAAGACAGTGAAAGAGAGAGAAATTCTTACACAATTCGTTCAGGGGCTGTGATGCAACCTGGATTGACCATATCTAGACCCACAGCTGGATGAGACATAAGGGTGGACACTCTTGGCGCTGAGAGGTTTGGTGAGGTTGGGTGAGCAAACGCAGACCCTTTAAAGTAATACTGCGTGCTACCCATCGCATGGTCCCCAAATCTCCAGGTTCAAGGGCATCTTCCTACATCGAAAACATGCATGAGAAACCCAGAAGATGGTACACCGTGTGATGGGGAAAGGTTTCTAAAACGCACCTCATTTCTCATCTCCTTGTTCTCGGGTTCGCCATTCCAGCCACTTTACTAGCAATCTCCCTACTTGGAGCATCAGCACCTTTAACCTCCTGTTCCGTACAGGTTGCAATTTGTCCAGAGGATGAACGGGAAGACGCGGAACCAATGAGAGACTAGCTCTTGGTGTTGGGACAGGCACAGGTCACTCTATTTTCCCATCAGGAAGAAGAATTAACCACAGGCTCAGCCTGCCCCCCGGAACCAGAACAGGGCCTGAAGCCATCCTGCGCTTTTGCGGCCACCTCCCGAAAAAGCGAGTTGTAAAATGGAGCCTCAGGGCACTGCAATTCACAATCCTACAGAGTTATAAATGATAACTCTCGTCCACAAATATATTGAGGGAAGGCAAAGACGAGGAATTGAAATCAAGGCAGAATTGCAGGAAACAGATTTCAGGAGGTAGATTCGAATCGCCTTTAAAGCACATGAAAAGCGGCAAATCGTTGACAATGATGCCCTTGGCCAAAAAGGGCGTATGCGTTTTTTCCTGAATATATTCAGGAAAAAACGCATACGCCCTTTTTGGCCAACCAAGCAACCTGGAAAGGCAAATCAGCGCTACAAAGAAGTCTCGCTTCCCATCGGTCAAAAGGGCCATGCTGAAAAAAGTGTCAAAACCAGAAATGCAGGACAGGCCATGGAGAAATGGGAGCCTTGCTACACTGATGGGCGGGATGTAAATTGCCAACAGCCACTCTCGAGAAGTGTACGGTGTGTCCTGAAACATCTAAAAAACACAGCTTAGAGAGCATAGGGCACTTCCACGCATGGGGATATAAAGTGGGAAAATTAAAAATCAGCAGGACACAAGCACCCCAAAGTTTAGGGCTGCTCTGTTGACAAGGACCTCCACTTCATTCCACCTTAAATATCCCAGGAAAGCGAAAAATGGATAAAAAATTTGAGGTCCTTATGTACAATGGAATACCACTCAGCCATGAAATCAATGTCATAAGGCTAGTAGCAGCATGATGAGTGGATTTAGGTACGACGATTCTAAGTGAAATAAGTCACACAGAAAAGGACACTTCTCATAAGGTGTCACTTATAGAGGGAATGTAAAAACCGTTACACTTGAACTGAATTACAAAACAGAACAGAGTCACACATGCGGAAAACACACTATGGCTGCTTAACGGGAAAGGTGAGGTGGGGTGATGCATAAAACAAGAGTTTCAAATTAGCTCAGATACCGTTCCATAAACCCAATATATAATAGACAAGACCTACTCCTTGCTCAGAGAACTGGACTCAACACGCCCGATTCAACGCACAAGAATATATCTGACTAGTAATAATCTTAAAACCTATGTATTGATATCTCTCTGTTAGTCTGTCAAGTGGGTGTAAAGCGGCATAAACACAGCCGTGAAAAGCAGCTAAACCCCATTATAAAAATAAATTACTTTTAAAAACCCATGAAACAAAGACAGTGAAAGAGAGAGAAATTCTTACACAATTCGTTCAGGGGCTGTGATGCAACCTGGATTGACCATATCTAGACCCACAGCTGGATGAGACATAAGGGTGGACACTCTTGGAGCTGAGAGGTTTGGTGAGGTTGGGTGAGCAAACGCAGACCCTTTAAAGTAATACTGCGTGCTACCCATCGCATGGTTCCCAAATCTCCAGGTTCAAGGGCATCTTCCTACATCGAAAACATGCATGAGAAACCCAGAAGATGGTACACCGTGTGATGGGGAAAGGTTTCTAAAACGCACCTCATTTCTCATCTCCTTGTTCTCGGGTTCGCCATTCCAGCCACTTTACTAGCAATCTCCCTACTTGGAGCATCAGCACCTTTAACCTCCTGTTCCGTACAGGTTGCAATTTGTCCAGAGGATGAACGGGAAGACGGGGAACCAATGAGAGACTAGCTCTTGGTGTTGGGACAGGCACAGGTCACTCTATTTTCCCATCAGGAAGAAGAATTAACCACAGGCTCAGCCTGCCCCCCGGAACCAGAACAGGGCCTGAAGCCATCCTGCGCTTTTGCGGCCACCTCCCGAAAAAGCGAGTTGTAAAATGGAGCCTCAGGGCACTGCAATTCACAATCCTACAGAGTTATAAATGATAACTCTCGTCCACAAATATATTGAGGGAAGGCAAAGACGAGGAATTGAAATCAAGGCAGAATTGCAGGAAACAGATTTCAGGAGGTAGATTCGAATCGCCTTTAAAGCACATGAAAAGCGGCAAATCGTTGACAATGATGCCCTTGGCCAAAAAGGGCGTATGCGTTTTTTCCTGAATATATTCAGGAAAAAACGCATACGCCCTTTTTGGCCAACCAAGCAACCTGGAAAGGCAAATCAGCGCTACAAAGAAGTCTCGCTTCCCATCGGTCAAAAGGGCCATGCTGAAAAAAGTGTCAAAACCAGAAATGCAGGACAGGCCATGGAGAAATGGGAGCCTTGCTACACTGATGGGCGGGATGTAAATTGCCAACAGCCACTCTCGAGAAGTGTATGGTGTGTCCTGAAACATCTAAAAAACACAGCTTAGAGAGCATAGGGCACTTCCACGCATGGGGATATAAAGTGGGAAAATTAAAAATCAGCAGGACACAAGCACCCCAAAGTTTAGGGCTGCTCTGTTGACAAGGACCTCCACTTCATTCCACCTTAAATATCCCAGGAAAGCGAAAAATGGATAAAAAATTTGAGGTCCTTATGTACAATGGAATACCACTCAGCCATGAAATCTATGTCATAAGGCTAGTAGCAGCATGATGAGTGGATTTAGGTACGACGATTCTAAGTGAAATAAGTCACACAGAAAAGGACACTTCTCATAAGGTGTCACTTATAGAGGGAATGTAAAAACCGTTACACTTGAACTGAATTACAAAACAGAACAGAGTCACACATGCGGAAAACACACTATGGCTGCTTAACGGGAAAGGTGAGGTGGGGTGATGCATAAAACAAGAGTTTCAAATTAGCTCAGATACCGTTCCATAAACCCAATATATAATAGACAAGACCTACTCCTTGCTCAGAGAACTGGACTCAACACGCCCGATTCAACGCACAAGAATATATCTGACTAGTAATAATCTTAAAACCTATGTATTGATATCTCTCTGTTAGTCTGTCAAGTGGGTGTAAAGCGGCATAAACACAGCCGTGAAAAGCAGCTAAACCCCATTATAAAAATAAATTACTTTTAAAAACCCATGAAACAAAGACAGTGAAAGAGAGAGAAATTCTTACACAATTCGTTCAGGGGCTGTGATGCAACCTGGATTGACCATATCTAGACCCACAGCTGGATGAGACATAAGGGTGGACACTCTTGGGGCTGAGAGGTTTGGTGAGGTTGGGTGAGCAAACGCAGACCCTTTAAAGTAATACTGCGTGCTACCCATCGCATGGTCCCCAAATCTCCAGGTTCAAGGGCATCTTCCTACATCGAAAACATGCATGAGAAACCCAGAAGATGGTACACCGTGTGATGGGGAACGGTTTCTAAAACGCACCTCATTTCTCATCTCCTTGTTCTCGGGTTCGCCATTCCAGCCACTTTACTAGCAATCTCCCTACTTGGAGCATCAGCACCTTTAACCTCCTGTTCCGTACAGGTTGCAATTTGTCCAGAGGATGAACGGGAAGACGGGGAACCAATGAGAGACTAGCTCTTGGTGTTGGGACAGGCACAGGTCACTCTATTTTCCCATCAGGAAGAAGAATTAACCACAGGCTCAGCCTGCCCCCCGGAACCAGAACAGGGCCTGAAGCCATCCTGCGCTTTTGCGGCCACCTCCCGAAAAAGCGAGTTGTAAAATGGAGCCTCAGGGCACTGCAATTCACAATCCTACAGAGTTATAAATGATAACTCTCGTCCACAAATATATTGAGGGAAGGCAAAGACGAGGATTTGAAATCAAGGCAGAATTGCAGGAAACAGATTTCAGGAGGTAGATTCGAATCGCCTTTAAAGCACATGAAAAGCGGCAAATCGTTGACAATGATGCCCTTGGCCAAAAAGGGCGTATGCCTTTTTTCCTGAATATATTCAGGAAAAAACGCATACGCCCTTTTTGGCCAACCAAGCAACCTGGAAAGGCAAATCAGCGCTACAAAGAAGTCTCGCTTCCCATCGGTCAAAAGGGCCATGCTGAAAAAAGTGTCAAAACCAGAAATGCAGGACAGGCCATGGAGAAATGGGAGCCTTGCTACACTGATGGGCGGGATGTAAATTGCCAACAGCCACTCTCGAGAAGTGTACGGTGTGTCCTGAAACATCTAAAAAACACAGCTTAGAGAGCATAGGGCACTTCCACGCATGGGGATATAAAGTGGGAAAATTAAAAATCAGCAGGACACAAGCACCCCAAAGTTTAGGGCTGCTCTGTTGACAAGGACCTCCACTTCATTCCACCTTAAATATCCCAGGAAAGCGAAAAATGGATAAAAAATTTGAGGTCCTTATGGACAATGGAATACCACTCAGCCATGAAATCAATGTCATAAGGCTAGTAGCAGCATGATGAGTGGATTTAGGTACGACGATTCTAAGTGAAATAAGTCACACAGAAAAGGACACTTCTCATAAGGTGTCACTTATAGAGGGAATGTAAAAACCGTTACACTTGAACTGAATTACAAAACAGAACAGAGTCACACATGCGGAAAACACACTATGGCTGCTTAACGGGAAAGGTGAGGTGGGGTGATGCATAAAACAAGAGTTTCAAATTAGCTCAGGTACCGTTCCATAAACCCAATATATAATAGACAAGACCTACTCCTTGCTCAGAGAACTGGACTCAACACGCCCGATTCAACGCACAAGAATATATCTGACTAGTAATAATCTTAAAACCTATGTATTGATATCTCTCTGTTAGTCTGTCAAGTCGGTGTAAAGCGGCATAAACACAGCCGTGAAAAGCAGCTAAACCCCATTATAAAAATAAATTACTTTTAAAAACCCATGAAACAAAGACAGTGAAAGAGAGAGAAATTCTCACACAATTCGTTCAGGGGCTGTGATGCAACCTGGATTGACCATATCTAGACCCACAGCTGGATGAGACATAAGGGTGGACACTCTTGGGGCTGAGAGGTTTGGTGAGGTTGGGTGAGCAAACGCAGACCCTTTAAAGTAATACTGCGTGCTACCCATCGCATGGTTCCCAAATCTCCAGGTTCAAGGGCATCTTCCTACATCGAAAACATGCATGAGAAACCCAGAAGATGGTACACCGTGTGATGGGGAACGGTTTCTAAAACGCACCTCATTTCTCATCTCCTTGTTCTCGGGTTCGCCATTCCAGCCACTTTACTAGCAATCTCCCTACTTGGAGCATCAGCACCTTTAACCTCCTGTTCCGTACAGGTTGCAATTTGTCCAGAGGATGAACGGGAAGACGGGGAACCAATGAGAGACTAGCTCTTGGTGTTGGGACAGGCACAGGTCACTCTATTTTCCCATCAGGAAGAAGAATTAACCACAGGCTCAGCCTGCCCCCCGGAACCAGAACAGGGCCTGAAGCCATCCTGCGCTTTTGCGGCCACCTCCCGAAAAAGCGAGTTGTAAAATGGAGCCTCAGGGCACTGCAATTCACAATCCTACAGAGTTATAAATGATAACTCTCGTCCACAAATATATTGAGGGAAGGCAAAGACGAGGAATTGAAATCAAGGCAGAATTGCAGGAAACAGATTTCAGGAGGTAGATTCGAATCGCCTTTAAAGCACATGAAAAGCGGCAAATCGTTGACAATGATGCCCTTGGCCAAAAAGGGCGTATGCGTTTTTTCCTGAATATATTCAGGAAAAAACGCATACGCCCTTTTTGGCCAACCAAGCAACCTGGAAAGGCAAATCAGCGCTACAAAGAAGTCTCGCTTCCCATCGGTCAAAAGGGCCATGCTGAAAAAAGTGTCAAAACCAGAAATGCAGGACAGGCCATGGAGAAATGGGAGCCTTGCTACACTGATGGGCGGGATGTAAATTGCCAACAGCCACTCTCGAGAAGTGTACGGTGTGTCCTGAAACATCTAAAAAACACAGCTTAGAGAGCATAGGGCACTTCCACGCATGGGGATATAAAGTGGGAAAATTAAAAATCAGCAGGACACAAGTACCCCAAAGTTTAGGGCTGCTCTGTTGACAAGGACCTCCACTTCATTCCACCTTAAATATCCCAGGAAAGCGAAAAATGGATAAAAAATTTGAGGTCCTTATGGACAATGGAATACCACTCAGCCATGAAATCAATGTCATAAGGCTAGTAGCAGCATGATGAGTGGATTTAGGTACGACGATTCTAAGTGAAATAAGTCACACAGAAAAGGACACTTCTCATAAGGTGTCACTTATAGAGGGAATGTAAAAACCGTTACACTTGAACTGAATTACAAAACAGAACAGAGTCACACATGCGGAAAACACACTATGGCTGCTTAACGGGAAAGGTGAGGTGGGGTGATGCATAAAACAAGAGTTTCAAATTAGCTCAGATACCGTTCCATAAACCCAATATATAATAGACAAGACCTACTCCTTGCTCAGAGAACTGGACTCAACACGCCCGATTCAACGCACAAGAATATATCTGACTAGTAATAATCTTAAAACCTATGTATTGATATCTCTCTGTTAGTCTGTCAAGTGGGTGTAAAGCGGCATAAACACAGCCGTGAAAAGCAGCTAAACCCCATTATAAAAATAAATTACTTTTAAAAACCCATGAAACAAAGACAGTGAAAGAGAGAGAAATTCTTACACAATTCGTTCAGGGGCTGTGATGCAACCTGGATTGACCATATCTAGACCCACAGCTGGATGAGACATAAGGGTGGACACTCTTGGGGCTGAGAGGTTTGGTGAGGTTGGGTGAGCAAACGCAGACCCTTTAAAGTAATACTGCGTGCTACCCATCGCATGGTTCCCAAATCTCCAGGTTCAAGGGCATCTTCCTACATCGAAAACATGCATGAGAAACCCAGAAGATGGTACACCGTGTGATGGGGAAAGGTTTCTAAAACGCACCTCATTTCTCATCTCCTTGTTCTCGGGTTCGCCATTCCAGCCACTTTACTAGCAATCTCCCTACTTGGAGCATCAGCACCTTTAACCTCCTGTTCCGTACAGGTTGCAATTTGTCCAGAGGATGAACGGGAAGACGGGGAACCAATGAGAGACTAGCTCTTGGTGTTGGGACAGGCACAGGTCACTCTATTTTCCCATCAGGAAGAAGAATTAACCACAGGCTCAGCCTGCCCCCCGGAACCAGAACAGGGCCTGAAGCCATCCTGCGCTTTTGCGGCCACCTCCCGAAAAAGCGAGTTGTAAAATGGAGCCTCAGGGCACTGCAATTCACAATCCTACAGAGTTATAAATGATAACTCTCGTCCACAAATATATTGAGGGAAGGCAAAGACGAGGAATTGAAATCAAGGCAGAATTGCAGGAAACAGATTTCAGGAGGTAGATTCGAATCGCCTTTAAAGCACATGAAAAGCGGCAAATCGTTGACAATGATGCCCTTGGCCAAAAAGGGCGTATGCGTTTTTTCCTGAATATATTCAGGAAAAAACGCATACGCCCTTTTTGGCCAACCAAGCAACCTGGAAAGGCAAATCAGCGCTACAAAGAAGTCTCGCTTCCCATCGGTCAAAAGGGCCATGCTGAAAAAAGTGTCAAAACCAGAAATGCAGGACAGGCCATGGAGAAATGGGAGCCTTGCTACACTGATGGGCGGGATGTAAATTGCCAACAGCCACTCTCGAGAAGTGTACGGTGTGTCCTGAAACATCTAAAAAACACAGCTTAGAGAGCATAGGGCACTTCCACGCATGGGGATATAAAGTGGGAAAATTAAAAATCAGCAGGACACAAGCACCCCAAAGTTTAGGGCTGCTCTGTTGACAAGGACCTCCACTTCATTCCACCTTAAATATCCCAGGAAAGCGAAAAATGGATAAAAAATTTGAGGTCCTTATGTACAATGGAATACCACTCAGCCATGAAATCAATGTCATAAGGCTAGTAGCAGCATGATGAGTGGATTTAGGTACGACGATTCTAAGTGAAATAAGTCACACAGAAAAGGACACTTCTCATAAGGTGTCACTTATAGAGGGAATGTAAAAACCGTTACACTTGAACTGAATTACAAAACAGAACAGAGTCACACATGCGGAAAACACACTATGGCTGCTTAACGGGAAAGGTGAGGTGGGGTGATGCATAAAACAAGAGTTTCAAATTAGCTCAGATACCGTTCCATAAACCCAATATATAATAGACAAGACCTACTCCTTGCTCAGAGAACTGGACTCAACACGCCCGATTCAACGCACAAGAATATATCTGACTAGTAATAATCTTAAAACCTATGTATTGATATCTCTCTGTTAGTCTGTCAAGTGGGTGTAAAGCGGCATAAACACAGCCGTGAAAAGCAGCTAAACCCCATTATAAAAATAAATTACTTTTAAAAACCCATGAAACAAAGACAGTGAAAGAGAGAGAAATTCTTACACAATTCGTTCAGGGGCTGTGATGCAACCTGGATTGACCATATCTAGACCCACAGCTGGATGAGACATAAGGGTGGACACTCTTGGGGCTGAGAGGTTTGGTGAGGTTGGGTGAGCAAACGCAGACCCTTTAAAGTAATACTGCGTGCTACCCATCGCATGGTTCCCAAATCTCCAGGTTCAAGGGCATCTTCCTACATCGAAAACATGCATGAGAAACCCAGAAGATGGTACACCGTGTGATGGGGAAAGGTTTCTAAAACGCACCTCATTTCTCATCTCCTTGTTCTCGGGTTCGCCATTCCAGCCACTTTACTAGCAATCTCCCTACTTGGAGCATCAGCACCTTTAACCTCCTGTTCCGTACAGGTTGCAATTTGTCCAGAGGATGAACGGGAAGACGGGGAACCAATGAGAGACTAGCTCTTGGTGTTGGGACAGGCACAGGTCACTCTATTTTACCATCAGGAAGAAGAATTAACCACAGGCTCAGCCTGCCCCCCGGAACCAGAACAGGGCCTGAAGCCATCCTGCGCTTTTGCGGCCACCTCCCGAAAAAGCGAGTTGTAAAATGGAGCCTCAGGGCACTGCAATTCACAATCCTACAGAGTTATAAATGATAACTCTCGTCCACAAATATATTGAGGGAAGGCAAAGACGAGGAATTGAAATCAAGGCAGAATTGCAGGAAACAGATTTCAGGAGGTAGATTCGAATCGCCTTTAAAGCACATGAAAAGCGGCAAATCGTTGACAATGATGCCCTTGGCCAAAAAGGGCGTATGCGTTTTTTCCTGAATATATTCAGGAAAAAACGCATACGCCCTTTTTGGCCAACCAAGCAACCTGGAAAGGCAAATCAGCGCTACAAAGAAGTCTCGCTTCCCATCGGTCAAAAGGGCCATGCTGAAAAAAGTGTCAAAACCAGAAATGCAGGACAGGCCATGGAGAAATGGGAGCCTTGCTACACTGATGGGCGGGATGTAAATTGCCAACAGCCACTCTCGAGAAGTGTACGGTGTGTCCTGAAACATCTAAAAAACACAGCTTAGAGAGCATAGGGCACTTCCACGCATGGGGATATAAAGTGGGAAAATTAAAAATCAGCAGGACACAAGCACCCCAAAGTTTAGGGCTGCTCTGTTGACAAGGACCTCCACTTCATTCCACCTTAAATATCCCAGGAAAGCGAAAAATGGATAAAAAATTTGAGGTCCTTATGTACAATGGAATACCACTCAGCCATGAAATCAATGTCATAAGGCTAGTAGCAGCATGATGAGTGGATTTAGGTACGACGATTCTAAGTGAAATAAGTCACACAGAAAAGGACACGTCTCATAAGGTGTCACTTATAGAGGGAATGTAAAAACCGTTACACTTGAACTGAATTACAAAACAGAACAGAGTCACACATGCGGAAAACACACTATGGCTGCTTAACGGGAAAGGTGAGGTGGGGTGATGCATAAAACAAGAGTTTCAAATTAGCTCAGATACCGTTCCATAAACCCAATATATAATAGACAAGACCTACTCCTTGCTCAGAGAACTGGACTCAACACGCCCGATTCAACGCACAAGAATATATCTGACTAGTAATAATCTTAAAACCTATGTATTGATATCTCTCTGTTAGTCTGTCAAGTGGGTGTAAAGCGGCATAAACACAGCCGTGAAAAGCAGCTAAACCCCATTATAAAAATAAATTACTTTTAAAAACCCATGAAACAAAGACAGTGAAAGAGAGAGAAATTCTTACACAATTCGTTCAGGGGCTGTGATGCAACCTGGATTGACCATATCTAGACCCACAGCTGGATGAGACATAAGGGTGGACACTCTTGGGGCTGAGAGGTTTGGTGAGGTTGGGTGAGCAAACGCAGACCCTTTAAAGTAATACTGCGTGCTACCCATCGCATGGTTCCCAAATCTCCAGGTTCAAGGGCATCTTCCTACATCGAAAACATGCATGAGAAACCCAGAAGATGGTACACCGTGTGATGGGGAAAGGTTTCTAAAACGCACCTCATTTCTCATCTCCTTGTTCTCGGGTTCGCCATTCCAGCCACTTTACTAGCAATCTCCCTACTTGGAGCATCAGCACCTTTAACCTCCTGTTCCGTACAGGTTGCAATTTGTCCAGAGGATGAACGGGAAGACGGGGAACCAATGAGAGACTAGCTCTTGGTGTTGGGACAGGCACAGGTCACTCTATTTTACCATCAGGAAGAAGAATTAACCACAGGCTCAGCCTGCCCCCCGGAACCAGAACAGGGCCTGAAGCCATCCTGCGCTTTTGCGGCCACCTCCCGAAAAAGCGAGTTGTAAAATGGAGCCTCAGGGCACTGCAATTCACAATCCTACAGAGTTATAAATGATAACTCTCGTCCACAAATATATTGAGGGAAGGCAAAGACGAGGAATTGAAATCAAGGCAGAATTGCAGGAAACAGATTTCAGGAGGTAGATTCGAATCGCCTTTAAAGCACATGAAAAGCGGCAAATCGTTGACAATGATGCCCTTGGCCAAAAAGGGCGTATGCGTTTTTTCCTGAATATATTCAGGAAAAAACGCATACGCCCTTTTTGGCCAACCAAGCAACCTGGAAAGGCAAATCAGCGCTACAAAGAAGTCTCGCTTCCCATCGGTCAAAAGGGCCATGCTGAAAAAAGTGTCAAAACCAGAAATGCAGGACAGGCCATGGAGAAATGGGAGCCTTGCTACACTGATGGGCGGGATGTAAATTGCCAACAGCCACTCTCGAGAAGTGTACGGTGTGTCCTGAAACATCTAAAAAACACAGCTTAGAGAGCATAGGGCACTTCCACGCATGGGGATATAAAGTGGGAAAATTAAAAATCAGCAGGACACAAGCACCCCAAAGTTTAGGGCTGCTCTGTTGACAAGGACCTCCACTTCATTCCACCTTAAATATCCCAGGAAAGCGAAAAATGGATAAAAAATTTGAGGTCCTTATGTACAATGGAATACCACTCAGCCATGAAATCAATGTCATAAGGCTAGTAGCAGCATGATGAGTGGATTTAGGTACGACGATTCTAAGTGAAATAAGTCACACAGAAAAGGACACGTCTCATAAGGTGTCACTTATAGAGGGAATGTAAAAACCGTTACACTTGAACTGAATTACAAAACAGAACAGAGTCACACATGCGGAAAACACACTATGGCTGCTTAACGGGAAAGGTGAGGTGGGGTGATGCATAAAACAAGAGTTTCAAATTAGCTCAGATACCGTTCCATAAACCCAATATATAATAGACAAGACCTACTCCTTGCTCAGAGAACTGGACTCAACACGCCCGATTCAACGCACAAGAATATATCTGACTAGTAATAATCTTAAAACCTATGTATTGATATCTCTCTGTTAGTCTGTCAAGTGGGTGTAAAGCGGCATAAACACAGCCGTGAAAAGCAGCTAAACCCCATTATAAAAATAAATTACTTTTAAAAACCCATGAAACAAAGACAGTGAAAGAGAGAGAAATTCTTACACAATTCGTTCAGGGGCTGTGATGCAACCTGGATTGACCATATCTAGACCCACAGCTGGATGAGACATAAGGGTGGACACTCTTGGGGCTGAGAGGTTTGGTGAGGTTGGGTGAGCAAACGCAGACCCTTTAAAGTAATACTGCGTGCTACCCATCGCATGGTTCCCAAATCTCCAGGTTCAAGGGCATCTTCCTACATCGAAAACATGCATGAGAAACCCAGAAGATGGTACACCGTGTGATGGGGAAAGGTTTCTAAAACGCACCTCATTTCTCATCTCCTTGTTCTCGGGTTCGCCATTCCAGCCACTTTACTAGCAATCTCCCTACTTGGAGCATCAGCACCTTTAACCTCCTGTTCCGTACAGGTTGCAATTTGTCCAGAGGATGAACGGGAAGACGGGGAACCAATGAGAGACTAGCTCTTGGTGTTGGGACAGGCACAGGTCACTCTATTTTACCATCAGGAAGAAGAATTAACCACAGGCTCAGCCTGCCCCCCGGAACCAGAACAGGGCCTGAAGCCATCCTGCGCTTTTGCGGCCACCTCCCGAAAAAGCGAGTTGTAAAATGGAGCCTCAGGGCACTGCAATTCACAATCCTACAGAGTTATAAATGATAACTCTCGTCCACAAATATATTGAGGGAAGGCAAAGACGAGGAATTGAAATCAAGGCAGAATTGCAGGAAACAGATTTCAGGAGGTAGATTCGAATCGCCTTTAAAGCACATGAAAAGCGGCAAATCGTTGACAATGATGCCCTTGGCCAAAAAGGGCGTATGCGTTTTTTCCTGAATATATTCAGGAAAAAACGCATACGCCCTTTTTGGCCAACCAAGCAACCTGGAAAGGCAAATCAGCGCTACAAAGAAGTCTCGCTTCCCATCGGTCAAAAGGGCCATGCTGAAAAAAGTGTCAAAACCAGAAATGCAGGACAGGCCATGGAGAAATGGGAGCCTTGCTACACTGATGGGCGGGATGTAAATTGCCAACAGCCACTCTCGAGAAGTGTACGGTGTGTCCTGAAACATCTAAAAAACACAGCTTAGAGAGCATAGGGCACTTCCACGCATGGGGATATAAAGTGGGAAAATTAAAAATCAGCAGGACACAAGCACCCCAAAGTTTAGGGCTGCTCTGTTGACAAGGACCTCCACTTCATTCCACCTTAAATATCCCAGGAAAGCGAAAAATGGATAAAAAATTTGAGGTCCTTATGTACAATGGAATACCACTCAGCCATGAAATCAATGTCATAAGGCTAGTAGCAGCATGATGAGTGGATTTAGGTACGACGATTCTAAGTGAAATAAGTCACACAGAAAAGGACACGTCTCATAAGGTGTCACTTATAGAGGGAATGTAAAAACCGTTACACTTGAACTGAATTACAAAACAGAACAGAGTCACACATGCGGAAAACACACTATGGCTGCTTAACGGGAAAGGTGAGGTGGGGTGATGCATAAAACAAGAGTTTCAAATTAGCTCAGATACCGTTCCATAAACCCAATATATAATAGACAAGACCTACTCCTTGCTCAGAGAACTGGACTCAACACGCCCGATTCAACGCACAAGAATATATCTGACTAGTAATAATCTTAAAACCTATGTATTGATATCTCTCTGTTAGTCTGTCAAGTGGGTGTAAAGCGGCATAAACACAGCCGTGAAAAGCAGCTAAACCCCATTATAAAAATAAATTACTTTTAAAAACCCATGAAACAAAGACAGTGAAAGAGAGAGAAATTCTTACACAATTCGTTCAGGGGCTGTGATGCAACCTGGATTGACCATATCTAGACCCACAGCTGGATGAGACATAAGGGTGGACACTCTTGGGGCTGAGAGGTTTGGTGAGGTTGGGTGAGCAAACGCAGACCCTTTAAAGTAATACTGCGTGCTACCCATCGCATGGTTCCCAAATCTCCAGGTTCAAGGGCATCTTCCTACATCGAAAACATGCATGAGAAACCCAGAAGATGGTACACCGTGTGATGGGGAAAGGTTTCTAAAACGCACCTCATTTCTCATCTCCTTGTTCTCGGGTTCGCCATTCCAGCCACTTTACTAGCAATCTCCCTACTTGGAGCATCAGCACCTTTAACCTCCTGTTCCGTACAGGTTGCAATTTGTCCAGAGGATGAACGGGAAGACGGGGAACCAATGAGAGACTAGCTCTTGGTGTTGGGACAGGCACAGGTCACTCTATTTTACCATCAGGAAGAAGAATTAACCACAGGCTCAGCCTGCCCCCCGGAACCAGAACAGGGCCTGAAGCCATCCTGCGCTTTTGCGGCCACCTCCCGAAAAAGCGAGTTGTAAAATGGAGCCTCAGGGCACTGCAATTCACAATCCTACAGAGTTATAAATGATAACTCTCGTCCACAAATATATTGAGGGAAGGCAAAGACGAGGAATTGAAATCAAGGCAGAATTGCAGGAAACAGATTTCAGGAGGTAGATTCGAATCGCCTTTAAAGCACATGAAAAGCGGCAAATCGTTGACAATGATGCCCTTGGCCAAAAAGGGCGTATGCGTTTTTTCCTGAATATATTCAGGAAAAAACGCATACGCCCTTTTTGGCCAACCAAGCAACCTGGAAAGGCAAATCAGCGCTACAAAGAAGTCTCGCTTCCCATCGGTCAAAAGGGCCATGCTGAAAAAAGTGTCAAAACCAGAAATGCAGGACAGGCCATGGAGAAATGGGAGCCTTGCTACACTGATGGGCGGGATGTAAATTGCCAACAGCCACTCTCGAGAAGTGTACGGTGTGTCCTGAAACATCTAAAAAACACAGCTTAGAGAGCATAGGGCACTTCCACGCATGGGGATATAAAGTGGGAAAATTAAAAATCAGCAGGACACAAGCACCCCAAAGTTTAGGGCTGCTCTGTTGACAAGGACCTCCACTTCATTCCACCTTAAATATCCCAGGAAAGCGAAAAATGGATAAAAAATTTGAGGTCCTTATGTACAATGGAATACCACTCAGCCATGAAATCAATGTCATAAGGCTAGTAGCAGCATGATGAGTGGATTTAGGTACGACGATTCTAAGTGAAATAAGTCACACAGAAAAGGACACGTCTCATAAGGTGTCACTTATAGAGGGAATGTAAAAACCGTTACACTTGAACTGAATTACAAAACAGAACAGAGTCACACATGCGGAAAACACACTATGGCTGCTTAACGGGAAAGGTGAGGTGGGGTGATGCATAAAACAAGAGTTTCAAATTAGCTCAGATACCGTTCCATAAACCCAATATATAATAGACAAGACCTACTCCTTGCTCAGAGAACTGGACTCAACACGCCCGATTCAACGCACAAGAATATATCTGACTAGTAATAATCTTAAAACCTATGTATTGATATCTCTCTGTTAGTCTGTCAAGTGGGTGTAAAGCGGCATAAACACAGCCGTGAAAAGCAGCTAAACCCCATTATAAAAATAAATTACTTTTAAAAACCCATGAAACAAAGACAGTGAAAGAGAGAGAAATTCTTACACAATTCGTTCAGGGGCTGTGATGCAACCTGGATTGACCATATCTAGACCCACAGCTGGATGAGACATAAGGGTGGACACTCTTGGGGCTGAGAGGTTTGGTGAGGTTGGGTGAGCAAACGCAGACCCTTTAAAGTAATACTGCGTGCTACCCATCGCATGGTTCCCAAATCTCCAGGTTCAAGGGCATCTTCCTACATCGAAAACATGCATGAGAAACCCAGAAGATGGTACACCGTGTGATGGGGAAAGGTTTCTAAAACGCACCTCATTTCTCATCTCCTTGTTCTCGGGTTCGCCATTCCAGCCACTTTACTAGCAATCTCCCTACTTGGAGCATCAGCACCTTTAACCTCCTGTTCCGTACAGGTTGCAATTTGTCCAGAGGATGAACGGGAAGACGGGGAACCAATGAGAGACTAGCTCTTGGTGTTGGGACAGGCACAGGTCACTCTATTTTCCCATCAGGAAGAAGAATTAACCACAGGCTCAGCCTGCCCCCCGGAACCAGAACAGGGCCTGAAGCCATCCTGCGCTTTTGCGGCCACCTCCCGAAAAAGCGAGTTGTAAAATGGAGCCTCAGGGCACTGCAATTCACAATCCTACAGAGTTATAAATGATAACTCTCGTCCACAAATATATTGAGGGAAGGCAAAGACGAGGAATTGAAATCAAGGCAGAATTGCAGGAAACAGATTTCAGGAGGTAGATTCGAATCGCCTTTAAAGCACATGAAAAGCGGCAAATCGTTGACAATGATGCCCTTGGCCAAAAAGGGCGTATGCGTTTTTTCCTGAATATATTCAGGAAAAAACGCATACGCCCTTTTTGGCCAACCAAGCAACCTGGAAAGGCAAATCAGCGCTACAAAGAAGTCTCGCTTCCCATCGGTCAAAAGGGCCATGCTGAAAAAAGTGTCAAAACCAGAAATGCAGGACAGGCCATGGAGAAATGGGAGCCTTGCTACACTGATGGGCGGGATGTAAATTGCCAACAGCCACTCTCGAGAAGTGTACGGTGTGTCCTGAAACATCTAAAAAACACAGCTTAGAGAGCATAGGGCACTTCCACGCATGGGGATATAAAGTGGGAAAATTAAAAATCAGCAGGACACAAGCACCCCAAAGTTTAGGGCTGCTCTGTTGACAAGGACCTCCACTTCATTCCACCTTAAATATCCCAGGAAAGCGAAAAATGGATAAAAAATTTGAGGTCCTTATGTACAATGGAATACCACTCAGCCATGAAATCAATGTCATAAGGCTAGTAGCAGCATGATGAGTGGATTTAGGTACGACGATTCTAAGTGAAATAAGTCACACAGAAAAGGACACGTCTCATAAGGTGTCACTTATAGAGGGAATGTAAAAACCGTTACACTTGAACTGAATTACAAAACAGAACAGAGTCACACATGCGGAAAACACACTATGGCTGCTTAACGGGAAAGGTGAGGTGGGGTGATGCATAAAACAAGAGTTTCAAATTAGCTCAGATACCGTTCCATAAACCCAATATATAATAGACAAGACCTACTCCTTGCTCAGAGAACTGGACTCAACACGCCCGATTCAACGCACAAGAATATATCTGACTAGTAATAATCTTAAAACCTATGTATTGATATCTCTCTGTTAGTCTGTCAAGTGGGTGTAAAGCGGCATAAACACAGCCGTGAAAAGCAGCTAAACCCCATTATAAAAATAAATTACTTTTAAAAACCCATGAAACAAAGACAGTGAAAGAGAGAGAAATTCTTACACAATTCGTTCAGGGGCTGTGATGCAACCTGGATTGACCATATCTAGACCCACAGCTGGATGAGACATAAGGGTGGACACTCTTGGGGCTGAGAGGTTTGGTGAGGTTGGGTGAGCAAACACAGACCCTTTAAAGTAATACTGCGTGGTACCCATCGCATGGGTCCCAAATCTCCAGGTTCAAGGGCATCTTCCTACATCGAAAACATGCATGAGAAACCCAGAAGATGGTACACCGTGTGATGGGGAAAGGTTTCTAAAACGCACCTCATTTCTCATCTCCTTGTTCTCGGGCTCGCAATTCCAGCCACTTTACTAGCAATCTCCCTACTTGGAGCATCAGCACCTTTAACCTCCTGTTCCGTACAGGTTGCAATTTGTCCTGAAGATGAACGGGAAGACGGGGAACCAATGAGAGACTAGCTCTTGGTGATGGGACAGGCACAGGTCACTCTATTTTCCCATCAGGTAGAAGAATTAACCACAGGCTCAGCCTGCCCCCCAGAACCAGAACAGGGCCTGAAGCCATCCTGCGCTTTTGCGGCCAGCTCCCAAAAGAGCGAGTTGTAAAATGGAGCTTCAGGGCACTGCAATTCAAAACCTGCAGAGTTATAAATGATAACTCTCGTCCACAAATATATTGAGGGAAGGCAAAGAAGAGGATTTGAAATCAAGGCAGAATTGCAGGAATCAGATTTCAGGAGGTAGATTCGAATCGCCTTTAAAGCACATGAAAAGCAGCAAAACGTTGACAATGTTGCCCTTGGTCAAAAAGGGCGTATGCGTTTTTTCCTGAATATATTCAGGAAAAAATGCATACGCCCTTTTTGGCCAACCAAGCAACCTGGAAAGGCAAATCAGCGCTACAACGAAGTCTCGCTTCCCATCGGTCAAAAGGGCCATGCTGAAAAAAGTGTCAAAACCAGAAATGCAGGACAGGCCATGTAGAAATGGGAGCCTTGCTACACTGATGGGCGGGATGTAAATTGCCAAGAGCCACTCTGGAGAAGTGTACAGTGTGTCCTGAAACATCTAAAAAACACAGCTCAGAGAGCATAGGGCACTTGCACGCATGGGGGTATAAAGTGGGAAAATTAAATATCAGCAAGACACAAGCACCCCAAAGTTTAGGGCTGCTCTGTTGACAAGGACCTCCACTTCATTCCACCTTAAATATCCCAGGAAAGAGAAAAATGGATAAAAAATTTGAGGTCCTTATGTACAATGGAATACCACTCAGCCATGAAATCAATGTCATAAGGCTAGTAGCAGCATGATGAGTGGATTTAGGTACGACGATTCTAAGTGAAATAAGTCACACAGAAAAGGACACTTCTCATAAGGTGTCACTTATAGAGGGAATGTAAAAACCGTTACACTTGAACTGAATTACAAAACAGAACAGAGTCACACATGCGGAAAACACACTATGGCTGCTTAACGGGAAAGGTGAGGTGGGGTGATGCATAAAACAAGAGTTTCAAATTAGCTCAGATACCATTCCATAAACCCAATATATAATAGACAAGACCTACTCCTTGCTCAGAGAACTGGACTCAACACGCCCGATTCAACGCACAAGAATATATCTGACTAGTAATAATCTTAAAACCTATGTATTGATATCTCTCTGTTAGTCTGTCAAGTGGGTGTAAAGCGGCATAAACACAGCCGTGAAAAGCAGCTAAACCCCATTATAAAAATAAATTACTTTTAAAAACCCATGAAACAAAGACAGTGAAAGAGAGAGAAATTCTTACACAATTCGTTCAGGGGCTGTGATGCAACCTGGATTGACCATATCTAGACCCACAGCTGGATGAGACATAAGGGTGGACACTCTTGGGGCTGAGAGGTTTGGTGAGGTTGGGTGAGCAAACGCAGACCCTTTAAAATAATACTGCGTGCTACCCATCGCATGGTTCCCAAATCTCCAGGTTCAAGGGCATCTTCCTACATCGAAAACATGCATGAGAAACCCAGAAGATGGTACACCGTGTGATGGGGAAAGGTTTCTAAAACGCACCTCATTTCTCATCTCCTTGTTCTCGGGTTCGCCATTCCAGCCACTTTACTAGCAATCTCCCTACTTGGAGCATCAGCACCTTTAACCTCCTGTTCCGTACAGGTTGCAATTTGTCCAGAGGATGAACGGGAAGACGGGGAATCAATGAGAGACTAGCTCTTGGTGTTGGGACAGGCACAGGTGACTCTATTTTCCCATCAGGAAGAAGAATTAACCACAGGCTCAGCCTGCCCCCCGGAACCAGAACAGGGCCTGAAGCCATCCTGCGCTTTTGCGGCCACCTCCCGAAAAAGCGAGTTGTAAAATGGAGCCTCAGGGCACTGCAATTCACAATCCTACAGAGTTATAAATGATAACTCTCGTCCACAAATATATTGAGGGAAGGCAAAGACGAGGAATTGAAATCAAGGCAGAATTGCAGGAAACAGATTTCAGGAGGTAGATTCGAATCGCCTTTAAAGCACATGAAAAGCGGCAAATCGTTGACAATGATGCCCTTGGCCAAAAAGGGCGTATGCGTTTTTTCCTGAATATATTCAGGAAAAAATGCATACGCCCTTTTTGGCCAACCAAGCAACCTGGAAAGGCAAATCAGCGCTACAACGAAGGCTCGCTTCCCATCGGTCAAAAGGGCCATGCTGAAAAAAGTGTCAAAACCAGAAATGCAGGACAGGCCATGTAGAAATGGGAGCCTTGCTACACTGATGGGCGGGATGTAAATTGCCAAGAGCCACTCTGGAGAACTGTACAGTGTTTCCTGAAACATCTAAAAAACACAGCTTAGAGAGCATAGGGCACTTGCACGCATGGGGGTATAAAGTGGGAAAATTAAATATCAGCAAGACACAAGCACCCCAAAGTTTAGGGCTGCTCTGTTGACAAGGACCTCCACTTCATTCCACCTTAAATATCCCAGGAAAGAGAAAAATGGATAAAAAAGTTGTGGTCCTTATGTACAATGGAATATCACTCAGCCATGAAATCAATGTCATAAGGATAGTAGCAGCATGATGAGTGGATTTAGGTACGACGATTCTAAGTGAAATAAGTCACACAGAAAAGGACACTTCTCATAAGGTGTCACTTATAGAGGGAATGTAAAAACCGTTACACTTGAACTGAATTACAAAACAGAACAGAGTCACACATGCAGAAAACACACTATGGCTGCTTAACGGGAAAGGTGAGGTGGGGTGATACATAAAACAAGAGTTTCAAATTAGCTCAGATACCGTTCCATAAACCCAATATGTAATAGACAAGACCTACTCCTTGCTCAGAGAACTGGACTCAACACGACCGATTCACCGAACAAGAATATATCTGACTAGTAATAATCTTAAAACCTATGTATTGATATCTCTCTGTTAGTGTGTCAAGTGGGTGTAAAGCGGCATAAACACAGCCGTGAAAAGCAGCTAAACGCCATTATAAAAATAAATCACTTTTAAAAACCCATGAAACAAAGACAGTGAAAGAGAGAGAAATTCTTACACAATTCGTTCAGGGGCTGTGATGCAAACTGCATTGACCATATCTAGACTCACAGCTGGATGAGACATAAGGGTGGACACTCTTGGGGCTGAGAGGTTTGGTGAGGTTGGGTGAGCAAACGCAGACACTTTAAAGTAATACTGCGTGCTACCCATCGCATGGGTCCCTAATCTCCAGGTTCAAGGGCATCTTCCTACATCAAAAACATGCATGAGAAACCCAGAAGATGGTACACCGTGTGATGGGGAAAGGTTTCTAAAACGCACCTCATTTATCATCTCCTTGTTCTCAGGTTCGCCATTCCAGCCACTTTACTAGCAATCTCCCTACTTGGAGCATCAGCACCTTTAACCTCCTGTTCCGTACAGGTTGCAATTTGTCCTGAGGATGAACTGGAAGACGGGGAACCAATGAGAGACTAGCTCTTGGTGTTGGGACAGGCACAGGTCACTCTATTTTCCCATCAGGAAGAAGAATTAACCACAGGCTCAGCCTGCCCCCCGGAACCAGAACAGGGCCTGAAGCCATCCTGCGCTTTTGCGTCCACCTCCCGAAAAAGCGAGTTGTAAAATGGAGCCTCAGGGCACTGCAATTCACAATCCTACAGAGTTATAAATGATAACTCTCGTCCACAAATATATTGAGGGAAGGCAAAGACGAGGAATTGAAATCAAGGCAGAATGGCAGGAAACAGATTTCAGGAGGTAGATTCGAATCGCCTTTAATGCACATGAAAAGCGGCAAAACGTTGACAATGATGCCCTTGGCCAAAAAGGGCGTATGCGTTTTTTCCTGAATATATTCAGGAAAAAACGCATACGCCCTTTTTGGCCAACCAAGCAACCTGGAAAGGCAAATCAGCGCTACAAAGAAGTCTCGCTTCCCATCGGTCAAAAGAGCCATGCTGAAAAATGTGTCAAAACCAGAAATGCAGGACAGGCCATGGAGAAATGGGAGCCTTGCTACACTGATGGGCGGGATGTAAATTGCCAACAGCCACTCTCGAGAAGTGTACGGTGTGTCCTGAAACATCTAAAAAACACAGCTTAGAGAGCATAGGACACTTCCACGCATGGGGATATAAAGTGGGAAAATTAAAAATCAGCAGGACACAAGCACCCCAAAGTTTAGGGCTGCTCTGTTGACAAGGACCTCCACTTCATTCCACCTTAAATATCCCAGGAAAGCGAAAAATGGATAAAAAATTTGAGGTCCTTATGTACAATGGAATACCACTCAGCCATGAAATCAATGTCATAAGGCTAGTAGCAGCATGATGAGTGGATTTAGGTACGACGATTCTAAGTGAAATAAGTCACACAGAAAAGGACACTTCTCATAAGGTGTCACTTATAGAGGGAATGTAAAAACCGTTACACTTGAACTGAATTACAAAACAGAACAGAGTCACACATGCGGAAAACATACTATGGCTGCTTAACGGGAAAGGTGAGGTGGGGTGATGCATAAAACAAGAGTTTCAAATTAGCTCAGATACCGTTCCATAAACCCAATATATAATAGACAAGACCTACTCCTTGCTCAGAGAACTGGACTCAACACGCCCGATTCAACGCACAAGAATATATCTGACTAGTAATAATCTTAAAACCTATGTATTGATATCTCTCTGTTAGTCTGTCAAGTGGGTGTAAAGCGGCATAAACACAGCCGTGAAAAGCAGCTAAACCCCATTATAAAAATAAATTACTTTTAAAAACCCATGAAACAAAGACAGTGAAAGAGAGAGAAATTCTTACACAATTCGTTCAGGGGCTGTGATGCAACCTGGATTGACCATATCTAGACCCACAGCTGGATGAGACATAAGGGTGGACACTCTTGGGGCTGAGAGGTTTGGTGAGGTTGGGTGAGCAAACGCAGACCCTTTAAAGTAATACTGCGTGCTACCCATCGCATGGTTCCCAAATCTCCAGGTTCAAGGGCATCTTCCTACATCGAAAACATGCATGAGAAACCCAGAAGATGGTACACCGTGTGATGGGGAAAGGTTTCTAAAACGCACCTCATTTCTCATCTCCTTGTTCTCGGGTTCGCCATTCCAGCCACTTTACTAGCAATCTCCCTACTTGGAGCATCAGCACCTTTAACCTCCTGTTCCGTACAGGTTGCAATTTGTCCAGAGGATGAACGGGAAGACGGGGAACCAAAGAGAGACTAGCTCTTGGTGTTGGGACAGGCACAGGTCACTCTATTTTCCCATCAGGAAGAAGAATTAACCACAGGCTCAGCCTGCCCCCCGGAACCAGAACAGGGCCTGAAGCCAACCTGCGCTTTTGCGGCCACCTCCCGAAAAAGCGAGTTGTAAAATGGAGCCTCAGGGCACTGCAATTCACAATCCTACAGAGTTATAAATGATAACTCTCGTCCACAAATATATTGAGGGAAGGCAAAGACGAGGAATTGAAATCAAGGCAGAATTGCAGGAAACAGATTTCAGGAGGTAGATTCGAATCGCCTTTAAAGCACATGAAAAGCGGCAAATCGTTGACAATGATGCCCTTGGCCAAAAAGGGCGTATGCGTTTTTTCCTGAATATATTCAGGAAAAAACGCATACGCCCTTTTTGGCCAACCAAGCAACCTGGAAAGGCAAATCAGCGCTACAAGAAGTCTCGCTTCCCATCGGTCAAAAGGGCCATGCTGAAAAAAGTTTCAAAACTAGAAATGCAGGACAGGCCATGGAGAAATGGGAGCCTTGCTACACTGATGGGCGGGATGTAAATTGCCAAGAGCCACTCTCGAGAAGTGTACGGTGTGTCCTGAAACATCTAAAAAACACAGCTTAGAGAGCATAGGGCACTTCCACGCATGGGGATATAAAGTGGGAAAATTAAAAATCAGCAGGACACAAGCACCCCAAAGTTTAGGGCTGCTCTGTTGACAAGGACCTCCACTTCATTCCACCTTAAATATCCCAGGAAAGCGAAAAATGGATAAAAAATTTGAGGTCCTTATGTACAATGGAATACCACTCAGCCATGAAATCAATGTCATAAGGTTAGTAGCAGCATGATGAGTGGATTTAGGTACGACGATTCTAAGTGAAATGAGTCACACAGAAAAGGACACTTCTCATAAGGTGTCACTTATAGAGGGAATGTAAAAACCGTTACACTTGAACTGAATTACAAAACAGAACAGAGTCACACATGCGGAAAACACACTATGGCTGCTTAACGGGAAAGGTGAGGTGGGGTGATGCATAAAACAAGAGTTTCAAATTAGCTCAGATACCGTTCCATAAACCCAATATATAATAGACAAGACCTACTCCTTGCTCAGAGAACTGGACTCAACACGCCCGATTCAACGCACAAGAATATATCTGACTAGTAATAATCTTAAAACCTATGTATTGATATCTCTCTGTTAGTGTGTCAAGTGGGTGTAAAGCGGCATAAACACAGCCGTGAAAAGCAGCTAAACCCCATTATAAAAATAAATTTCTTTTAAAAACCCATGAAACAAAGACAGGGAAAGAGAGAGAAATTCTTACACAATTCGTTCAGGGGCTGTGATGCAACCTGGATTGACCATATCTAGACCCACAGCTGGATGAGACATAAGGGTGGACACTCTTGGGGCTGAGAGGTTTGGTGAGGTTGGGTGAGCAAACGCAGACCCTTTAAAATAATACTGCGTGCTACCCATCGCATGGTTCCCAAATCTCCAGGTTCAAGGGCATCTTCCTACATCGAAAACATGCATGAGAAACCCAGAAGATGGTACACCGTGTGATGGGGAAAGGTTTCTAAAACGCACCTCATTTCTCATCTCCTTGTGCTCGGCTTCGCCATTCCAGCCACTTTACTAGCAATCTCCCTACTTGGAGCATCAGCACCTTTAACCTCCTGTTCCGTACAGGTTGCAATTTGTCCTGAGGATGAACGGGAAGACGGGGAACCAATGAGAGACTAGCTCTTGGTGTTGGGACAGGCACAGGTCACTCTATTTTACCATCAGGAAGAAGAATTAACCACAGGCTCAGCCTGCCCCCCGGAACCAGAACAGGGCCTGAAGCCATCCTGCGCTTTTGCGGCCACCTCCCGAAAAAGCGAGTTTTAAAATGGAGCTTCAGGGCACTGCAATTCACAATCCTACAGAGTTATAAATGATAACTCTCGTCCACAAATATATTGAGGGAAGGCAAAGACGAGGAATTGAAATCAAGGCAGAATTGCAGGAAACAGATTTCAGGAGGTAGATTCGAATCGCCTTTAATGCACATGAAAAGCGGCAAAACGTTGACAATGATGCCCTTGGCCAAAAAGGGCGTATGCGTTTTTTCCTGAATATATTCAGGAAAAAACGCATACGCCCTTTTTGGCCAACCAAGCAACCTGGAAAGGCAAATCAGCGCTACAAAGAAGTCTCGCTGGGGCTTCCCTGGTGGTGCAGTGGTTGAGAGTCTGCCTGCCAATGCGGGGGACGCGGGTTCGAGCCCTGGTCTGGGAAGATCCCACATGCCGCGGAGCAACTAGGCCCGTGAGACACAACTACTGAGCTTGCGCGTCTGGAGCCTGTGCTCCGCAACGAGAGGCCGCGATAGTGAGAGGCCCGCGCACCGCAATGAAGAGTGGCCCCCACTTGCCACAACTAGAGAAAGCCCTCGCACAGAAACGAAGACCCAACACAGCCAAAAATAAATAAATAAATTTTAAAAAAAAAAAAAAAAAAAAAGAAGTCTCGCTTCCCATCGGTCAAAAGGGCCATGCTGAAAAAAGTATCAAAACCAGAAATGCAGGACAGGCCATGGAGAAATGGGAGCCTTGCTACACTGATGGGCGGGATGTAAATTGCCAACAGCAACTCTCGAGAAGTGTACGGTGTGTCCTGAAACATCTAAAAAACACAACTTAGAGAGCATAGGGCACTTCCACGCATGGGGGTATAAAGTGTGAAAATTAAAAATCATCAAGACACAAGCACCCCAAAGTTTAGGGCTGCTCTGTTGAGAAGGATCTCCACTTCATTCCACCTTAAATATCCCAGGACAGCGAAAAATGGATAAAAAATTTGAGGTCCTTATGTACAATGGAATACCACTCAGCCATGAAATCAATGTCATAAGGCTAGTAGCAGCATGATGAGTGGATTTAGGTACGACGATTCTAAGTGAAATAAGTCACACAGAAAAGGACACTTCTCATAAGGTGTCACTTATAGAGGGAATGTAAAAACCGTTACACTTGAACTGAATTACAAAACAGAACAGAGTCACACATGCGGAAAACACACTATGGCTGCTTAACGGGAAAGGTGAGGTGGGGTGATGCATAAAACAAGAGTTTCAAATTAGCTCAGATACCGTTCCATAAACCCAATATATAATAGACAAGACCTACTCCTTGCTCAGAGAACTGGACTCAACACGCCCGATTCAACGCACAAGAATATATCTGACTAGTAATAATCTTAAAACCTATGTATTGATATCTCTCTGTTAGTCTGTCAAGTGGGTGTAAAGCGGCATAAACACAGCCGTGAAAAGCAGCTAAACCCCATTATAAAAATAAATTACTTTTAAAAACCCATGAAACAAAGACAGTGAAAGAGAGAGAAATTCTTACACAATTCGTTCAGGGGCTGTGATGCAACCTGGATTGACCATATCTAGACCCACAGCTGGATGAGACATAAGGGTGGACACTCTTGGGGCTGAGAGGTTTGGTGAGGTTGGGTGAGCAAACGCAGACCCTTTAAAGTAATACTGCGTGCTACCCATCGCATGGTTCCCAAATCTCCAGGTTCAAGGGCATCTTCCTACATCGAAAACATGCATGAGAAACCCAGAAGATGGTACACCGTGTGATGGGGAAAGGTTTCTAAAACGCACCTCATTTCTCATCTCCTTGTTCTCGGGTTCGCCATTCCAGCCACTTTACTAGCAATCTCCCTACTTGGAGCATCAGCACCTTTAACCTCCTGTTCCGTACAGGTTGCAATTTGTCCAGAGGATGAACGGGAAGACGGGGAACCAAAGAGAGACTAGCTCTTGGTGTTGGGACAGGCACAGGTCACTCTATTTTCCCATCAGGAAGAAGAATTAACCACAGGCTCAGCCTGCCCCCCGGAACCAGAACAGGGCCTGAAGCCAACCTGCGCTTTTGCGGCCACCTCCCGAAAAAGCGAGTTGTAAAATGGAGCCTCAGGGCACTGCAATTCACAATCCTACAGAGTTATAAATGATAACTCTCGTCCACAAATATATTGAGGGAAGGCAAAGACGAGGAATTGAAATCAAGGCAGAATTGCAGGAAACAGATTTCAGGAGGTAGATTTGAATCGCCTTTAAAGCACATGAAAAGCGGCAAATCGTTGAGAATGATGCCCTTGGCCAAAAAGGGCGTATGCGTTTTTTCCTGAATATATTCAGGAAAAAATGCATACGCCCTTTTTGGCCAACCAAGCAACCTGGAAAGGCAAATCAGCGCTACAAGAAGTCTCGCTTCCCATCGGTCAAAAGGGCCATGCTGAAAAAAGTTTCAAAACTAGAAATGCAGGACAGGCCATGGAGAAATGGGAGCCTTGCTACACTGATGGGCGGGATGTAAATTGCCAACAGCCACTCTCGAGAAGTGTACGGTGTGTCCTGAAACATCTAAAAAACACAGCTTAGAGAGCATAGGGCACTTCCACGCATGGGGATATAAAGTGGGAAAATTAAAAATCAGCAGGACACAAGCACCCCAAAGTTTAGGGCTGCTCTGTTGACAAGGACCTCCACTTCATTCCACCTTAAATATCCCAGGAAAGCGAAAAATGGATAAAAAATTTGAGGTCCTTATGTACAATGGAATACCACTCAGCCATGAAATCAATGTCATAAGGTTAGTAGCAGCATGATGAGTGGATTTAGGTACGACGATTCTAAGTGAAATAAGTCACACAGAAAAGGACACTTCTCATAAGGTGTCACTTATAGAGGGAATGTAAAAACCGTTACACTTGAACTGAATTACAAAACAGAACAGAGTCACACATGCGGAAAACACACTATGGCTGCTTAACGGGAAAGGTGAGGTGGGGTGATGCATAAAACAAGAGTTTCAAATTAGCTCAGATACCGTTCCATAAACCCAATATATAATAGACAAGACCTACTCCTTGCTCAGAGAACTGGACTCAACACGCCCGATTCAACGCACAAGAATATATCTGACTAGTAATAATCTTAAAACCTATGTATTGATATCTCTCTGTTAGTGTGTCAAGTGGGTGTAAAGCGGCATAAACACAGCCGTGAAAAGCAGCTAAACCCCATTATAAAAATAAATTTCTTTTAAAAACCCATGAAACAAAGACAGGGAAAGAGAGAGAAATTCTTACACAATTCGTTCAGGGGCTGTGATGCAACCTGGATTGACCATATCTAGACCCACAGCTGGATGAGACATAAGGGTGGACACTCTTGGGGCTGAGAGGTTTGGTGAGGTTGGGTGAGCAAACGCAGACCCTTTAAAGTAATACTGCGTGCTACCCATCGCATGGTTCCCAAATCTCCAGGTTCAAGGGCATCTTCCTACATCGAAAACATGCATGAGAAACCCAGAAGATGGTACACCGTGTGATGGGGAAAGGTTTCTAAAACGCACCTCATTTCTCATCTCCTTGTTCTCGGGTTCGCCATTCCAGCCACTTTACTAGCAATCTCCCTACTTGGAGCATCAGCACCTTTAACCTCCTGTTCCGTACAGGTTGCAATTTGTCCAGAGGATGAACGGGAAGACGGGGAACCAATGAGAGACTAGCTCTTGGTGTTGGGACAGGCACAGGTCACTCTATTTTCCCATCAGGAAGAAGAATTAACCACAGGCTCAGCCTGCCCCCCGGAACCAGAACAGGGCCTGAAGCCATCCTGCGCTTTTGCGGCCACCTCCCGAAAAAGCGAGTTGTAAAATGGAGCCTCAGGGCACTGCAATTCACAATCCTACAGAGTTATAAATGATAACTCTCGTCCACAAATATATTGAGGGAAGGCAAAGACGAGGAATTGAAATCAAGGCAGAATTGCAGGAAACAGATTTCAGGAGGTAGATTCGAATCGCCTTTAAAGCACATGAAAAGCGGCAAATCGTTGACAATGATGCCCTTGGCCAAAAAGGGCGTATGCGTTTTTTCCTGAATATATTCAGGAAAAAACGCATACGCCCTTTTTGGCCAACCAAGCAACCTGGAAAGGCAAATCAGCGCTACAAAGAAGTCTCGCTTCCCATCGGTCAAAAGGGCCATGCTGAAAAAAGTGTCAAAACCAGAAATGCAGGACAGGCCATGGAGAAATGGGAGCCTTGCTACACTGATGGGCGGGATGTAAATTGCCAACAGCCACTCTCGAGAAGTGTACGGTGTGTCCTGAAACATCTAAAAAACACAGCTTAGAGAGCATAGGGCACTTCCACGCATGGGGATATAAAGTGGGAAAATTAAAAATCAGCAGGACACAAGCACCCCAAAGTTTAGGGCTGCTCTGTTGACAAGGACCTCCACTTCATTCCACCTTAAATATCCCAGGAAAGCGAAAAATGGATAAAAAATTTGAGGTCCTTATGTACAATGGAATACCACTCAGCCATGAAATCAATGTCATAAGGCTAGTAGCAGCATGATGAGTGGATTTAGGTACGACGATTCTAAGTGAAATAAGTCACACAGAAAAGGACACTTCTCATAAGGTGTCACTTATAGAGGGAATGTAAAAACCGTTACACTTGAACTGAATTACAAAACAGAACAGAGTCACACATGCGGAAAACACACTATGGCTGCTTAACGGGAAAGGTGAGGTGGGGTGATGCATAAAACAAGAGTTTCAAATTAGCTCAGGTACCGTTCCATAAACCCAATATATAATAGACAAGACCTACTCCTTGCTCAGAGAACTGGACTCAACACGCCCGATTCAACGCACAAGAATATATCTGACTAGTAATAATCTTAAAACCTATGTATTGATATCTCTCTGTTAGTCTGTCAAGTGGGTGTAAAGCGGCATAAACACAGTCGTGAAAAGCAGCTAAACCCCATTATAAAAATAAATTACTTTTAAAAACCCATGAAACAAAGACAGTGAAAGAGAGAGAAATTCTCACACAATTCGTTCAGGGGCTGTGATGCAACCTGGATTGACCATATCTAGACCCACAGCTGGATGAGACATAAGGGTGGACACTCTTGGGGCTGAGAGGTTTGGTGAGGTTGGGTGAGCAAACGCAGACCCTTTAAAGTAATACTGCGTGCTACCCATCGCATGGTTCCCAAATCTCCAGGTTCAAGGGCATCTTCCTACATCGAAAACATGCATGAGAAACCCAGAAGATGGTACACCGTGTGATGGGGAAAGGTTTCTAAAACGCACCTCATTTCTCATCTCCTTGTTCTCGGGTTCGCCATTCCAGCCACTTTACTAGCAATCTCCCTACTTGGAGCATCAGCACCTTTAACCTCCTGTTCCGTACAGGTTGCAATTTGTCCAGAGGATGAACGGGAAGACGGGGAACCAATGAGAGACTAGCTCTTGGTGTTGGGACAGGCACAGGTCACTCTATTTTCCCATCAGGAAGAAGAATTAACCACAGGCTCAGCCTGCCCCCCGGAACCAGAACAGGGCCTGAAGCCATCCTGCGCTTTTGCGGCCACCTCCCGAAAAAGCGAGTTGTAAAATGGAGCCTCAGGGCACTGCAATTCACAATCCTACAGAGTTATAAATGATAACTCTCGTCCACAAATATATTGAGGGAAGGCAAAGACGAGGAATTGAAATCAAGGCAGAATTGCAGGAAACAGATTTCAGGAGGTAGATTCGAATCGCCTTTAAAGCACATGAAAAGCGGCAAATCGTTGACAATGATGCCCTTGGCCAAAAAGGGCGTATGCGTTTTTTCCTGAATATATTCAGGAAAAAACGCATACGCCCTTTTTGGCCAACCAAGCAACCTGGAAAGGCAAATCAGCGCTACAAAGAAGTCTCGCTTCCCATCGGTCAAAAGGGCCATGCTGAAAAAAGTGTCAAAACCAGAAATGCAGGACAGGCCATGGAGAAATGGGAGCCTTGCTACACTGATGGGCGGGATGTAAATTGCCAACAGCCACTCTCGAGAAGTGTACGGTGTGTCCTGAAACATCTAAAAAACACAGCTTAGAGAGCATAGGGCACTTCCACGCATGGGGATATAAAGTGGGAAAATTAAAAATCAGCAGGACACAAGCACCCCAAAGTTTAGGGCTGCTCTGTTGACAAGGACCTCCACTTCATTCCACCTTAAATATCCCAGGAAAGCGAAAAATGGATAAAAAAATTGAGGTCCTTATGTACAATGGAATACCACTCAGCCATGAAATCAATGTCATAAGGCTAGTAGCAGCATGATGAGTGGATTTAGGTACGACGATTCTAAGTGAAATAAGTCACACAGAAAAGGACACTTCTCATAAGGTGTCACTTATAGAGGGAATGTAAAAACCGTTACACTTGAACTGAATTACAAAACAGAACAGAGTCACACATGCGGAAAACACACTATGGCTGCTTAACGGGAAAGGTGAGGTGGGGTGATGCATAAAACAAGAGTTTCAAATTAGCTCAGATACCGTTCCATAAACCCAATATATAATAGACAAGACCTACTCCTTGCTCAGAGAACTGGACTCAACACGCCCGATTCAACGCACAAGAATATATCTGACTAGTAATAATCTTAAAACCTATGTATTGATATCTCTCTGTTAGTCTGTCAAGTGGGTGTAAAGCGGCATAAACACAGCCGTGAAAAGCAGCTAAACCCCATTATAAAAATAAATTACTTTTAAAAACCCATGAAACAAAGACAGTGAAAGAGAGAGAAATTCTTACACAATTCGTTCAGGGGCTGTGATGCAACCTGGATTGACCATATCTAGACCCACAGCTGGATGAGACATAAGGGTGGACACTCTTGGGGCTGAGAGGTTTGGTGAGGTTGGGTGAGCAAACGCAGACCCTTTAAAGTAATACTGCGTGCTACCCATCGCATGGTTCCCAAATCTCCAGGTTCAAGGGCATCTTCCTACATCGAAAACATGCATGAGAAACCCAGAAGATGGTACACCGTGTGATGGGGAAAGGTTTCTAAAACGCACCTCATTTCTCATCTCCTTGTTCTCGGGTTCGCCATTCCAGCCACTTTACTAGCAATCTCCCTACTTGGAGCATCAGCACCTTTAACCTCCTGTTCCGTACAGGTTGCAATTTGTCCAGAGGATGAACGGGAAGACGGGGAACCAATGAGAGACTAGCTCTTGGTGTTGGGACAGGCACAGGTCACTCTATTTTCCCATCAGGAAGAAGAATTAACCACAGGCTCAGCCTGCCCCCCGGAACCAGAACAGGGCCTGAAGCCATCCTGCGCTTTTGCGGCCACCTCCCGAAAAAGCGAGTTGTAAAATGGAGCCTCAGGGCACTGCAATTCACAATCCTACAGAGTTATAAATGATAACTCTCGTCCACAAATATATTGAGGGAAGGCAAAGACGAGGAATTGAAATCAAGGCAGAATTGCAGGAAACAGATTTCAGGAGGTAGATTCGAATCGCCTTTAAAGCACATGAAAAGCGGCAAATCGTTGACAATGATGCCCTTGGCCAAAAAGGGCGTATGCGTTTTTTCCTGAATATATTCAGGAAAAAACGCATACGCCCTTTTTGGCCAACCAAGCAACCTGGAAAGGCAAATCAGCGCTACAAAGAAGTCTCGCTTCCCATCGGTCAAAAGGGCCATGCTGAAAAAAGTGTCAAAACCAGAAATGCAGGACAGGCCATGGAGAAATGGGAGCCTTGCTACACTGATGGGCGGGATGTAAATTGCCAACAGCCACTCTCGAGAAGTGTACGGTGTGTCCTGAAACATCTAAAAAACACAGCTTAGAGAGCATAGGGCACTTCCACGCATGGGGATATAAAGTGGGAAAATTAAAAATCAGCAGGACACAAGCACCCCAAAGTTTAGGGCTGCTCTGTTGACAAGGACCTCCACTTCATTCCACCTTAAATATCCCAGGAAAGCGAAAAATGGATAAAAAATTTGAGGTCCTTATGTACAATGGAATACCACTCAGCCATGAAATCAATGTCATAAGGCTAGTAGCAGCATGATGAGTGGATTTAGGTACGACGATTCTAAGTGAAATAAGTCACACAGAAAAGGACACTTCTCATAAGGTGTCACTTATAGAGGGAATGTAAAAACCGTTACACTTGAACTGAATTACAAAACAGAACAGAGTCACACATGCGGAAAACACACTATGGCTGCTTAACGGGAAAGGTGAGGTGGGGTGATGCATAAAACAAGAGTTTCAAATTAGCTCAGATACCGTTCCATAAACCCAATATATAATAGACAAGACCTACTCCTTGCTCAGAGAACTGGACTCAACACGCCCGATTCAACGCACAAGAATATATCTGACTAGTAATAATCTTAAAACCTATGTATTGATATCTCTCTGTTAGTCTGTCAAGTGGGTGTAAAGCGGCATAAACACAGCCGTGAAAAGCAGCTAAACCCCATTATAAAAATAAATTACTTTTAAAAACCCATGAAACAAAGACAGTGAAAGAGAGAGAAATTCTTACACAATTCGTTCAGGGGCTGTGATGCAACCTGGATTGACCATATCTAGACCCACAGCTGGATGAGACATAAGGGTGGACACTCTTGGGGCTGAGAGGTTTGGTGAGGTTGGGTGAGCAAACGCAGACCCTTTAAAGTAATACTGCGTGCTACCCATCGCATGGTTCCCAAATCTCCAGGTTCAAGGGCATCTTCCTACATCGAAAACATGCATGAGAAACCCAGAAGATGGTACACCGTGTGATGGGGAAAGGTTTCTAAAACGCACCTCATTTCTCATCTCCTTGTTCTCGGGTTCGCCATTCCAGCCACTTTACTAGCAATCTCCCTACTTGGAGCATCAGCACCTTTAACCTCCTGTTCCGTACAGGTTGCAATTTGTCCAGAGGATGAACGGGAAGACGGGGAACCAAAGAGAGACTAGCTCTTGGTGTTGGGACAGGCACAGGTCACTCTATTTTCCCATCAGGAAGAAGAATTAACCACAGGCTCAGCCTGCCCCCCGGAACCAGAACAGGGCCTGAAGCCAACCTGCGCTTTTGCGGCCACCTCCCGAAAAAGCGAGTTGTAAAATGGAGCCTCAGGGCACTGCAATTCACAATCCTACAGAGTTATAAATGATAACTCTCGTCCACAAATATATTGAGGGAAGGCAAAGACGAGGAATTGAAATCAAGGCAGAATTGCAGGAAACAGATTTCAGGAGGTAGATTCGAATCGCCTTTAAAGCACATGAAAAGCGGCAAATCGTTGACAATGATGCCCTTGGCCAAAAAGGGCGTATGCGTTTTTTCCTGAATATATTCAGGAAAAAACGCATACGCCCTTTTTGGCCAACCAAGCAACCTGGAAAGGCAAATCAGCGCTACAAGAAGTCTCGCTTCCCATCGGTCAAAAGGGCCATGCTGAAAAAAGTTTCAAAACTAGAAATGCAGGACAGGCCATGGAGAAATGGGAGCCTTGCTACACTGATGGGCGGGATGTAAATTGCCAACAGCCACTCTCGAGAAGTGTACGGTGTGTCCTGAAACATCTAAAAAACACAGCTTAGAGAGCATAGGGCACTTCCACGCATGGGGATATAAAGTGGGAAAATTAAAAATCAGCAGGACACAAGCACCCCAAAGTTTAGGGCTGCTCTGTTGACAAGGACCTCCACTTCATTCCACCTTAAATATCCCAGGAAAGCGAAAAATGGATAAAAAATTTGAGGTCCTTATGTACAATGGAATACCACTCAGCCATGAAATCAATGTCATAAGGTTAGTAGCAGCATGATGAGTGGATTTAGGTACGACGATTCTAAGTGAAATAAGTCACACAGAAAAGGACACTTCTCATAAGGTGTCACTTATAGAGGGAATGTAAAAACCGTTACACTTGAACTGAATTACAAAACAGAACAGAGTCACACATGCGGAAAACACACTATGGCTGCTTAACGGGAAAGGTGAGGTGGGGTGATGCATAAAACAAGAGTTTCAAATTAGCTCAGATACCGTTCCATAAACCCAATATATAATAGACAAGACCTACTCCTTGCTCAGAGAACTGGACTCAACACGCCCGATTCAACGCACAAGAATATATCTGACTAGTAATAATCTTAAAACCTATGTATTGATATCTCTCTGTTAGTGTGTCAAGTGGGTGTAAAGCGGCATAAACACAGCCGTGAAAAGCAGCTAAACCCCATTATAAAAAGAAATTACTTTTAAAAACCCATGAAACAAAGACAGTGAAAGAGAGAGAAATTCTTACACAATTCGTTCAGGGGCTGTGATGCAACCTGGATTGACCATATCTAGACCCACAGCTGGATGAGACATAAGGGTGGACACTCTTGGGGCTGAGAGGTTTGGTGAGGTTGGGTGAGCAAACGCAGACCCTTTAAAGTAATACTGCGTGCTACCCATCGCATGGTTCCCAAATCTCCAGGTTCAAGGGCATCTTCCTACATCGAAAACATGCATGAGAAACCCAGAAGATGGTACACCGTGTGATGGGGAAAGGTTTCTAAAACGCACCTCATTTATCATCTCCTTGTTCTCATGTTCGCCATTCCAGCCACTTTACTAGCAATCTCCCTACTTGGAGCATCAGCACCTTTAACCTCCTGTTCCGTACAGGTTGCAATTTGTCCTGAGGATGAACTGGAAGACGGGGAACCAATGAGAGACTAGCTCTTGGTGTTGGGACAGGCACAGGTCACTCTATTTTCCCATCAGGAAGAAGAATTAACCACAGGCTCAGCCTGCCCCCCGGAACCAGAACAGGGCCTGAAGCCATCCTGCGCTTTTGCGTCCACCTCCCGAAAAAGCGAGTTGTAAAATGGAGCCTCAGGGCACTGCAATTCACAATCCTACAGAGTTATAAATGATAACTCTCGTCCACAAATATATTGAGTGAAGGCAAAGACGAGGAATTGAAATCAAGGCAGAATGGCAGGAAACAGATTTCAGGAGGTAGATTCGAATCGCCTTTAATGCACATGAAAAGCGGCAAAACGTTGACAATGATGCCCTTGGCCAAAAAGGGCGTATGCGTTTTTTCCTGAATATATTCAGGAAAAAACGCATACGCCCTTTTTGGCCAACCAAGCAACCTGGAAAGGCAAATCAGCGCTACAAAGAAGTCTCGCTTCCCATCGGTCAAAAGAGCCATGCTGAAAAATGTGTCAAAACCAGAAATGCAGGACAGGCCATGGAGAAATGGGAGCCTTGCTACACTGATGGGCGGGATGTAAATTGCCAACAGCCACTCTCGAGAAGTGTACGGTGTGTCCTGAAACATCTAAAAAACACAGCTTAGAGAGCATAGGACACTTCCACGCATGGGGATATAAAGTGGGAAAATTAAAAATCAGCAGGACACAAGCACCCCAAAGTTTAGGGCTGCTCTGTTGACAAGGACCTCCACTTCATTCCACCTTAAATATCCCAGGAAAGCGAAAAATGGATAAAAAATTTGAGGTCCTTATGTACAATGGAATACCACTCAGCCATGAAATCAATGTCATAAGGCTAGTAGCAGCATGATGAGTGGATTTAGGTACGACGATTCTAAGTGAAATAAGTCACACAGAAAAGGACACTTCTCATAAGGTGTCACTTATAGAGGGAATGTAAAAACCGTTACACTTGAACTGAATTACAAAACAGAACAGAGTCACACATGCGGAAAACACACTATGGCTGCTTAACGGGAAAGGTGAGGTGGGGTGATGCATAAAACAAGAGTTTCAAATTAGCTCAGATACCGTTCCATAAACCCAATATATAATAGACAAGACCTACTCCTTGCTCAGAGAACTGGACTCAACACGCCCGATTCAACGCACAAGAATATATCTGACTAGTAATAATCTTAAAACCTATGTATTGATATCTCTCTGTTAGTCTGTCAAGTGGGTGTAAAGCGGCATAAACACAGCCGTGAAAAGCAGCTAAACCCCATTATAAAAATAAATTACTTTTAAAAACCCATGAAACAAAGACAGTGAAAGAGAGAGAAATTCTTACACAATTCGTTCAGGGGCTGTGATGCAACCTGGATTGACCATATCTAGACCCACAGCTGGATGAGACATAAGGGTGGACACTCTTGGGGCTGAGAGGTTTGGTGAGGTTGGGTGAGCAAACGCAGACCCTTTAAAGTAATACTGCGTGCTACCCATCGCATGGTTCCCAAATCTCCAGGTTCAAGGGCATCTTCCTACATCGAAAACATGCATGAGAAACCCAGAAGATGGTACACCGTGTGATGGGGAAAGGTTTCTAAAACGCACCTCATTTCTCATCTCCTTGTTCTCGGGTTCGCCATTCCAGCCACTTTACTAGCAATCTCCCTACTTGGAGCATCAGCACCTTTAACCTCCTGTTCCGTACAGGTTGCAATTTGTCCAGAGGATGAACGGGAAGACGGGGAACCAATGAGAGACTAGCTCTTGGTGTTGGGACAGGCACAGGTCACTCTATTTTCCCATCAGGAAGAAGAATTAACCACAGGCTCAGCCTGCCCCCCGGAACCAGAACAGGGCCTGAAGCCATCCTGCGCTTTTGCGGCCACCTCCCGAAAAAGCGAGTTGTAAAATGGAGCCTCAGGGCACTGCAATTCACAATCCTACAGAGTTATAAATGATAACTCTCGTCCACAAATATATTGAGGGAAGGCAAAGACGAGGAATTGAAATCAAGGCAGAATTGCAGGAAACAGATTTCAGGAGGTAGATTCGAATCGCCTTTAAAGCACATGAAAAGCGGCAAATCGTTGACAATGATGCCCTTGGCCAAAAAGGGCGTATGCGTTTTTTCCTGAATATATTCAGGAAAAAACGCATACGCCCTTTTTGGCCAACCAAGCAACCTGGAAAGGCAAATCAGCGCTACAAAGAAGTCTCGCTTCCCATCGGTCAAAAGGGCCATGCTGAAAAAAGTGTCAAAACCAGAAATGCAGGACAGGCCATGGAGAAATGGGAGCCTTGCTACACTGATGGGCGGGATGTAAATTGCCAACAGCCACTCTCGAGAAGTGTACGGTGTGTCCTGAAACATCTAAAAAACACAGCTTAGAGAGCATAGGGCACTTCCACGCATGGGGATATAAAGTGGGAAAATTAAAAATCAGCAGGACACAAGCACCCCAAAGTTTAGGGCTGCTCTGTTGACAAGGACCTCCACTTCATTCCACCTTAAATATCCCAGGAAAGCGAAAAATGGATAAAAAATTTGAGGTCCTTATGTACAATGGAATACCACTCAGCCATGAAATCAATGTCATAAGGCTAGTAGCAGCATGATGAGTGGATTTAGGTACGACGATTCTAAGTGAAATAAGTCACACAGAAAAGGACACTTCTCATAAGGTGTCACTTATAGAGGGAATGTAAAAACCGTTACACTTGAACTGAATTACAAAACAGAACAGAGTCACACATGCGGAAAACACACTATGGCTGCTTAACGGGAAAGGTGAGGTGGGGTGATGCATAAAACAAGAGTTTCAAATTAGCTCAGATACCGTTCCATAAACCCAATATATAATAGACAAGACCTACTCCTTGCTCAGAGAACTGGACTCAACACGCCCGATTCAACGCACAAGAATATATCTGACTAGTAATAATCTTAAAACCTATGTATTGATATCTCTCTGTTAGTCTGTCAAGTGGGTGTAAAGCGGCATAAACACAGCCGTGAAAAGCAGCTAAACCCCATTATAAAAATAAATTACTTTTAAAAACCCATGAAACAAAGACAGTGAAAGAGAGAGAAATTCTTACACAATTCGTTCAGGGGCTGTGATGCAACCTGGATTGACCATATCTAGACCCACAGCTGGATGAGACATAAGGGTGGACACTCTTGGGGCTGAGAGGTTTGGTGAGGTTGGGTGAGCAAACGCAGACCCTTTAAAGTAATACTGCGTGCTACCCATCGCATGGTTCCCAAATCTCCAGGTTCAAGGGCATCTTCCTACATCGAAAACATGCATGAGAAACCCAGAAGATGGTACACCGTGTGATGGGGAAAGGTTTCTAAAACGCACCTCATTTCTCATCTCCTTGTTCTCGGGTTCGCCATTCCAGCCACTTTACTAGCAATCTCCCTACTTGGAGCATCAGCACCTTTAACCTCCTGTTCCGTACAGGTTGCAATTTGTCCAGAGGATGAACGGGAAGACGGGGAACCAATGAGAGACTAGCTCTTGGTGTTGGGACAGGCACAGGTCACTCTATTTTCCCATCAGGAAGAAGAATTAACCACAGGCTCAGCCTGCCCCCCGGAACCAGAACAGGGCCTGAAGCCATCCTGCGCTTTTGCGGCCACCTCCCGAAAAAGCGAGTTGTAAAATGGAGCCTCAGGGCACTGCAATTCACAATCCTACAGAGTTATAAATGATAACTCTCGTCCACAAATATATTGAGGGAAGGCAAAGACGAGGAATTGAAATCAAGGCAGAATTGCAGGAAACAGATTTCAGGAGGTAGATTCGAATCGCCTTTAAAGCACATGAAAAGCGGCAAATCGTTGACAATGATGCCCTTGGCCAAAAAGGGCGTATGCGTTTTTTCCTGAATATATTCAGGAAAAAACGCATACGCCCTTTTTGGCCAACCAAGCAACCTGGAAAGGCAAATCAGCGCTACAAAGAAGTCTCGCTTCCCATCGGTCAAAAGGGCCATGCTGAAAAAAGTGTCAAAACCAGAAATGCAGGACAGGCCATGGAGAAATGGGAGCCTTGCTACACTGATGGGCGGGATGTAAATTGCCAACAGCCACTCTCGAGAAGTGTACGGTGTGTCCTGAAACATCTAAAAAACACAGCTTAGAGAGCATAGGGCACTTCCACGCATGGGGATATAAAGTGGGAAAATTAAAAATCAGCAGGACACAAGCACCCCAAAGTTTAGGGCTGCTCTGTTGACAAGGACCTCCACTTCATTCCACCTTAAATATCCCAGGAAAGCGAAAAATGGATAAAAAATTTGAGGTCCTTATGTACAATGGAATACCACTCAGCCATGAAATCAATGTCATAAGGCTAGTAGCAGCATGATGAGTGGATTTAGGTACGACGATTCTAAGTGAAATAAGTCACACAGAAAAGGACACTTCTCATAAGGTGTCACTTATAGAGGGAATGTAAAAACCGTTACACTTGAACTGAATTACAAAACAGAACAGAGTCACACATGCGGAAAACACACTATGGCTGCTTAACGGGAAAGGTGAGGTGGGGTGATGCATAAAACAAGAGTTTCAAATTAGCTCAGATACCGTTCCATAAACCCAATATATAATAGACAAGACCTACTCCTTGCTCAGAGAACTGGACTCAACACGCCCGATTCAACGCACAAGAATATATCTGACTAGTAATAATCTTAAAACCTATGTATTGATATCTCTCTGTTAGTCTGTCAAGTGGGTGTAAAGCGGCATAAACACAGCCGTGAAAAGCAGCTAAACCCCATTATAAAAATAAATTACTTTTAAAAACCCATGAAACAAAGACAGTGAAAGAGAGAGAAATTCTTACACAATTCGTTCAGGGGCTGTGATGCAACCTGGATTGACCATATCTAGACCCACAGCTGGATGAGACATAAGGGTGGACACTCTTGGGGCTGAGAGGTTTGGTGAGGTTGGGTGAGCAAACGCAGACCCTTTAAAGTAATACTGCGTGCTACCCATCGCATGGTTCCCAAATCTCCAGGTTCAAGGGCATCTTCCTACATCGAAAACATGCATGAGAAACCCAGAAGATGGTACACCGTGTGATGGGGAAAGGTTTCTAAAACGCACCTCATTTCTCATCTCCTTGTTCTCGGGTTCGCCATTCCAGCCACTTTACTAGCAATCTCCCTACTTGGAGCATCAGCACCTTTAACCTCCTGTTCCGTACAGGTTGCAATTTGTCCAGAGGATGAACGGGAAGACGGGGAACCAATGAGAGACTAGCTCTTGGTGTTGGGACAGGCACAGGTCACTCTATTTTCCCATCAGGAAGAAGAATTAACCACAGGCTCAGCCTGCCCCCCAGAACCAGAACAGGGCCTGAAGCCATCCTGCGCTTTTGCGGCCACCTCCCGAAAAAGCGAGTTGTAAAATGGAGCCTCAGGGCACTGCAATTCACAATCCTACAGAGTTATAAATGATAACTCTCGTCCACAAATATATTGAGGGAAGGCAAAGACGAGGAATTGAAATCAAGGCAGAATGGCAGGAAACAGATTTCAGGAGGTAGATTCGAATCGCCTTTAATGCACATGAAAAGCGGCAAAACGTTGACAATGATGCCCTTGGCCAAAAAGGGCGTATGCGTTTTTTCCTGAATATATTCAGGAAAAAACGCATACGCCCTTTTTGGCCAACCAAGCAACCTGGAAAGGCAAATCAGCGCTACAAAGAAGTCTCGCTTCCCATCGGTCAAAAGAGCCATGCTGAAAAATGTGTCAAAACCAGAAATGCAGGACAGGCCATGGAGAAATGGGAGCCTTGCTACACTGATGGGCGGGATGTAAATTGCCAACAGCCACTCTCGAGAAGTGTACGGTGTGTCCTGAAACATCTAAAAAACACAGCTTAGAGAGCATAGGACACTTCCACGCATGGGGATATAAAGTGGGAAAATTAAAAATCAGCAGGACACAAGCACCCCAAAGTTTAGGGCTGCTCTGTTGACAAGGACCTCCACTTCATTCCACCTTAAATATCCCAGGAAAGCGAAAAATGGATAAAAAATTTGAGGTCCTTATGTACAATGGAATACCACTCAGCCATGAAATCAATGTCATAAGGCTAGTAGCAGCATGATGAGTGGATTTAGGTACGACGATTCTAAGTGAAATAAGTCACACAGAAAAGGACACGTCTCATAAGGTGTCACTTATAGAGGGAATGTAAAAACCGTTACACTTGAACTGAATTACAAAACAGAACAGAGTCACACATGCGGAAAACACACTATGGCTGCTTAACGGGAAAGGTGAGGTGGGGTGATGCATAAAACAAGAGTTTCAAATTAGCTCAGATACCGTTCCATAAACCCAATATATAATAGACAAGACCTACTCCTTGCTCAGAGAACTGGACTCAACACGCCCGATTCAACGCACAAGAATATATCTGACTAGTAATAATCTTAAAACCTATGTATTGATATCTCTCTGTTAGTCTGTCAAGTGGGTGTAAAGCGGCATAAACACAGCCGTGAAAAGCAGCTAAACCCCATTATAAAAATAAATTACTTTTAAAAACCCATGAAACAAAGACAGTGAAAGAGAGAGAAATTCTTACACAATTCGTTCAGGGGCTGTGATGCAACCTGGATTGACCATATCTAGACCCACAGCTGGATGAGACATAAGGGTGGACACTCTTGGGGCTGAGAGGTTTGGTGAGGTTGGGTGAGCAAACACAGACCCTTTAAAGTAATACTGCGTGGTACCCATCGCATGGGTCCCAAATCTCCAGGTTCAAGGGCATCTTCCTACATCGAAAACATGCATGAGAAACCCAGAAGATGGTACACCGTGTGATGGGGAAAGGTTTCTAAAACGCACCTCATTTCTCATCTCCTTGTTCTCGGGCTCGCAATTCCAGCCACTTTACTAGCAATCTCCCTACTTGGAGCATCAGCACCTTTAACCTCCTGTTCCGTACAGGTTGCAATTTGTCCTGAAGATGAACGGGAAGACGGGGAACCAATGAGAGACTAGCTCTTGGTGATGGGACAGGCACAGGTCACTCTATTTTCCCATCAGGTAGAAGAATTAACCACAGGCTCAGCCTGCCCCCCAGAACCAGAACAGGGCCTGAAGCCATCCTGCGCTTTTGCGGCCAGCTCCCAAAAGAGCGAGTTGTAAAATGGAGCTTCAGGGCACTGCAATTCAAAACCTGCAGAGTTATAAATGATAACTCTCCTCCACAAATATATTGAGGGAAGGCAAAGAAGAGGATTTGAAATCAAGGCAGAATTGCAGGAATCAGATTTCAGGAGGTAGATTCTAATCGCCTTTAAAGCACATGAAAAGCAGCAAAACGTTGACAATGTTGCCCTTGGTCAAAAAGGGCGTATGCGTTTTTTCCTGAATATATTCAGGAAAAAATGCATACGCCCTTTTTGGCCAACCAAGCAACCTGGAAAGGCAAATCAGCGCTACAACGAAGTCTCGCTTCCCATCGGTCAAAAGGGCCATGCTGAAAAAAGTGTCAAAACCAGAAATGCAGGACAGGCCATGTAGAAATGGGAGCCTTGCTACACTGATGGGCGGGATGTAAATTGCCAAGAGCCACTCTGGAGAAGTGTACAGTGTGTCCTGAAACATCTAAAAAACACAGCTCAGAGAGCATAGGGCACTTGCACGCATGGGGGTATAAAGTGGGAAAATTAAATATCAGCAAGACACAAGCACCCCAAAGTTTAGGGCTGCTCTGTTGACAAGGACCTCCACTTCATTCCACCTTAAATATCCCAGGAAAGAGAAAAATGGATAAAAAAGTTGTGGTCCTTATGTACAATGGAATATCACTCAGCCATGAAATCAATGTCATAAGGATAGTAGCAGCATGATGAGTGGATTTAGGTACGACGATTCTAAGTGAAATAAGTCACACAGAAAAGGACACTTCTCATAAGGTGTCACTTATAGAGGGAATGTAAAAACCGTTACACTTGAACTGAATTACAAAACAGAACAGAGTCACACATGCAGAAAACACACTATGGCTGCTTAACGGGAAAGGTGAGGTGGGGTGATACATAAAACAAGAGTTTCAAATTAGCTCAGATACCGTTCCATAAACCCAATATGTAATAGACAAGACCTACTCCTTGCTCAGAGAACTGGACTCAACACGACCGATTCACCGAACAAGAATATATCTGACTAGTAATAATCTTAAAACCTATGTATTGATATCTCTCTGTTAGTGTGTCAAGTGGGTGTAAAGCGGCATAAACACAGCCGTGAAAAGCAGCTAAACGCCATTATAAAAATAAATCACTTTTAAAAACCCATGAAACAAAGACAGTGAAAGAGAGAGAAATTCTTACACAATTCGTTCAGGGGCTGTGATGCAAACTGCATTGACCATATCTAGACTCACAGCTGGATGAGACATAAGGGTGGACACTCTTGGGGCTGAGAGGTTTGGTGAGGTTGGGTGAGCAAACGCAGACACTTTAAAGTAATACTGCGTGCTACCCATCGCATGGGTCCCTAATCTCCAGGTTCAAGGGCATCTTCCTATATCAAAAACATGCATGAGAAACCCAGAAGATGGTACACCGTGTGATGGGGAAAGGTTTCTAAAACGCACCTCATTTATCATCTCCTTGTTCTCATGTTCGCCATTCCAGCCACTTTACTAGCAATCTCCCTACTTGGAGCATCAGCACCTTTAACCTCCTGTTCCGTACAGGTTGCAATTTGTCCTGAGGATGAACTGGAAGACGGGGAACCAATGAGAGACTAGCTCTTGGTGTTGGGACAGGCACAGGTCACTCTATTTTCCCATCAGGAAGAAGAATTAACCACAGGCTCAGCCTGCCCCCCGGAACCAGAACAGGGCCTGAAGCCATCCTGCGCTTTTGCGTCCACCTCCCGAAAAAGCGAGTTGTAAAATGGAGCCTCAGGGCACTGCAATTCACAATCCTACAGAGTTATAAATGATAACTCTCGTCCACAAATATATTGAGGGAAGGCAAAGACGAGGAATTGAAATCAAGGCAGAATGGCAGGAAACAGATTTCAGGAGGTAGATTCGAATCGCCTTTAATGCACATGAAAAGCGGCAAAACGTTGACAATGATGCCCTTGGCCAAAAAGGGCGTATGCGTTTTTTCCTGAATATATTCAGGAAAAAACGCATACGCCCTTTTTGGCCAACCAAGCAACCTGGAAAGGCAAATCAGCGCTACAAAGAAGTCTCGCTTCCCATCGGTCAAAAGAGCCATGCTGAAAAATGTGTCAAAACCAGAAATGCAGGACAGGCCATGGAGAAATGGGAGCCTTGCTACACTGATGGGCGGGATGTAAATTGCCAACAGCCACTCTCGAGAAGTGTACGGTGTGTCCTGAAACATCTAAAAAACACAGCTTAGAGAGCATAGGGCACTTCCACGCATGGGGATATAAAGTGGGAAAATTAAAAATCAGCAGGACACAAGCACCCCAAAGTTTAGGGCTGCTCTGTTGACAAGGACCTCCACTTCATTCCACCTTAAATATCCCAGGAAAGCGAAAAATGGATAAAAAATTTGAGGTCCTTATGTACAATGGAATACCACTCAGCCATGAAATCAATGTCATAAGGCTAGTAGCAGCATGATGAGTGGATTTAGGTACGACGATTCTAAGTGAAATAAGTCACACAGAAAAGGACACGTCTCATAAGGTGTCACTTATAGAGGGAATGTAAAAACCGTTACACTTGAACTGAATTACAAAACAGAACAGAGTCACACATGCGGAAAACACACTATGGCTGCTTAACGGGAAAGGTGAGGTGGGGTGATGCATAAAACAAGAGTTTCAAATTAGCTCAGATACCGTTCCATAAACCCAATATATAATAGACAAGACCTACTCCTTGCTCAGAGAACTGGACTCAACACGCCCGATTCAACGCACAAGAATATATCTGACTAGTAATAATCTTAAAACCTATGTATTGATATCTCTCTGTTAGTCTGTCAAGTGGGTGTAAAGCGGCATAAACACAGCCGTGAAAAGCAGCTAAACCCCATTATAAAAATAAATTACTTTTAAAAACCCATGAAACAAAGACAGTGAAAGAGAGAGAAATTCTTACACAATTCGTTCAGGGGCTGTGATGCAACCTGGATTGACCATATCTAGACCCACAGCTGGATGAGACATAAGGGTGGACACTCTTGGGGCTGAGAGGTTTGGTGAGGTTGGGTGAGCAAACACAGACCCTTTAAAGTAATACTGCGTGGTACCCATCGCATGGGTCCCAAATCTCCAGGTTCAAGGGCATCTTCCTACATCGAAAACATGCATGAGAAACCCAGAAGATGGTACACCGTGTGATGGGGAAAGGTTTCTAAAACGCACCTCATTTCTCATCTCCTTGTTCTCGGGCTCGCAATTCCAGCCACTTTACTAGCAATCTCCCTACTTGGAGCATCAGCACCTTTAACCTCCTGTTCCGTACAGGTTGCAATTTGTCCTGAAGATGAACGGGAAGACGGGGAACCAATGAGAGACTAGCTCTTGGTGATGGGACAGGCACAGGTCACTCTATTTTCCCATCAGGTAGAAGAATTAACCACAGGCTCAGCCTGCCCCCCAGAACCAGAACAGGGCCTGAAGCCATCCTGCGCTTTTGCGGCCAGCTCCCAAAAGAGCGAGTTGTAAAATGGAGCTTCAGGGCACTGCAATTCAAAACCTGCAGAGTTATAAATGATAACTCTCGTCCACAAATATATTGAGGGAAGGCAAAGAAGAGGATTTGAAATCAAGGCAGAATTGCAGGAATCAGATTTCAGGAGGTAGATTCGAATCGCCTTTAAAGCACATGAAAAGCAGCAAAACGTTGACAATGTTGCCCTTGGTCAAAAAGGGCGTATGCGTTTTTTCCTGAATATATTCAGGAAAAAATGCATACGCCCTTTTTGGCCAACCAAGCAACCTGGAAAGGCAAATCAGCGCTACAACGAAGTCTCGCTTCCCATCGGTCAAAAGGGCCATGCTGAAAAAAGTGTCAAAACCAGAAATGCAGGACAGGCCATGTAGAAATGGGAGCCTTGCTACACTGATGGGCGGGATGTAAATTGCCAAGAGCCACTCTGGAGAAGTGTACAGTGTGTCCTGAAACATCTAAAAAACACAGCTCAGAGAGCATAGGGCACTTGCACGCATGGGGGTATAAAGTGGGAAAATTAAATATCAGCAAGACACAAGCACCCCAAAGTTTAGGGCTGCTCTGTTGACAAGGACCTCCACTTCATTCCACCTTAAATATCCCAGGAAAGAGAAAAATGGATAAAAAAGTTGTGGTCCTTATGTACAATGGAATATCACTCAGCCATGAAATCAATGTCATAAGGATAGTAGCAGCATGATGAGTGGATTTAGGTACGACGATTCTAAGTGAAATAAGTCACACAGAAAAGGACACTTCTCATAAGGTGTCACTTATAGAGGGAATGTAAAAACCGTTACACTTGAACTGAATTACAAAACAGAACAGAGTCACACATGCAGAAAACACACTATGGCTGCTTAACGGGAAAGGTGAGGTGGGGTGATACATAAAACAAGAGTTTCAAATTAGCTCAGATACCGTTCCATAAACCCAATATGTAATAGACAAGACCTACTCCTTGCTCAGAGAACTGGACTCAACACGACCGATTCACCGAACAAGAATATATCTGACTAGTAATAATCTTAAAACCTATGTATTGATATCTCTCTGTTAGTGTGTCAAGTGGGTGTAAAGCGGCATAAACACAGCCGTGAAAAGCAGCTAAACGCCATTATAAAAATAAATCACTTTTAAAAACCCATGAAACAAAGACAGTGAAAGAGAGAGAAATTCTTACACAATTCGTTCAGGGGCTGTGATGCAAACTGCATTGACCATATCTAGACTCACAGCTGGATGAGACATAAGGGTGGACACTCTTGGGGCTGAGAGGTTTGGTGAGGTTGGGTGAGCAAACGCAGACACTTTAAAGTAATACTGCGTGCTACCCATCGCATGGGTCCCTAATCTCCAGGTTCAAGGGCATCTTCCTATATCAAAAACATGCATGAGAAACCCAGAAGATGGTACACCGTGTGATGGGGAAAGGTTTCTAAAACGCACCTCATTTATCATCTCCTTGTTCTCATGTTCGCCATTCCAGCCACTTTACTAGCAATCTCCCTACTTGGAGCATCAGCACCTTTAACCTCCTGTTCCGTACAGGTTGCAATTTGTCCTGAGGATGAACTGGAAGACGGGGAACCAATGAGAGACTAGCTCTTGGTGTTGGGACAGGCACAGGTCACTCTATTTTCCCATCAGGAAGAAGAATTAACCACAGGCTCAGCCTGCCCCCCGGAACCAGAACAGGGCCTGAAGCCATCCTGCGCTTTTGCGTCCACCTCCCGAAAAAGCGAGTTGTAAAATGGAGCCTCAGGGCACTGCAATTCACAATCCTACAGAGTTATAAATGATAACTCTCGTCCACAAATATATTGAGGGAAGGCAAAGACGAGGAATTGAAATCAAGGCAGAATGGCAGGAAACAGATTTCAGGAGGTAGATTCGAATCGCCTTTAATGCACATGAAAAGCGGCAAAACGTTGACAATGATGCCCTTGGCCAAAAAGGGCGTATGCGTTTTTTCCTGAATATATTCAGGAAAAAACGCATACGCCCTTTTTGGCCAACCAAGCAACCTGGAAAGGCAAATCAGCGCTACAAAGAAGTCTCGCTTCCCATCGGTCAAAAGAGCCATGCTGAAAAATGTGTCAAAACCAGAAATGCAGGACAGGCCATGGAGAAATGGGAGCCTTGCTACACTGATGGGCGGGATGTAAATTGCCAACAGCCACTCTCGAGAAGTGTACGGTGTGTCCTGAAACATCTAAAAAACACAGCTTAGAGAGCATAGGACACTTCCACGCATGGGGATATAAAGTGGGAAAATTAAAAATCAGCAGGACACAAGCACCCCAAAGTTTAGGGCTGCTCTGTTGACAAGGACCTCCACTTCATTCCACCTTAAATATCCCAGGAAAGCGAAAAATGGATAAAAAATTTGAGGTCCTTATGTACAATGGAATACCACTCAGCCATGAAATCAATGTCATAAGGCTAGTAGCAGCATGATGAGTGGATTTAGGTACGACGATTCTAAGTGAAATAAGTCACACAGAAAAGGACACTTCTCATAAGGTGTCACTTATAGAGGGAATGTAAAAACCGTTACACTTGAACTGAATTACAAAACAGAACAGAGTCACACATGCGGAAAACACACTATGGCTGCTTAACGGGAAAGGTGAGGTGGGGTGATGCATAAAACAAGAGTTTCAAATTAGCTCAGATACCGTTCCATAAACCCAATATATAATAGACAAGACCTACTCCTTGCTCAGAGAACTGGACTCAACACGCCCGATTCAACGCACAAGAATATATCTGACTAGTAATAATCTTAAAACCTATGTATTGATATCTCTCTGTTAGTGTGTCAAGTGGGTGTAAAGCGGCATAAACACAGCCGTGAAAAGCAGCTAAACCCCATTATAAAAATAAATTTCTTTTAAAAACCCATGAAACAAAGACAGGGAAAGAGAGAGAAATTCTTACACAATTCGTTCAGGGGCTGTGATGCAACCTGGATTGACCATATCTAGACCCACAGCTGGATGAGACATAAGGGTGGACACTCTTGGGGCTGAGAGGTTTGGTGAGGTTGGGTGAGCAAACGCAGACCCTTTAAAGTAATACTGCGTGCTACCCATCGCATGGTTCCCAAATCTCCAGGTTCAAGGGCATCTTCATACATCGAAAACATGCATGAGAAACCCAGAAGATGGTACACCGTGTGATGGGGAAAGGTTTCTAAAACGCACCTCATTTCTCATCTCCTTGTGCTCGGCTTCGCCATTCCAGCCACTTTACTAGCAATCTCCCTACTTGGAGCATCAGCACCTTTAACCTCCTGTTCCGTACAGGTTGCAATTTGTCCTGAGGATGAACGGGAAGACGGGGAACCAATGAGAGACTAGCTCTTGGTGTTGGGACAGGCACAGGTCACTCTATTTTACCATCAGGAAGAAGAATTAACCACAGGCTCAGCCTGCCCCCCGGAACCAGAACAGGGCCTGAAGCCATCCTGCGCTTTTGCGGCCACCTCCCGAAAAAGCGAGTTTTAAAATGGAGCTTCAGGGCACTGCAATTCAAAATCCTACAGAGTTATAAATGATAACTCTCGTCCACAAATATATTGAGGGAAGGCAAAGACGAGGAATTGAAATCAAGGCAGAATTGCAGGAAACAGATTTCAGGAGGTAGATTCGAATCGCCTTTAATGCACATGAAAAGCGGCAAAACGTTGACAATGATGCCCTTGGCCAAAAAGGGCGTATGCGTTTTTTCCTGAATATATTCAGGAAAAAACGCATACGCCCTTTTTGGCCAACCAAGCAACCTGGAAAGGCAAATCAGCGCTACAAAGAAGTCTCGCTTCCCATCGGTCAAAAGGGCCATGCTGAAAAAAGTATCAAAACCAGAAATGCAGGACAGGCCATGGAGAAATGGGAGCCTTGCTACACTGATGGGCGGGATGTAAATTGCCAACAGCAACTCTCGAGAAGTGTACGGTGTGTCCTGAAACATCTAAAAAACACAACTTAGAGAGCATAGGGCACTTCCACGCATGGGGGTATAAAGTGTGAAAATTAAAAATCATCAAGACACAAGCACCCCAAAGTTTAGGGCTGCTCTGTTGAGAAGGACCTCCACTTCATTCCACCTTAAATATCCCAGGACAGCGAAAAATGGATAAAAAATTTGAGGTCCTTATGTACAATGGAATACCACTCAGCCATGAAATCAATGTCATAAGGCTAGTAGCAGCATGATGAGTGGATTTAGGTACGACGATTCTAAGTGAAATAAGTCACACAGAAAAGGACACTTCTCATAAGGTGTCACTTATAGAGGGAATGTAAAAACCGTTACACTTGAACTGAATTACAAAACAGAACAGAGTCACACATGCAGAAAACACACTATGGCTGCTTAACGGGAAAGGTGAGGTGGGGTGATACATAAAACAAGAGTTTCAAATTAGCTCCGATACCGTTCCATAAACCCAATATGTAATAGACAAGACCTACTCCTTGCTCAGAGAACTGGATTCAACACGCCCGATTCACCGCACAAGAATATATCTGACTAGTAATAATCTTAAAACCTATGTATTGATATTTCTCTGTTAGTGTGTCAAGTGGGTGTAAAGCGTCATAAACACAGCCGTGAAAATCAGCTAAACCCCATTATAAAAATAAATTTCTTTTAAAAACCCATGAAACAAAGACAGTGAAAGAGAGAGAAATTCTTACACAATTCGTTCAGGTGCTGTGATGCAACCTGGATTGACCATATCTAGACCCACAGCTGGATGAGACATAAGGGTTTACACTCTTGGGGCTGAGAGGTTTGGTGAGGTTGGGTGAGCAAACGTAGACCCTTTAAAGTAATACTGCGTGCTACCCATCGCATGGGTCCCTAATCTCCAGGTTCAAGGGCATCTTCCTACATCAAAAACATGGATGAGAAATCCAGAAGATGGTACACCGTGTGATAGGGAAAGGTTTCTAAAACGCACCTCATTTCTCATCTCCTTGTTCTCGGGTTCGCCATTACAGCCACTTTACTAGCAATCTCCCTACTTGGAGCATCAGCACCTTTAACCTCCTGTTCTGTACAGGTTGCAATTTGTCCTGAGGATGAACGGGAAGACGGGGAACCAATGAGAGACTAGCTCTTGGTGTTTGGACAGGCACAGGTCACTCTATTTTCCCATCAGGAAGAAGAATTAACCACAGGCCCAGCCTGCCCCCCGGAACCAGAACAGGACCTGAAGCCATCCTGCGCTTTTGCGGCCACCTCCCGAAAAAGCGAGTTGTAAAATGGAGCTTCAGGGCACTGCAATTCACAATCCTACAGAGTTATAAATGATAACTCTCGTCCACAAATATATTGAGGGAAGGCAAAGACGAGGAATTGAAATCAAGGCAGAATTGCAGGAAACAGATTTCAGGAGGTAGATTCGAATCGCCTTTAATGCACATGAAAAGCGGCAAAACGTTGACAATGATGCCCTTGGCCAAAAAGGGCGTATGCGTTTTTTCCTGAATATATTCAGGAAAAAACGCATACGCCCTTTTTGGCCAACCAAGCAACCTGGAAAGGCAAATCAGCGCTACAAAGAAGTCTCACTTCCCATCGGTCAAAAGGGCCATGCTGAAAAAAGTGTCAAAACCAGAAATGCAGGACAGGCCATGGAGAAATGGGAGCCTTGCTACACTGATGGGCGGGATGTAAATTGCCAACAGCCACTCTCGAGAAGTGTACGGTGTGTCCTGAAACATCTAAAAAACACAGCTTAGAGAGCATAGGGCACTTCCACGCATGGGGGTATAAAGTGGGAAAATTAAAAATCAGCAAGACACAAGCACCCCAAAGTTTAGGGCTGCTCTGTTGACAAGGACCTCCACTTCATTCCACCTTACATATCCCAGGAAAGTGAAAAATGGATACAAAAGTTGTGGTCCTTATGTACAATGGAATATCACTCAGCCATGAAATCAATGTCATAAGGCTAGTAGCAGCATGATGAGTGGATTTAGGTACGACGATTCTAAGTGAAATAAGTCACACAGAAAAGGACACTTCCAATATGGTGTCACTTATAGAGGGAATGTAAAAACCGTTACACTTGAACTGAATTACAAAACAGAACAGAGTCACACATGCAGAAAACACACTATGGCTGCTTAACGGGAAAGGTGAGGTGGGGTGATAAATAAAACAAGAGTTTCAAATTAGCTCAGATACCGTTCCATAAACCCAATATGTAATAGACAAGACCTACTCCTTGCTCAGAGAACTGGACTCAACACGCCCGATTCACCGCACAAGAATATATCTGACTAGTAATAATCTTAAAACCTATGTATTGATATCTCTCTGTTAGTGTGTCAAGTGGGTGTAAAGCGGCATAAACACAGCCGTGAAAAGCAGCTAAACCCCATTATAAAAAGAAATTACTTTTAAAAACACATGAAACAAAGACAGTGAAAGAGAGAGAAATTCTTACACAATTCGTTCAGGGGCTGTGATGCAACCTGGATTGACCATATCTAGACCCACAGCTGGATGAGACATAAGGGTGGACACTCTAGGGGCTGAGAGGTTTGGTGAGGTTGGGTGAGCAAACGCAGACCCTTTAAAGTAATACTGCGTGGTACCCATCGCATGGGTCCCAAATCTCCAGGTTCAAGGGCATCTTCCTACATCAAAAACATGCAGGAGAAACCCAGAAGATTGTACTCCGTGTGATTGGGAAAGGTTTCTAAAACGCACCTCATTTCTCATCTCCTTGTGCTCGGGTTCACCATTCCAGCCACTTTACTAGCAATCTCCCTACTTGGAGTATCAGCACCTTTAACCTCCTGTTCCGTACAGGTTGCAATTTATCCTGAGGATGAACGGGAAGATGGGGAACCAATGAGAGACTAGCTCTTGGTGTTGGGACAGGCACAGGTCACTCTATTTTCCCATCAGGAAGAAGAATTACCGAAAGGCTCTGCCTGCCACCCAGAACCAGAAGAGGGCCTGAAGCCATCCTACGCTTTGGTGGCCAGCTCCCAAAAAAGCGAGTTGTAAAATGGAGCTTCAAGGCACTGCAATTCACAAACCTGCAGATTTATAAATGAAAACTCTCGTCCACAAATATATTGAGGGAAGGTAAAGAAGAGGATTTGAAATCAAGGCAGAATTGCAGGAAACAGATTTCAGGAGGTAGATTCGAATCGCCTTTAAAGCACATGAAAAGCGGCAAAACGTTGACAGTGATGCCCTTGGACTAAAAGGGCGTACGCGTTTTTTCCTGAATATATTCAGGAAGAAACGCATACGCCCTTTTTGGCCAACCAAGCAACCTAGAAAGGCAAATCAGCACTACAAAGAAGTCTCACTTCCCATCGGTCAAACGGGCCATGCTGAAAAAAGTGTCAAAACCAGAAATGCAGGACAGGCCATGGAGAAATGGGAGCCTTGCTACACTGATGGGCGGGATGTAAATCGCCAACAGCCACTCTGGAGAAGGGTACGGTGTGTCCTGAAACATATAAAAAACAGAGCTTAGAGAGCATAGTGCGATTCCACTCATGGGGGTATAAATTGGGAAAATTAAAAATCAGCAAGACACAAGCACTCCAAAGTTTCGGGCTGCTCTCTTGCCAAGGACCTCCACTTCATCCCACCTTAAATATCCCAGGAAAGAGAAAAATGGATAAAGAAGTTGTGGTAATTATGTACAATGGAATGTCACTCAGCCCTGAAATCAATGTCATAAGGCTAGTAGCAGCATGATGAGTGGATTTAGGTACGACGATTCTAAGTGAAATAAGTCACACAAAAAAGGTCATTTCTCATAAGGTATCACTTATAGAGGGAATGTAAAAACCGTTACACTTGAACTGAATTACAAAACAGAACAGAGTCACACATGCAGAAAACACACTATGGCTGCTTAACGGGAAAGGTGAGGTGGGGTGGTACATAAAACAAGGGTTTCAAATTAGCTCAGATACCGTTCCTTAAACCCAATATGTAATAGACAAGACCTACTCCTTGCTCAGGAAATGGACTCTACACACCCTATTCACCGCAAAAGGATATATCTGACTAGTAAGAATCTTGAAACCTGTGTATTCATATATCACTGTAAATGTGTAATGTGGCATAATCACAGGAGTGAAAAGCAGCTATGCCGCATCATAAAAATAAATTACTATTAAAACCCCATGGAACAAAGACAGCGTAAAAGAGAGAAATTCTTACAGAATTCGTTCAGGGGCTTTGATGCCACCTGGATTGAACATATCTAGACCCACAGCTGGATGAGACATATGGGTGGACACTCTTGGGGCTGAGAGGTTTGGTGAGGTTGCGTGAGCAAACGCAGACCCTTAAAATAATACTGCGTGTTACCCCTCCCATGGGTCCCTAATCTCCAGGTTCAAGGGCATCTTCCTACATCGAAAACAAGCATGAGAAACCCAGAAGATGGTACAGCGTGTGATGGCGAAAGGTTTCTAAAACGCACCTCATTTCTCATCTCCTTGTGCTAGGGTTCCCCATTCCAGTCGCTTTACTAGCAATTTCCCTACTTGGAGCATCAGCACCTTTAACCTCTTGTTCCGTACAGGTTGCAATTTGTCCTGAGGGTGAACGGGAATAGGGGCAACCAATGAGAGACTAGCTCTAGGTGTTGGAACAGGCACAGGTCACTCTATTTTCCCATCGGGAAGAAGAATTAAACATAAGCTCAGCCTTCCCCCCGGAACCAGAATAGGGCCTGAAGCAATCCTGTGCTTCTGCGGTCAGCTCCCTAAAAAGCGAGTTGAAAAATGGGGGTCAGGGGCACTGCAATTCACGAACCTGCAGAGTTATAAATGATAACTCTCATCCACAAATATATTTAGGGAAGGCAGCGAAGAGGATTTGAAAGCAAGGCAGAATTGCCGGAAACAGATTTCATGACGTTGATTCGAATCGCCTTTAACGCACATGAAAAGAGGCAAAACGTCGACAATGATGCCCTTGGCCAAAAGGGCGTATGCGGTTTTTTCTGAATATATTCAGGAAAAAACGCATACGCCCTTTTTGGCCTACCAAGCAACCTGGAAATGCAAATCAGCGGTACAAAGAAGTATCGCTTCCCATTGGTCAAAAGTGGCATGCTGAAAAAACTGTACAAACCAGAAATGCAGGACAGGCCATGGAGAAATGGGAGCCTTGCTATTCTGATGGACGGGATGTTAATTTCCAACAGCCACTCTGGAGAAGTGTACGGTGTGTCCTGAAACACCTAACAAACACAGCTTAGAGAGCATAGGGCACTTCCACGCATGGGGTATAAATCGGGAAAATGAAAAATCAGCAACATACAGGCACCCCAAAGTTTAGGGGTACTCTGTTGACAAGGACCTCCACTTCATTCCACCTTAAATATCCCAGGAAAGAGAAAAATGGATAAAGAAGTTGTGGTCCTTATGTACAATGGAATATCATTCAGCCATGAAATCAATGTCATAATGCTAGTAGCTGCATGATGAGTGGATTTAGGTACGACAATTCTAAGTGAAATAAGTCACACAGAAAACGGCACTTATCATAAGATATCACTTATAGAGGGAATGTAAAAACCGTTACACTTGAACTGAATTACTAAACAGAACAGAGTCACATATTTTGAAAACAGACTATGGCTGCTTAATGGGAAAGCTGAGGTGGGGTGATACATAAAACAAGAGTTTCAAATTAGCTCAGATACTGTTCCATAAACCCAATATGTAATAGACAAACCTACTCCTTGCTCAGTGAAGTGGACGCAACACCCCCTATTCAACAAAGAAGAATATATCTGACTAGTAAAAATCTTAAAACCTATGTATTGATATCTCTCTGTAAGTGAAAGAAGTGGGTGTAAAGTGGCATAAACACAGCAGTGAAAATCAGGTAAACCCCATTATAAAAATAAATTACTTTAAAAAACCCAAAAATCAAAGAGAGTGATAGAGGGAGAAATTTTTACATAATTCGTTCCGGGGTTGTGATGCAACCTGGTGTGACCATATCTAGACCCACAGCTGGATGAGAAATAAAGCTGGACACTCTTGGGGCTGAAGGTCTCTTTCCCTAGTTACCAGATTGGGGAACGTAGAAAGGCTGCCGCCGTGTTGTCGTTACCTGTAAAAGCAGCTTTAAAACCTGTGCTAATGGTCACTTCATATGAACAAGTACTTCAGGGCTGTAAATGAAACCTGCCCTCAAAATGTCTTGACGGAGGTAATGGCCAAAAATTTTCAAAATGTGACACTTACTTTAAGAAAACACTTTGAACAACTAAGCTGTAATCACAGTTTGATAAATAAAAAGGGCATGATTTAAAGCTCAATTTCAACAGATTATGGGACACATGCAAATTCAACCACAGAGAGGTATCAGCTCACACCTGTTAGAATAACCATCAGCAAGAAAACTACAAACAATAAATATTGAAGGTGTTTTGGAGAAATGCATACCCTCAATTTTAAGTGGGACGTAACCTGGAAAGAGCCACTAATGAAAACTGAATGGTGGTGCCTTTAAAACGTACACACTGAGCTACCATGTGATACAGCAAGCCCACTCCTTGGCCTATAACATAAGAAGATAGAACTGGAAAGACACAGGCAAGCAAATGTGCATTGCAGCAGTATTACAATAGCCAAGACATGGAGGCAACCAGAAAGTCCATCAACAGGTGCGTGGCCAAAGAAGAACTGGTACACGTACAGATGGACTATTAGCCAGGGAAAAAAATGAAACAATGCCATTTGCAGCACCATGTATGATTCTTGAGGTAATCAGGCAAATTGTACTAAGTCAGAAAGCAAAAGACACATATCCTATAATATCACTTATAGGTCTTAGATAAAATTGATACCAATGAAGATATTTCCACAGAGAAATGCAATCACAGGTTCATTAAACAAACTTATGGTTCACCAAATGGAAAGGTGTGAGGATTGGAAACATTAGGCTATTGGGGTTAAGATAGATATAGAAACACATGTGAAATATGTAATCACCAAAGACCTACGTAATACCAAGACAAGACTACTCAACATTGTATCATAACCTACATGGGAAAATGATCCAAAGAAGAATAGATATATGTATATGTTTAAAAGAACCACATCTTGCACACCTAGAAGAAACAAAACATTTTAATTACATTTGCTCTGACAAAAAATAAAAATTAAATTAAAAAAAGAAGAAGAAGTAATGAGAAATAAACTTAAGGGGCTTTTTGCTGGCACATTGCATTCTAATTTACAACCAGAACATGACTTCCATTAAGGCTCTGTCATCACTAATAAAGCAGCTTTATAAGCAATGTTGAAGGTAGCTTAAAAGAAGTCTCACTAATTATTGATAGTAACAAGGAAACAAAGAAAAGTAAAAATCTCACTGCAAAAAGTATACATAGGGTAAGGATAGTAGATCAAACACTTATTAAACTTCTGTAAAGAATAAAAGACAGCAGTCGTATGTTTTTTTAAAAAGAGAGGGCCCAAATAAATCTGAAATGAAAGAGATGATGTTACAACAGACACCACAGAAATACAAAGTATCCTAAGATACACACAGGGTAACTCAGGGCTCAGACTGGACAGAGCCCACTCTTCAGTCCCCTGTACATGACTTACAGGAGCCTCAGGAACTGAGGAGGGGGTCCCTGAGGAGAGGCTCAAGATAGAATATGGTAGGCATTAACATGACTGCATTCATCTTAAACATGCCTGAACTACATTCACACGAGATGATTTTGTCCTGTATGTACATCGGCACCTCTAGCTGGAACTGCAGATCTTTGGCTTCAACACCTCTACTGACAACATTAGTGTCACCTGCTGTGGACCGTCTCCTATAGGATTTCTAGAATCAGAAAACATCGAAGCTTCACAGGACCCAGAGTCTGTGCGACTCCACACAGAGAATCAGAGTCTCAACTCCACTCAGATACTCCACTCTTGGAAGGCACACACAAAGTAGTGTGCACATCAGGACCCAGGGGACGGAGCAGTGACCCCGTAGGAGAATGACCAGAATTACCTGCTACTTTTAGAGGGTCTCCTGCAGAGGCAGGTGGTGTCTGTGGCTGTGGCTCACCATGAGGACAACGACACTGGCAGCAGAAGTTCTGGGAAATACTCCTTGGTGTGAGCCCTCCCAGAGTCCGCCGTTAGCCCCACCAAGAGCAAGGTAGGTTCCAGCGCTGGGTCGCCTCAGGCCAAACAACCAACAGGGAGGGAACCCAGCCCCATGCATCAGCAGACAAGCGGATTAAACTTTTTATTAAAGTTTTATTTAATCCGTAGACAAGCAGATTAAAGCTCTGTCCACCAAAGCAACACCCAGCTCTACCCACCACCAGTCCCTCCCATCAGGAAGCTTGCACAAGCCTCTAAGATAGACTCATCCACCAGAGAGCAGACAGCAGAAGCAAGAAGAACTACAATTCTGCAGCCTGTGGAAGGAAAACCACATTCACAGAAAGATAGACAAAATGAAAAGGCAGAGGACATTATACCAGATCAAGGAACAAGATAAAACCCCAGAAAAAAAAATGAAATGAGGTGGAGATAGGGAACCTTTCAGAAAAAGAATTCAGAATAATGATAGTGAAGTTGAGCCAAGACCTTGGAAAAAGAAAGGAGGCAAAGATCGAGAAGACGCAAGAAATGCTTAACAAAGACCTAGAAGAATTAAGGAACAAACACCTAGAAGAATTAAAGAACAAACAAACAGAGGTGAACAATGGAATAACTGAAATGAAAAATACACTAGAAGGAATCAGTAGCAGAATAACTGTGGCAGAAGAACGGATAAGTGACCTGGAAGACAGAAAGGTGGAAATCACTGCCATGGAACAGAATAAAGAAAAAGAATGAAAATAAATGAAGACACCCCAAGAGTCCTCTGGGACAACATTAAACGCAACAACATTCGCATTATAGGGGTCCCAGAAGGAGAAGAGAGAGAGAAAGGACCCGAGAATATATTTGAAGAGATTATGGTCAAAAACTTCCCTAGCATGGGAAAAGAAATAGCCACCCAAGTCCGGAAGCACAGAGTGTCCCAGGCAGGATAAACCAAAGGAGAAAAATGACAAGACACATAGTAATCAAATTGACAAAAATTAATGACAAAGAGAAATGATTGAAAGCAGCAAGGGAAAAATGACAAATAACATACAAGGGAACTCCCATAAGGATAACAGCTGATTTCTCAGTAGAAAATCTACAAGCCAGAAGGAAGTGGCATGATAAATTTAAAGTGATGAAAGGGAAGAACCTACAACCAAGAGTACTCCACCCTGCAAAGAGCTCATTCAGATTTGATGGAGAAATCAAAAGCCTTAAAGACAAGCAAAAGCTAAGAGAATTCAGCACCATGAAACCAGCTCTACACCAAATGCTGAAGGAACTTCTCTAAGTGGGAAACACAAGAGAAGAAAAGGACCCACCAAGACAAACCTATAACAATTAAGAAAATAGTACTAGGAACATACATATTGATAATTACCTTAAAGGTGAATGCACTAAATGTTCCAACCAAAAGACACAGGCTCGCTGAATGGATACAAAAACAAGACCCATATATATGCTGTCTACAAGAGATCCATTTCAGACCTAGGGACACATACAGACTCAAAGTGAGGCGATGGAAAAATATATTCTATGCAAATGAAAATCAAAAGAAAGCTGGAGTAGCAATACTCATATCAGATAAAATAGACTTTAAAATAAAGAATGTTACAAGAGACAAGGAAAGACACTACATAATGGTCAAGGGATCAATCCAAGAAGAAGATATAACAATTATAAATATATATGTACCCAAAATAGGAGCACCTCAATGTATAAGGCAACTGCTAACAGCTATAAAAGAGGAAATCGACAGTAACACAATAATAGCGGGGGACTTTAAAAGCTCATTTACACCAGTGGAGATCAGCCAGACAGAAAATTAATAAGGAAACACAAGCTTTAAATGACACAATAGACCAGATAGAGTTAATTGATATTTATAGGACATTCCATCCAAAAGCAGCAGATTACACGTTCTTCTCAACTGCACACGGAACATGCCCCAGGATAGATCACATCTTGGGTCACAGATAAAGCCTCAGTAAATTTAAGAAAACTGAAATCATATCAAGCAGCTGTTCCTACCACAATGCTATGAGATTAGAAATCAATTACATGAAAAAAAAAAAAGAAATCAATTACATGGAAAAAAACGTAAAAAACACAAACACATGGAGGCTAAACAATACGTTAATAAATAACCAACAGATCACTTAGGAAATCAAAGAGGAAATCAAAAACTACCTAGAGACAAATGACAACAAAAACACGATGATCCAAAACCTATGGGATGCAGCAAAAGGAGTTCTAAGAGGGAAGTTTATAGCAATACAAGCCTACCTCAAGAAACAAGAAAAATCTCAAATAAATAATCTAACCTTACACCTAGAGGAACTAGAGAAAGAAGAACAAAACCCAAAGTTAGTAGAAGGAAAGAAATCATAAAGATCAGAGCGGAAATAAATGAAATAGAAACAAAGAAAACGAAAGCAAAGATCAATAAAACTAAAAGCTGGTTCTTTGAGAAGATAAGCAAAAATGATCAACCTTTAGCCAGACTCCAGAAAAAGAGGGAGAGGACGCAAATCAACAAAATTAGAAGTGAAAAAGCAGAAGTTACAACAGACACCACAGGAATACAAAGCATCCTAAGAGACTACTACAAGCAACTCTAGGGCAATAAAATGGAAAATCTGGAAGAAATGGACAAATTCTTAGAAAGGGATAACCTTCTAAGACTGAACCAGGAAGAAATAGAAAATATGAACAAACCTATCGCAAGCAATGAAATTGAAACTGTGATTAAAAATCTTCCAACAAACAAAAGTTCAGAACCAGATGGCATCACAGGTGAATTCTATCAAACATTTAGAGAAGAGCTAACACCCAACCTTCTCAAATTCTTCAAAACAATTGCAGGGGAAGGAACACTCCCAAACTCATTCTATGAGACCACCATCACCCTGATACCAAAATCAGACAGAGATACTACAAGGAAAGAAAATTATAGACCAATATCACTGATGAATATAGATGTAAAAATCCTCAACAAAATACTAGCAAACAGAATCGAACAACACATTAAAAGGATCATACACCATGATCAAGTGGGGTTTATCCCAGGGATGCAAGGATTCTTCAATATACACAAATCAATGTGATACACCATATTAACAAATTGTAGAATAAAACCATATGATCCTCTCAATAGATGAAGGAAAAGATTTTGAGAAAATTCAACACTCATTTACGATAAAAACTCTGCAGAGTGTGGGCATAGAGGGAAACTACCTCAACATAATAAAGGCCATATATGACAAACCCACAGCAAACAGCATTCTCAATGGTGAAAAACTGAAAGCGTTTCCTCTAAGATCAGGAACAAGACGAGGATGTCCACTCTCACCACTGCTATTCAACATAGTTTTGGAAGTCCTAGCCATGGCAATCAGAAAAGAAAAAGAAATAAAAGGAATACAAAAAGGAAAAGAAGAAGTAAAATTGTCACTGTTTGCAGATGACATGATATCATAGATAGAGAATCCTAAAGATGCCACCAGAAAACCACTGGAGCTAATCAATGAATTTGGTAAAGTTGCAGGATACAAAATTAATGCACAGAAATCGCTTGCATTCCTATACACTAACAATGAAAGATCAGAAAGAGAAATTAAGGAAACAATCCCATTACCACTGCAACAAAAAGAATAAAATACCTAGGAATAAACCTACCTAAGGAAGTAAAAGACCTGTACTCAGAAAACTATAAGACACTGATGAAAGAAATCAAAGATGATATAAACAGATGGAGACGTATACCATGTTCTCGGATTAGAAGAATCAATATTGTGAAAATGACTATACTACCCAAAGCAATCTACATATTCAATGCATCCCGATCAAAATACCTTTGGCATTTTCTACAGAACAAGAAAAAAAAATCTTAAAATTTGTAGGGAGACACAAAAGACCCTGGATAGCCAAAGCAGTCTTGAGGGGGAAAAAAAAGAGCTGGAGGAATCAGACTTCCAGACTTCAGACTATATTACAAAGCTACAGTAATCAAGATAATATGGTACTGACAGAAAAACAGAAATATAGGTCAATAGAACAGGATAGAAAGCACAGAGATAAACCCACGTACCTATGGTTCACTAATCTATGACAAAGGAGGCAAGGGTATACAATGGAGAAAAGACAGTGTCTTCAGTAAGTGGTGCTGGGAAAACTGGACAGTTACATGTAAAAGAATGAAATTACTACACTCCCTAACACCATACACAAAAGTAAACTCAAAATGGATTAGAGACCTAAATATAAGACCAGCCACTATAAAACTCTTAGAGGAAAACATAAGCAGAACAGTCTATGACATAAATCACAGCAAGATCCTTTCTGACCCACCTCTTAGAGAAATGGAAATAAAAACAAAAATTAAAAAATGGGACCGAATGAAACATAAATTCTTTTGCACAGCAAAGGAAAACATTAGCAAGATGAAAAGACAACCATCAGAATGGGAGAAAATATTTTCAAATGAAGCAAATGGCAAAGGATTAATCTCCAAAAAGCAGCTCATGTAGCTCAATATCACAAAACCAAACAACCCAATCCAAAAATGGGCAGAAGACCTAAATAGACATTTCTCCAAAGAAGATATACAGGTTGCCAACAAACACATGAAAGGATGCTGAACATCACTAATCATTAGAAAAATGCAAATCAAAACTACAGTGAGGTATCACCTCACACCAGTCAGATTGGCCATCATCAAAAAATCTACCAACAATAAATGCTGGAGAGGCATTTATTGGAGCAAAGGGAACCCTCTTGCACTGTTGGTGGGAATGTAAATTGATATAGCCACTAGGGAGAACGGTATGGGGGTTCCTTAAAAACTAAAAATAGAACTACCATACAACCCAGCAAACCCACTCCTGGACATTTACCCTGAGAAAACCATAATTCAAAAAGAGTCATGTACCACAATGTTCACTGTAGCTCTATTTACAATAGCCAGGACATGGAAGCAACCTAAGTGTCCAACAACAGATAAAAGGATAAAGAAGATGTGGCACATATATACAATGGAACATTATTCAGCCATAAAAAGAAACGAAATTGAGTTATTTTTAGTGAGGTGGATGGATCTAGAGTCTGTCCTACAGAGTGAAGTAAGTCAGAAAGAGAAAAACAAATACCGTATGCTAACACATATATATGGAATCTAAAAAAAAAGTTTATGAAGAACCTAGGGGCAGGAAAGGATTAAGGACACAGACGTAGAGAAAGGACTTGAGGACATGGGGAGAGGGAAGGGTAAGCTGGGACAAAGTGAGAGAGTGGTATGGACAAATATACACTACCAAATGTAAAATTGATAGCTACTGGGAAGCAGCCACATAGCACAGGGAGATCAGCTCTGTGCTTTGTGACCACCTAAAAGGGTGGGATAAGGGAGTGAGAGGGAGGTGCAAGAGGGAGGGGATATGGTGTTATATGTATACGCACAGCTGATTCACTTTTTTATACAGCAGAAACTAACACACAATTGTAACGCAATTATACTCCAATAAAGATGTAAAAGAAAAAAAAAAAGAAAGCCCAGAGATAAACCTACACACCTATGGCCCACTAATCTATGACAAAGGAGGCAAGGGTATACAAAGGAGAAAAGACAGTCTCTTCAATAAGTGGTGCTGGGAAAAATGGACAGCTACATGTAAAATAATGAAATTAGAACACTCCCTAACACCATACACAAAAAATAAACTCAAAATGGATTAGAGACCAAAATGTAAGACCGGACAGTATAAAACTCTTAGAGGAAAACATAGGAAGTATACTCTTTGACATAAATCACAGCAAGATCTTTTTTGATCCACCTTGTAGAGTAATGGAATAAAAAAAAATAAACATATGGGAGCAAATGAAACCTAAAAGCTTTTGCAAAGCAAAGGAAACTACAAACAAGACGAAAAGACAACCCTCACAATGGGAGAAAATATTTGCAAATGAATCAATGGACAAAGGAGTAATCTCCAACGTATATAAACAGCTCATGCAGCTCAACAGTAAAAAAACAAACAACCCAATCCAAAAATGGGCAGATGATGTAAATAGACATTTGTCCCAAGAAGACATACAGATGACTAAGAAGCACATGAAAAGCTGCTCAACATCACTAATTATTAGAGAAATATAAACCAAAACTACAATGAGGTATCACTTCACACGAGTTAGAATGGGCATCATCAGAAAATCTACAAGCAACAAATGCTGGAGAGGGTGTGGAGAAAAGGGAACCCTCTTACACTATTTGTGGGAATGTAAATTGATACAGTCACTATGGAGAACAGTATGGAGGTTCCTTAAAAAACTAAAAATAGAATTACCATATGACCCAGCAATCCCACTACTGGCCATATACCCAGAGAAAACCATAATTCAAAAAGACATATTCACCACAATATTCATTGCAGCACTATTTATAATAGCCAGGTCATGGAAGCAACTTAAATGCCCATAGACAGACGAACAGAAAAGATGTGCTACATGTATAAAATGGAATATTACTCAGCCATAAAAAGGAATGAAATTGGGTCATTTGTAGAGACGTGGATAGATCTAGAGACTGTCATACAGAGTGAAGTATGTCAGAAAGAGAAAACAAATATCGTATATTAATGCATACATGGGGAACCTAGAAAAATGGTAAAGATGAACCGGTTTGCAAGGGAGAAATAGAGACACAGATGTAGAGAACAAATGTATGGACACCAAGTGGGGAAAGTGGCAGGGTGGTGGTGGTGGGATGAATTGCGAGCCTGGGATTGACATATATACACTTATATGTATAAAATAGATAACCAATAAGAGCCTGCTGTATAAAAAAATGAATAAAATAAATTCAAAAATTAAAAAATAAATAATACTTAAAGAAATAAAACAGAAAAAAAAGTTCTGTCCTTCCCATAGACGTATTTATATGAATGAATTATTTCCATGCTTATATCCATAAATACAAAATGAGGAATAAAACATACCTTGAACCAAAAAAGAAAAAAAAAAAAAAAACAGAACCCACTGGTCATACAGAGGAAAACCCTATCAGGGCACTTGCTCCAGTGGAAAACAATTCTGAAGTTGGTCACAGGTGGGGAATCATCTCCCATGCAGCCAGCAGCCCCCACACGAGGAGCGTCCTCATTGCAAAGCTGGGGGACCGTGAGGAGGCGTCTCTGAGTAAACGTGAGCTGAGCCCCAGGCCAGCTGCTGCTGAACTTTTCCCACCCTTCCCAGGTAAAACACCTGAATGTGTGCAAAGACTTTAAAAACTAGAGGAAGGGGCTTGAGGTCACACCAGTGACAGCACGCAGGCCGACGTGGTGCCTGCAGGCCAGCCAGGATGGTCCTGGCCCCGGGCGCTCGTCTGGAAGCTTTCCATTTCCCTGCCTGAGGTACCCCTCCTGTCCCGGCCCCCACTGCTTTTTTCCTTCCTCACCTCTGCCCGGGGAGAAATTCCAGCAGCAAGTATGGGTGACACATCCTCTTCTTTAGCAGGTGGCAGCCCGGCAACTCCTGCAGAAAGTCCAGCAGAGCCCCAGTCACACCGGGCCACTCATAGAGCCGTGGGCCCTACTCCCTCCCACCAGCCCAAACCCGAGACTGCTGACGGGGCAGAGAATATGGCGTCAGGCACAGCTGCAGAGGCTTTTGCTGCCTGGAGGGGTGTTTATATTGACCTCAACCCAGGCACACCTGGGAAGGGCTGGCCGGCCGGGTCGGGCTGCCCAGGTCAGCCAATCCTCGCCCCTCAGGGGCTCAGAGTTGCAGAGAATGGGCCTTGCTGCACCGGCCAGATCCAAGGAACAGGTGTAGGGTCCCGAGAGTCAGGATAGATAAGGGGCGGCAGCCCTGGCTTGTTTTCTAATCATTTTATCTGGTCCATGAGTGGGAGACAACTTCAAGAAGACCCTCTGCTAATGAGAGGAACCCAGGAGTCAGGGAGAGGAGGGGTGGTGGGTGGAGACAGAGGCCTGGTGCCCCGGCTGCAGTGGAAGCCCCTGGAAGACCAGGCAGAGGGAGGCTGCACAGAGTGAAGCCTAGGGTCACAGACCTGTTGGAGCTGCTGTTTGTTAGTTCAAGCTCTGCTCTGAGGTGCTCTGTGTCAGCTCTGAGTGACAGGTGTGCTGGGGGTGCTCTGCAATGAGGGCTATGTGCACGGATCCTGTGTGCCCAGCGCTGCTGGGGTACCCGTCCACGGGAGCTCAATATCCAGGGAGGGGCCTGCCAACGAGAGCCCCGTGGGCTGCTGCGTACCTGCCCAGGTGAGCTCCATATCCTGGGAGGGGCCTGACCATGAGGGCCCCATGGGCTGCTGGGTACCTGCCCAGGTGAGCTCCATATCCTGGGAGGGGCCTGACCACAAGAGCCCCGTGGGCTGCTGGGGACCTGGTAGAGGATGCCAGGACAGTCAGTGAAGCCACAGAGGATATACATCTAGTAGTTCCTAATTCCTACACCCTGCTGGTCATTCTACCATCCACCAGGACATGGTATTCTGTATTAGACTTCAATGATGCCTTCTTCTGTATTCCATTACTCCCAGAGTCACAAGAAATTTTGGCTGTGAGTGGCAGGACTCAACATACAACAAAAACAATACTGCTGGGCCGTCCTGCCCCAGGGGTTCAAAAATTCCCACACCATCTTTGGGGAAACGTTAGCTAAAGACCTAAAAGATCTACCTCTGGAGAAGGGAACCCTCCTTCAATATGCAGATGACATTCTGATCACCAGCCCGACTAAGGAGGCCTCTGAACTACCTAGCCAATAAAAGATAGAAGGTGTCCAAGGAAAAGGCTCAAATATCACAAACTAAAGTGGCCTTCCTGGGCTTCATTCGCACAGAAGGTCGGAGAAGCCCACCCCAGGAAAGGGAAGAAGCCATTTGCAGCCTCAGCCTTCCTGAAACTAGAAGACAGCTTAGGGGTTCCTGGGGAGACCGGGGTTTGCTGCATCTGGATCCCTAACTAGAGTCTAATAGCTGGGCCTCTATATGAAACACTGAAAGGAAAAGATGATGATCCTTTTGAATAGAATCCAGAAGCGGCCTTTCAAGAATGGAAAGAGCAGTCAATTCAGACCCTGGCCCTGGACCTCCCTAAGTTAGCTAAACCCTTTGACCTTTACATTCCTGGTCCAAGGCGAATCGCCCTTGGAGTATTAGTGCAAAAACTGGGACCACTTGAAATGGAACAATGCAAGAATTCCCTCCAGGCATTGGCCAGCCACCCCATCTGACCAGGATACTGGGGGTATCTAAAAACCTGGAAATCAGCAGCCCGCAAGGCCAGCTCCCTCCTAAGGGAAAAGGACGCCACTTGGTGATCCTAACCACCCACCATGCCCTGAAGTTGCAGGGATTGCTCCGTGGGCACAATGACCTCGAGTGAGGAGGCCCTCCAACACCAACCTCCAGAGAGACAACCTGGGGCAATGGGCCCCCATGACGACTCGTGTGACCATCACTTGACCTGGAGCTTCTCTCAGAAAACAACAAGAGTGTGCCCCTAAAGAGCTGACTATTGCTTACAGGACTTACTGCACCCAGAGCAGAGCTAATAAACTTGGCAGGGGAACCGTAAATAACGCTGCCACCATAGAAAAGCCTACAGGCACCGTGGTGACGGGGGCTAATGAGACCGGCTGTACTCCTGGCTACTTCAAAAGGCCGTTGACTGAGTGGCCGTCATGGTCCTGGATCACCACTGGCCCTGGAATGTCTGGGAGTTGAGCAAGCAGGGCTCTGACACCTGGTGCTGTTTGTACGTTAATTCAGTTGGCCTAACTGAAGAAAGCGCAGACTACTGGTCAGAGCATCTAGGCTGGCAGAAACCGTCAGCCTAAGGGGACTGAACCAATGTGGAGCAGGGTAAAACCGCCCACCCCCTCAGCGTCTCTGCACATCTCTTTCCTGGACCCTTAAAGGTCATTAGAATCTATAAAACTTCCAATGCTGGTGCTCAGGCAGACGAGCAGTGAGGGAGGAGGCCTGCGGACAATCAACCTCACCATGGAGGCTGCTGGGGAGAAGTCCTGCCCCTACCCCCGGGTATGAGCACACCCAACTCAGCACGAAGCATTTACAGAAGACGTGTCTGCACCCTCAGCGCCCCAAGAATGAGGAACGGGACAAAAGGCAGAGGAGGGCTTTGTCACTGGCAAAGCCCATTAAAAATTCCTGGGAGATAAAAATAGAATCTGGGCAATAAAGTAAAGTCTAACCATTTTTTCCTTTGTGCTTTGTCTAATTTCACTTGCTCCTAGGTTTCCACATGCAGAGGTCCCACACCCGACACTTCAGACCCGATTTCCTAGTGCAAAATGGCTGGGCCGACACCTCAGCTCGTGGGGCCCCGTGCAGACTCTGCGACATAGAGCCTGAGCTCCAGGCAACCCAGCCCTCGAGAGCTCCGCCCCCTCCCTCCCGCTGATGCTGACAGGATCCCTACACAGCAGCCCGGCCCACAACCCGCAGGGGAGCACACACTATCACCTCTCCATTCTCTGATCAAAATATAAAGATTTCCTTTGCTTCTGAACCAAAGTCAGTCTCGATCTGTTGGCTCCAATGACACTGGGCAGGGAGACCCTTGTTGGGGCCCACTCTGCAGGATCAGTAACAGAATTTGAGAACATTGTAACTTCAATGAACAGATGTGTGAGCCAAACTGTAATTAACATAGAGCAGTGTATAAGGCTCGTGTAAAATGAGATGTTTCTAACACTTCCATTTGATATTTCCATCACTTTATTATAAGCAAGTTCAGTGGAGGGGTTTGTCTTATTTGTCAGGTCAACAGTAGAGAAATGCAGTGATTTCTTTCCAAGGATGTACATCTAATAATCTTGGTTGAAGTTTCAACCTTGTTTCGAATGATTTTCCATTGAAAATGATACCTGTCTTTCAGCTCCTAGATTTCTGAGAAGTATAAAATCTTATATTTTTTATTACCAAAGGGGAAAGGTGGGAGGAGGGATAAATTAACAGTTTCAGATTAACATATACACACTGCTATGTATAAAATATATCATGAACAAGGAACTACTGTATAGCACAGGGAACTATACTCAATATTTTGTAATGACCCCTGAGGGGAAATAATCTGAAAAAACATAGATATCTATATCGACATCATCTATCAACTACAGATAAAATGGAAACTAAAGGAGGCCGATGGTGAGCGTTTCTGAACCTGAAGACTTCAATCATCTAAAGTTCGGACTCTGCCTACGGCCCAAGTCCCTTAATGAACACACATGTACCAGCAACTTAAAAATTCCCCAGATTGGAGTTCGCGGAGACACTGATTTGGAAAAATCCCTTGTGTTCTCCTTACATACACGGGACCTTTCCTACAGCTACAACATGCATGTGACACCCAGAAGATGGAACACGGTTGGATCAGGAAGATTTTGGAAAAGGCACTAAAACTCCTAATTTCCTGGGTGTTGGGTTCACCCCTCCAGCCTTTTTCCTTAAAATCTCCCCACTTGAGGATGTCAGCACCTTCAACAACCAGTTGCACAGAAATTGGAATTTGTCCAAAGGAAGAAGGGGAAGGAGGAGAAACAAGGAGAGCCAAGCCCTAGATGTTCAGAGAGGCACATGTCACTCTACTTTCCAGTCAGGAAGAAGAATTAAGCAAAAGCTTAGCCTGCAAATGGGAACCAGAGTAGGGCCAAAAGCAAACCAGCGGTTCTGCGGAAAGCTCCAAAAAAAGCGAGTTGAAAAATGGAGCTCAGGGGCCCTGCAATTCACAAACCTGCAGAGTTATAAATAATAACTCTCGTCCACAAATATATTGAGGGAAGGCAACGAAGAGGATTTGAAAGCAAGGCAGAATTGCAGGAAACAGATTTCAGGAGTTAGATTCGAATCGCCCCTAAAGCACAAGAAAAGCGGCCAAACGTCCACAATGATGCACTTGGCCAAAAAGACAATATGCGTTTTTTTCTGAATAAATTCAGGAAAAAACCCATAGGCCCTTTTTGGCCAACCAAGCAAGCTGGAAATGCAATTCAGCACTACAAAGAAGTCTCACTTCCCATAGGTCAAAAGGTCCTTCCTAAAAATGTGTAAAAACAAGAAATGCAGGAGAGGCCAGGGAGGAAAGGGAGCCTTGTTACACTGATGGGTGAGATGTAAATTGCCAATGACAACTCTGGAGAAGGGTATGGTGTTTCCTAAAACATCTAAAAAACACAGCTAGAGAGAAAGGGGCACATCCACTCATGGGGGTATAAATTGGGAAAACTAAAAATCAGCAAGACACAGGCACCCCAAAGTTTAGGGCTGCTCTGTTGACAAGAACCTCCACTTCATTCCACCTTAAATAGCCCAGGAAAGAGAAAAATGGATAAAGAATTTGTGGTCCTTATGTACAATACAATATCACTCGGGCGTGAAATAAATATCATAAGGCTAGTAGCAGCATGATGAGTGGATTTAGGTACGACAATTCTAAGTGAAATAAGTCACACAGAAAAAGACACTTATCATAAGATATCACTAACAGAAGGAATGTAAATACCGTTACACTTGAACAGAATTACAAAACAGAACAGAGTCACACATTTAGAAAACACACTATGGTTGCTTAATGGGAAAGGTGAGCTGGGGTGATGAAAAAACAAGGATTTCAAATTAGCTCAGATAACGTTCCATAAACCCAATATGTAATAGAAAAGACTTACTCCTTGCTCAGTGAACAGGACTCAACACCCCCTATTCACCGCACAAGAACATATCTGACTAGTAAGAATCTTAAAACCTATGTATTGATATCTCTCTGTAAGTGTGTCAAGTGGGTGTAAAGCGGCATAAACACAGCAGTGAAAAGCAGCTAAACCCCATTATAAAAACAAACTACTTTTAAAACCCCATGAAACAAAGATAGTGAAAGAGAGCGAAATACGTACACAAATCATTCAGAGGCTGTGATGCAACCTGGATTGATCGTATCTAGACACACAGCTGGATGAGACATAAAGGTGGACACTCTTGGGGCTGAGAGGTTTGGTGAGGTTGGGTGAGCAAACGCAGACCCTTTAAAATAATACTGCGTGGTACCCATCGCATGGGTCCCAAATCTCCAGGTTCAAGGGCATCTTCCTACATCGAAAACATGCATTTGAAACCCAGAAGATGGTACACCATGTGATCGGGAAAGGATTCTAAAACGCACCTCATTTCTCACGTCCTTGTGCTCGGATTCGCCATTCCAGCCACTTTAATAGCAATCTCCCTACTTGGAGAATCAGCACCTTTAACCTCCTGTTCCATACACGTGGCAATTTGTAATGAGGATGAATGGGAAGAGGGAGAACCAATGAGAGACTAGCTCTAAGTTTGGGGACAGGCACAGGTCACTCTATTTTCCCATCAGGAAGAAGAATTAACCACAGGATCAGCTTGCCCACCGGAACCAGAATAGGGCCTGAAACCATTCTGAGCTTTTGCGGCCAGCTCCCATAAAAGCGAGTTGAAAAATGGAGCTCAGGGGCACTGCAATTCAGAAAACTGCAGAGATATAAATGATAACAGTCGTCCACAAATATATTGAGGGAAGGTAACGAAGAGGATTTGAAAGCAAGGCAGAATTGCAGGAAAAAGATTTCAAGAGGTAGATTCGAATCGCCTTTAAAGCCCATGAAAAGCGGCAAAAGTTCAACAAATATGCCCTTGACCAAAAAGGGTGTATGTGTTTTTTCCTGAATATACGCAGGAAAAAAGCATATGCCCTTTTTGGCTAACCAAGCAAACTGGAAAGGCAATTCAGTGCTACAAAGAAGTCTCGCTTCCCATCGGTCAAAAGGGCCATGCTGAAAAAAGTGTCAAAACCAGAAATGCAGGACAGGCCATGGAGAAATGGGAGCCTTGCTATGCTGATGGGCGGGATGTAAATTGCCAACAGCCACTGTGGAGAAGTGTACGGTGTGTCCTGAAACATGTAAGAAACACAGCTTAGAGAGCATAGGGAACTTCCACTCATGGGTGTATAATTTGGGAAAACTAAAAATCAGCATGACACAGGCACACCAAAGTTCAGGGCTGCTCTGTTGACAAGAACGTCCACTTCATTCCACCTAAATATCTCAGGAAAGAGAAAAATGGATAAAGAAGTTCTGATCTATATGTACAATGGAATATCACAGAGCCATGAACTCAATGTCATAAGGGTAGTGGGAGAATCATGAGTGGAGTTAGCTATGACGATTCTAAATGAAATAAGTCACACAGAAAACGACACTTATCATAAGATATCACTTATAGAGGGAATGTAAAAACCATTACACTTGAACTGAAATACAAAACAATACAGAGTCACACATGCAGAAAACACACTATGGCTGCTTAACGGGAAAGGTGAGGTGGGGTGATGCATAAAACAAGGGTTACAAATTAGCTCAGATACCGTTCCTTAATCCCAATATGTTATAGACAAGACCTACTCTTGGTCAGGAAATGGACTCAACACCCCCTATTCACCGCACAAGATTATATCTGACTAGTAAGAAACTTAAAACCCTTGTATTGATATCTCACTGTAAGAGTGTCAAGTGGGTGTAAAGTGGCATAAACACAGCAGTGAAAAGCAGCTACACCCCATTAGAAAAATAAAGTACTTTTAAAACCCCATGGAACAAAGACAGTGAAAGAGAGAGAAATTCTTAAAACATTCGTTCAAAGGCTGTGATACAACCTGGATTGACCATATGTACACACGCAGCTGGAAGAGACACAAGGGTGGACACTCTTGGGGATGAGAGGTTTGGTGAGGTTAGTGAGCAAACGCAGATCCTTTAAAGTAATACTGCGTGGTACCCATCCCATAGGTCCCAAAACTCCAGGTTCAAGGGCATCTTCCTACATCGAAAACATGCATGAGAAACCCAGAAGATTGTACACCGTGTGATCAGGAAAGGTTTCTAAAACACACCTCATTTCTCATGTCCTTGTGCTCGGATTCGCCATTACAGCCGCTTTACTAGAAATCTCTCTACTTGGAGCATCAGCTCCTTTAACCTCCTGTTTCGTACAGGTTGCAATTTGTCCTGAGGATGAATGGGAAGAGGGGCAACAAATGAGAGACTAGCTCTAGGTGTTCGGAGCGGCACAGGTTACTCTATTTTCCCATCAGGAAGAAGAGTTAACCACTGGCTCAGCCTGCCACCCGGAACCAGAACAGGGCCTGAAGCAATCCTGCGCTTTTGCGGACAGCTCCCAAAAAAGCGAGTTGAAAAATGGAGCTCTGGGGCACTGCAATTTACAAACCTGCAGACTTATAAATGACAACTCTCATCCACAAAAAACTGAGGGAAGGCATCGAAGAGGATTTGAAATCAAGGCAGAATTGCAGGAAACAGATTTCAGGAGGTAGATGCGAATCGCCATTAAAGCACATGAAAAACGGCAAAACGTCGACAATGATGCCCTTTGCCAAAAAGTGCGTATGCGTTTTTTCCTGCATATATTCAGGAAAAAACACATACGCCCTTTTTGGCCAAACAAGCAACCTGGAAAGGCACATCAGTGCTACAAAGAAGTCTCGCTTCTTATCGGTCAAAAGGGCCATGCTGAAAAAAGTGTCAAAACAAGAAATGCAAGACAGGCCATGGAGAAATGGGAGCCTTGCTACGCTGATGGGCGGGATGTAAATTGCCAACAGCCACTCTGGAGAAGTGTACGGTGTGTCCTGAAACATCTAAAAAACACAGCTTAGAGAGCATAGGGTACTTCCTCTCATGGGTGCATAAAATGGGAAAAGTAAAAATCAGCAAGACACAGGCACCACAAAGTTTAGGGCTGCTCTGTTGACAGAAACATCGACTTCATTCCACCTTAAATATCCCAGGAAGGAGAAAAATGGATAAAGAAGTTGTGATCCTTATGTACAGTGGAGTATGAAACAGCCATGAAATCAATGTCATAACGCTAGTAGCAGCATGATGAGTGGATTTAGGTACGACGATTCTAAGTGAAATAAGTCACACAGAAAATGACACTTATCATAAGATATCACTTATAGAGGGAATGTAAAAACCGTTACACTTGAACAGATTTACCAAACAGAAGAGAGTCATACATTTAAAAAACAAACTATGGCTGCTTAACGGGAAACGTGAGGTAGGGTGATGCATAAAACAAGGGTTTCAAAGTAGCTCAGATACCATTCCATAAACCCAATATGTAATAGACAAGCACTACTCCTTGCTCAGAGAACAGAACTCAACACCCGCTACTCACCACACAAGAATATATCTGACTAGTAAGAATCTAAAACCTATGTATTGAAATCTCTCTGTTAGTGTGTCAAGTGGGTGTAAAGCGGCATAAACACAGCAGTGAAAAGCAGCTAAACCCCATTATAAAAATAAATTACTTTTAAAAACCCATGAAACAAAGATCGTGAAATAGAAACAAATTCTTACACAATTCATTCAGGGAATATGATGCAACCAGGTTTGACCATATCTAGACCCACAGCTGGATGAGACATAAGGGTGGACACTCTTGGGGCTGAGACGTTTGGTAAGGTTGGGTGAGCAAACGCAGAGCATTTAAAGTAATACTGCATGATACCAATCCCATGGGTCCCAAATCTCCAGGTTCAAGGGAATCTTGCTACATAGAAAACATGCATGAGAAACCCAGAAGATGGTACACCGTGTGATGGGTAAAGGTTGCTAAAACGCACCTCATTTCTCATCTACTTGTGCTCACCTTCGCCATTCCACCCGCTCTACTAGCAATCTCCCTACTTGGAGCATCAGCACCTTTAACCTCCTGTTCCGTACAGTTGCAATTTGTCCTGAGAATGAACGGGAAGACGGGGAACCAATGAGAGACTAGCTCTAGGTTTCGGGACAGACACAGGTCACTCTATTTTCCCATCAGGATGAAGAATTAACCCCAGGCTCAGCCTGCCCCCAGGAACCAGAACAGGGCCTGAAGCAATCCTGCACTTTTGCGGCCAGCTTCCAAAAAAGCGAGTTGAAAAATGGAGGTCACGGGCACTGCAATTCACAAAGCTGCAGAGTTATAAATTGGAATTCTCATCCAAAAATATATTGAGGGAAGGCAACGAAGAGGATTTGAAAGCAAGGCAGAATTGCAGGAAACACATTTCAGGAAGTAGATGTGAATCGCCTTTAAAGCACATGAAAAGCTGCAAAACGTCAACAATGATGCCCTTGCCCAAAAAGGGCGTATGCGTTTTTTCCTGAATATATTCAGGAAAAAACGCATACGCCCTTTTTGCCCAACCAAGCAACCTGGAAAGGGAAATCAGCGGTACAAAGCAGTCTCGCTTCTCATTTGTCAAAAGTGCCATGCTGAAAAAAGTGTACAAACCAGAAATGCAGGAAAGGCCATGGAGAGATGGGAGCCTTTCTCTTCTGATGGACCAGATGTATATTGCCAACAGCCACTCTGGAGAAGTGTACGGTGTGTCCTGAAACATCTAAAAAACAAAGCATAGAGAGCATAGGGCACTTCCACTCATGGGGGTATAAATTGGGAAAACCAAAAATCAGCAAGACACAGGCACCCCAAAGTTTAGGGCTCCTCTCTTGACAGGATCCTCCACTTCATTCCACCTTAAATATCCAGGAAAGAGAAAAATGGATAAAGAAGTTGTGGTCCTTATGTACAATGGAATATCACTCAGCCATGAAATCAATGTCATAAGGCTAGTAGCAGCAGGAGGACTGGATTTAGGTACGACGATTCTAACTGAAATTAGTCTCATAGAAAAAGACACTTATCATAAGATTTAACTTATAGAGGGAATGTAAAATCCGTTACACTTGAACTGAATTACAAAACAGAACAGAGTCACACATGCAGAAAACACACGGTGGCTGCTTAATGGGAAAGATGAGGTGAGGTAATGCATAAAACAAGGGTTTCATATTAGCTCAGATACCATTCCATAAACCAAATATGTAATAGACAAGACCTACTCCTTGCTCAGAGAACTGAACTCAACACCCGCTATGCACCGCATATGAAAATATCTGACTAGTAAGAATCTTAAAACATATGTATTGATATCTCTCTGTAAGTGTGTCAAGTGGCTGTAAAGCGGCATAAACACAGCCGTGAAAAGCAGCCAAACCCCATTATAAAAATAAATTACACTTAAAAACCCATGAAAAAAGACAATGAAGGAGCTAGAAATACTTACACAATTCGTTCAGTGGCAGTGATGCAACCTGGATTGACCATATCTAGACCCACAGCTGGATGAGACATAAGGGTGGACACTCTTGGGCCTGAGAGATTTGATGAGGTTGGGTGAGCAAACGCAGACCCTTTAAAGTTATACTGCATGGTACCCATCCCCTGGGTCCCAAATCTCCAAGTTCAAGGACATCTTCCTACATCGAAAACATGCATGAGAAACCCAGAAGATGGTACACCGTGTGATGGGGAAAGTTTTCTAAAACGCACCTCGTTTCTCATCTCCTTTTGCCCGGGTTCGCCATTCCAGCCCCTTTACTAGCAATCTCCCTACTTGGAGCATCAGCACCTTTAACCTCCTGTTCCGTACAGGTTGCAATTTGTCCTGAGGATGAACGGGAAGACGTGGAACCAATGAGAGACAAGCTGTTGGTGTTGGGACAGGCACAGGTCACTCTATTTTCCCATGAGGAAGAAGAATTAACCACAGGCTCAGCCTGCCACCCTGGAACCTGAATAGGGCCTGAGGCAATCCTGCGCTTTTGCGGCCAGCTCCCAAAAAACGAGTTGAAAAATAGAGCTTCAGGGCACTGCAATTCAGAAACCTGCAGAGTTATAAATGGTAACTCTCGTCCCCAAATATATTGAGGGAAGGCAAAGAAGAGGATTTGAAAGAAGGGTAGAATTGCAGGAAAAAGATTTCAAAAGGTAGATGCCAATCGCCTTTAAAGCCCATGAAAAGCGGCAAAGGTTCGACAAATATGCCCTTGGCCAAAAAGGGCATATGCGTTTTTTCCTGAATATATTCAGAAAAAAAATGCATACGCCCTTTTTGGCCAACCAAGCAACATGGAAAGGCAAATCAGCGCTACAAAGAAGTCTCGCTTCCCATCGGTCAAAAGGGCCATGCTGAAAAAAGTGTCAAAACCAGAAATGCAGGACAGGCCATGGAGAAATGGGAGTCTTGCTACACTGATAGGCGGGATGTAAACTGCTAACAGCCACTCTGGAGAAGTGTACGGTGTGTCCTGAAACATCGAAAAACCACAGCTTAGAGAGCATAGGGCACTTCCACTCATGGGGGTATAAATTGGGAAAATGAAAAATCAGCAAAACACAAGAACCGCAAAATTTAGGGCTGCTCTGTTGACAAGGACCTCCACTTCATTCCACCTTAAATATCCCAGGAAAGAGAAAAATGGATAAAGTAGATGTGGTCCTTATGTACAATGGAATATCACTCAGCCATGAAATCAATGTCATGAGGCTAGTAGCAGCATGATGAGTGGATTTAGGTACGACGATTCTAAGTGAAATAAGTCACACAGAAAAGGACACTTCTCATAAGGTATCACTTATAGAGGGAATGTAAAAACCGTTACACTTGAAGTGAATTACAAAACAGAACAGAGTCACACATGCAGAGAACACACTATGGCTGCTTAACGGGAAAGGTGAGGTGGGGTGATACATAAAACAAGGGTTTCAAATTAGCTCAGATACCGTTCCATAAACCCAATATGTAATAGACAAGACCTACTCCTTGCTCAGAGAACTGGACTCAACACGCCCTATTCACCACACAAGAATATATCTGACTAGTAATAATCTTAAAACCAATGTATTATTATCTCTCTGTTAGTGTGTCAAGTGGGTGTAAAGCGGCATAAACACAGCAGTGAAAAGCAGCTAAACCCCATTATAAAAATAAATTACTTTTAGGGGGCCTCGGGAAGATCGCGGAAGAGTAAGACGTGGAGATCACCTTCCTTCCCACAGATACCGTAGAAATACATCTGCACGTGGAACTTCTCCTACAGAACACCCACTGAACGCTGGCAGAAAACGTGCGACCTCCAAAAAGGCAAGAAACTCCCCCTGTACTTGGGTAGGGCAAAAGAAAAAAAGAAATAACAGAGACAAAAGAATAGGGACGGCACCTGCACTAGTGGGAGGGAGCCGTGAAGGAGGAAAGATTTCCACGCACTAGGAAGCCCCTTCGCGGGCAGAGACTGCGGGTGGCAGAGGGGGGCAGCTTCGGAGCCACGGAGGAGAGCGCAGCCACAGGGGTGCGGAGGGCAAAGTGAAGAGGTTCCCACGGAGGAGCGGTGCCGACCAGCACTCTCCAGCCCGAGAGGCTTGTCTGCTCCCCCGCCGGGGCGGGCGGGGCTGGGAGCTGAGGCTCGGGCTTCGGTCGGATCGCAGGGAGAGGACTGAGGCTGGCAGCGTGAACACAGCCTGAAGGGATTAGCGCACAACAGCTGGCTGGGAGGGAGACCGGGAAAAAGTCTGCAGCTGCCGAAGAGGCAAGAGACTTTTTCTTGCCTCTTTGTTTCGCGGCGCGCAAGGAGAGGGGATTCAGAGCGCCGCCTAAACGAACTCCAGAGAAGGGCGCGAGCCGCGGCGATCACCACAGACCCCACAGCAACAGGGGCGCAGAGGAAAAAAACGGAGAGACTCCCACACAGAGGCTCGGTGCCGAGCAGCACTCACCAGCCCAAGAGGCTTGTCTGCTCGGCGGGCGGGGCTGGGAGCTGAGGCTCGGGCTTCCGTTGGATCACAGGGAGAGGACTGGGGCTGGCGGAGTGAACACAGCCTGAAGGAGTTAGCGCACCACAGCTGGCTGGGAGGGAGACCGGGAAAAGGTCTGCAGCTGCCGAAGAGGCAAGAGACTTTTTCTTGCCTCTTTGTTTCGCTGAGCGCAAGGAGAGGGGATTCAGAGTGCCGCCTAAACGAACTCCAGAGAAAGGCGCGAGCCGCGGCGATCAGCACGGACCCCAGAGACGGGCGTGAGACGCTGGGGCTGCTGCTGCCGGCTCCAAAAAGCCTGTGTGTGAGCACAGGTCACTCTCCACATCGCCCCTCCCGGGAGCCTGTGCAGCCCGCCACTGCCAGGGTCCCGTGATCCGGGGACAAGTTCCCCGGGAGAACGCACTGCCCGCCTCAGGCTGGTGCAACGTCACGCCGGCCTCGGCCGCCGCAGGCTCACCCCGCCTCCTCTGTACACCTCCCTCCCCGTGGCCTGAGTGAGCCAGAGCCCCCGAACAGCTGCTCCTTTAACCCCGTCCTGTCTGGGTGGGGAATAGACGCCCTCAGGCGACCTACACGCAGAGGCGGGTCCAAATCCAAAGCTGAACCCCAGGAGCTGTGCGAACAGGGAAGATAAGGGGAAATCTCTCCCAGCAGCCTTAGAAGCAGCGGATTAAAACTCCACAAACAACTTGATGTGCCTGCATCTGTTGAATACCTGAATAGACAACGAATCATCCCAAATTCAGGAGGTGGACTTTGGGAGCAGGATATATTAATTTTTCCCCTTTTCCTTTTATTTGTGAGTGTATATGTATATGCTTCTGGGTGCGATTTTGTCTGTATAGCTTTGCTTTACAATAGCTTTATTTTACTTCACTATATTATAGCCTCTTTCTTTCTTTCTTTCTTTCTATTTTTTCTCCCTTTTACTCTGAGCCGTGTGGACGAAAGGCTCTTGGTGCTCCAGCCAGGCATCAGGGCCGTGCCTCTGAGGTGGGAGAGCCAACTTCAGGACACTGGTCCACAAGAGACCTCCCAGCTCCATGTAATACCAAACGGCAAAAATCTCTCAGAGATCTCCATCTCAACATCAAGACCCAGCTTCACTCAACGACGAGCAAGCTACAGTGCTGGACACCCTATGCCAAACAACTAGCAAGACAGAAACACAGCCCCATCCATTAGCAGAGAGGCTGCCTAAAATCATAATAAGGCCACAGACACCCCAAAATACACCACCAGACGTGGACGTGCCCACCAGAAAGACGAGATCCAACCTCATCCACCAGAGCTCAGGCACTAGTTCCCTCCACCAGGAAGCCTACACAACCCACTGAACCAACCTTAGCCACTGGGGACAGATACCAAAAACAACAGGAACTACGAACCTGCAGCCTGTGAAAAGGAGACCCCAAACACAGTAAGATAAGCAAAATGAGACGACAGAAAAACACACAGCAGATGAAGGAGCAGGGTCAGAACATACCAGACTTAACAAATGCAGAGGAAATAGGTAGTCTACCTGAAAAAGAATTCAGAATAATGATAGTAAGGATGATCCAAAATCTTGGAAACAGAATAGACAAAATGCAAGAAACATTTAACAAGGACGTAGAAGAACTAAAGAGGAACCAAGCAATGATGAAAACCACAATAAATGAAATTAAAAATACTCTAGATGGGATCAATAGCAGAATAACTGAGGCAGAAGAAAGGATAAGTGACCTGGAAGATAAAATGGTGGAAATAACTACTGCAGAGCAGGATAAAGAAAAAAGAATGAAAAGAACTGAGGACAGTCTCAGAGACCTCTGGGACAACATTAAACGCACCAACATTCGAATTATAGGGGTCCCAGAAGAAGAAGAGAAAAAGAAAGGGACTGAGAAGATATTTGAAGAGATTCTAGTTGAAAACTTCCCTAATATGGGAAAGGAAATAGTTAATCAAGTCCTGGAAGCACAGAGAGTCCCATACAGGATAAACCCAAGGAGAAACACACCAAGACACATATTAATCAAACTGTCAAAAATTAAATATAAGGAAAACATATTAAAGGCAACAAGGGAAAAAAAACAAATAACACACAAGGGAATCCCCATAAGGTTAACATCTGATCTTTCAGCAGAAACTCTGCAAGCCAGAAGGGAGTGGCAGGATATACTTAAAGTGATGAAGGAGAAAAACCTACAACCAAGATTACACTACCCAGCAAGGATCTCATTTAGATTCGATGGAGAAATTAAAACCTTTACAGACAAGCAAAAGCTGAGAGAGTTCAGCACCACCAAACCAGCTTTACAACAAATGCTAAAGGAACTTTTCTACGCAAGAAACACAAGAGAAGGAAAACACCTACAATAACAAACCCAAAACATTTAAGAAAATGGGAATAGGAACATACATATCGATAATTACCTTGAATGTAAATGGATTAAATGCTCCCACCAAAAGACACAGGCTGGCTGAATGGATACAAAAACAAGACCCATATATATGCTGTCTACAAGAGACCCACTTCAGACCTAGAGACACATATAGACTGAAAGTGAGGGGATGGAAAAAGATATTCCATGCAAATGGAAATCAAAAGAAAGCTGGAGTAGCAATTCTCATATCAGACAAAATAGACTTTAAAATAAAGACTATTACAAGAGACAAAGAAGGACACTATATAATGATCAAGGGATCGATACAAGAGGAAGGTATAACAATTGTAAATATTTATGCACCCAACATAGGAGCACCTCAATACATAAGGCAAATACTGACAGCCATAAAAGGGGAAATCGACAGCAACACAATCCTAGTAGGGGACTTTAACACCCCACTCTCCCCAATGGACAGATCATCCAAAATGAAAATAAATAAGGAAACACAAGCTTTAAATGATACATTAAACAAGATGGACTTAATTGATATTTATAGGACATTCCATCCAAAAACAACAGAATACACATTTTTCTCAAGTGCTCATGGAACATTCTCCAGGATAGATCATATCTTGGGTCACAAATCAAGCCTTGGTAAATTTAAGAAAATTGAAATCGTGTCAAGTATCTTTTCCGACCACAACGCTATGAGACTAGATATCAATTACAGGAAAAGATCTGTAAAAAATACAAACACATGGAGGCTACACAATACATTACTTAATAACGAAGTGATCACTGAAGAAATCAAAGGGGAAATCAAAAAATACCTAGAAACAAATGACAATGGAGATACGACGACCCAAAACCTATGGGATGCAGCAAAAGCAGTGCTAAGAGGGAAGTTTATAGCAATACAAGCCTACCTCAAGAAACAGGAAACATCTCGAATAAACAACCTAACCTTGCACCTAAAGCAATTAGAGAAAGAAGAACAAAAAAACCCCAAAGCCAGCAGAAGGAAAGAAATTATAAAGATCAGGTCAGAAATAAATGAAAAAGAAATGAAGGAAACAATAGCAAAAATCAATGAAACTAAAAGCTGGTTCTTTGAGAAGATAAACAAAATTGATAAACCATTAGCCACACTCATCAAGAGAAAAAGGGAGAAGACTCAGATCAATAGAATTAGAAATGAAAAAGGAGAAGTAACCACTGACACTGCAGAAAAACAAAAGATCATGAGAGATTACTACAAGCAACTCTATGCCAATAAAATGGACAACCTGGAAGAAATGGACAGATTCTTAGAAATGCACAAACTGCCGAGACTGAACCAGGAAGAAATAGAAAATATGAACAGACCAATCACAAGCACTGAAATTGAAACTGTGATTAAAAACCTTCCAACTAACAAAAGCCCAGGACCAGATGGCTTCACAGGTGAATTCTATCAAACATTTAGAGAAGAGCTAACACCTATCCTTCTCAAACTCTTCCAAAATATTGCAGAGGGAGGAACACTCCCAAACTCATTCTACGAGGCCACCATCACCCTGATACCAAAACCAGACAAAGATGTCACAAAGAAAGAAAACTACAGGCCAATATCACTGATGAACATAGATGCAAAAATCCTCAACAAAATACTAGCAAACAGAATCCAACAGCACATTAAAAGGATCATACACCATGATCAAGTGGGGTTTATCCCAGGAATGCAAGGATTCTTCAATATACGCAAATCAATCAATGTGATACATCATATTAACAAACTGAAGGAGAAAAACCATATGATCATCTCAATAGATGCAGAGAAAGCTTTCGACAAAATTCAACACCCATTTATGATAAAAGCCCTGCAGAAAGTAGGCATAGAGGGAACTTTCCTCAACATAATAAAGGCCATATATGACAAACCCACAGCCAACATTGTCCTCAATGGTGAAAAACTGAAACCATTTCCACTAAGATCAGGAACAAGACAAGGTTGCCGACTCTCACCACTATTATTCAACATAGTTTTGGAAGTGTTAGCCACAGCAATCAGAGAAGACAAAGAAATAAAAGGAATCCAAATTGGAAAAGAAGAAGTAAAGCTGTCACTATTTGCAGATGACATGATACTATACATAGAGAATCCTAAAGATGCTACCAGAAAACTCCTAGAGCTAATCAATGAATTTGGTAAAGTAGCAGGATACAAAATTAATGCACAGAAATCTCTTGCATTTCTATACACTAATGACGAAAAATCTGAAAGTGAAATTAAGAAAACACTCCCATTTACCATTGCAACAAAAAGAATAAAATATCTAGGAATAAACCTACCTAAGGAGACAAAAGACCTGTATGCAGAAAATTATAAGACACTGATGAAAGAAATTAAAGATGATACAAATAGATGGAGAGATATACCATGTTCCTGGATTGGAAGAATCAACATTGTGAAAATGACTCTACTACCCAAAGCAATCTACAGATTCAATGCAATCCCTATCAAACTACCACTGGCATTTTTCACAGAACTAGAACAAAAAATTTCACAATTTGTATGGAAACACAAAAGACCCCGAATAGCCAAAGCAATCTTGAGAACGAAAAATGGAGCTGGGGGAATCAGGCTCCCTGACTTCAGACTATATTACAAAGCTTCAGTAATCAAGACAGTGTGGTACTGGCACAAAAACAGAAATATAGATCAATGGAACAGGATAGAAAGCCCAGAGATAAACCCACACACATATGGGCACCTTATTTTTGATAAAGGAGGCAAGCATATACAGTGGAGAAAAGACAGCCTCTTCAATAAGTGGTGCTGGGAAAATTGGACAGGTACATGTAAAAGTATGAAAATAGAACACTCCCTGACACCATGCACAAAAATAAACTCAAAATGGATTAAAGACCTAAGTGTAAGGGCAGACACTATCAAACTCTTAGAGGAAAACATAAGCAGAACACTCTATGACATACATCACAGCAAGATTCTTTTTGACCCAGCTCCCAGAGAAATGGAAATAAGAACACAAATAAACAAATGGGACCTAATGAAACTTAAAAGCTTTTGCACAGCAAAGGAAACCATAAACAAGACCAAAAGACAACCATCAGAATGGGAGAAAATATTTGCAAATGAAGCAACTGACAAAGGATTAATCTCCAAGATTTACAAGCAGCTCATGCAGCTCAATAACAAAAAAACGAACAACCGAATCCAAAAATGGGCCGAAGACCTAAATAGACATTTCTCCAAAGAAGATATACAGATGGCCTACAGACACATGAAAGAATGCTCAACATCATTAATCATTAGAGAAATGCAAATCAAAACTACAATGAGATATCATCTCACACCGGTCAGAATGGCCATCATCAAAAAATCTAGAAACAATAAATGCTGGAGAAGGTGTGGAGGAAAGGGAACACTCTTGCACTGTTGGTGGGAATGTAAATTGATACAGCCACTATGGAGAACAGTATGGAGGTTCCTTAAAAAACTACAAATAGAACTACCATACGACCCAGCAATCCCACTACTGGGCATATACCCTGAGAAAACCATAGGTCAAAAAGAGTCATGTACCAAAATGTTCATTGCAGCTCTATTTACAATAGCCAGGACATGGAAGCAATTTAAATGTCCATCGACAGATGAATGGATAAAGAAGATGTGGCACATATATACAATGGAATATTACTCAGCCATAAAAAGAAATGAAATGGAGGTATTTGTAATGAGGTGGATGGAGTTAGAGTCTGTCATACAGAGTGAAGTAAGTCAGAAAGAGAAAAACAAATACAGTATGCTAACACATATATAGGGAATCTAAGGGAAAAAAAAAAAAGGCCATGAAGAACCTAGTGGCAAGACGGGAATAAAGACACAGACCTACTAGAGAATGGACTTGAGGATATGGGGAGGGGGTGGGGTGAGATGTGACAGGGTAAGAGAGTGTCATGGACATATATAAACTACCAAATGTAAAATAGATAACTAGTGGGAAGCAGCTGCATAGCACAGGGAGATCAGCTCAGTACTTTGTGACCACCTAGAGGGATGGGATGGGGAGGGTGGGAGGGAGGGAGATGCAAGAGGGAAGAGAAATGGGAACATATTGTATATGTATTACTGATTCACTTTGTTATAAAGCAGAAGCTAACACACCATTGTAAAGCAATTATACTTCAATAAAGATGTTAAAAATAAATAAATAAATAAATAAATTACTTTTAAAACACATGAAACAAAGACAGTGAAAGAGAGAGAAATTCTTACACAATTCGTTCAGGGGCTGTGATGCAAACTGGATTGACCATATCTAAACCCACAGCTGGATGAGACATATGGGTGGACACTCTTGTTGCTGAGAGGCTTGGTGAGGTTGGGTGAGCAAACGCAGACCCTTTAAAGTAATACTGCGTGCTACCCATCGCATGGGTCCCAAATCTCCAGGTTCAAGGGCATCTTCCTACATCAAAAACATGCATGAGAAACCCAGAAGATGGTACACCGTGTGATGGGGAAAGGTTTCTAAAACGCACCTCATATCTCATCTCCTTGTGCTCGGGTTTGCCATTTCAGCCACTTTACTAGCAATCTCCCTACTTGGAGCATCAGCACCTTTAACCTCCTGTTCCTTACAGGTTGCAATTTGTCCTGAGGATGAACGGGAAGACGGGGAACCAATGAGAGACTAGCTCTTGGTGTTGGGACAGGCACAGGTCACTCTATTTTCCCATCAGGAAGAAGAATTAACCACAGGCTCAGACTGCCCCCCGGAACAAGAACAGGGCCTGAAGCCATCCTGCGCTTTTGCAGCCAGCTCCCAAAAAAGCGAGTTGTAAAACTGAGCTTCAGGGCACTGCAATTCACAAACCTGCAGAGTTATAAATGATAACTCTCGTCCACAAATATATTGAGAGAAGGCAAAGAAGAGGATTTGAAATCAAGGCAGAATTGCAGGAAACAGGTTTCAGGAGGTAGATTCGAATCGCCTTTAAAGCACATGAAAAGCGGCAGAACGTTGACAATGATGCTTTTGGCCAAAAAGGGCGTATGCGTTATTCCTGAATATATTCAGGAAAAAACGCATACGCCCTTTTTGGCCAACCAAGCAACCTGGAAAGGCAAATCAGCACTACAAAGAAGTCTCGCTTCCCATCGGTCAAAAGGGCCATGCTGAAAAAAGTGTCAAAACCAGAAATGCAGGACAGGCCATGGAGAAATGGGAGCCTTGCTACACTGATGGGCGGGATGTAAATTGCCAACAGCCACTCTGGAGAAGTGTACGGTGTGTCCTGAAACATATAAAAACCACAGCTTAGAGAGCATAGGGCACTTCCACTCATGGGGGTATAAATTGGGAAAATGAAAAATCAGCAAAACACTAGCACCCCAAAGTTTAGGGCTGCTCTGTTGCCAAGGTCCTCCACTTCATTCCACCTTAAATATCCCAGGAAAGAGAAAAATGGATAAAGAAGTTGTGTTCCTTATGTACAATGGAATATCACTCAGCCATGAAATCAATGTCATAAGGCTAGTAGCAGCATGATGAGTGGATTTAGGTACCACTATTCTAAGTGAAATTAGTCACACAGAAAAGGACACTGCTTATAAGGTATCATTTATAGAGGGAATGTAAAAACCGTTACACTTGAACTGAATTACAAAACAGAACAGAGTCACACATGCAGAAAACACACTATGGTTGCTTAACGGGAAAGGTGAGCTGGGGTGATGCATAAAAGAAGGATTTCAAATTAGCTCAGATAACGTTCCATAAACCCACTATGTAACAGACAAGAACTACTCCTTGCTCAGTGAACTGGACCAAACACCGCCTATTCACCGCAAAAGGACATATCTGACTAAAAAATCTTAAAACCTAAGTGTTGATATCTCTCTGGAAGTTTGTCAAGAGGGTGTAAAGCGGCATAAACACAGCAGTGAAAAGCAGCTAAACCCCATTATAAAAAGAAATTACTTTTAAAAACCCATGAAACAAAGACAGTGAAAGAGAGAGAAATTCTTACACACTTCATTCAGAGGTTGTGATGCAACCTGGATTGACCATATCTAGACCCACAGCTGGATGAGACATAAGGGTGGACACTCTTAGGGCTGAGAGGTTTGGTGAGGTTGGGTGAGCAAATGCAGACCCTTTAAAGTAATACTGCGTGGTACCCGTCGCATGGGTCCCAAATCTCCAGGTTCAAGGGCCTCTTCATACATCGAAAACATGCATGAGAAACCCAGAAGATGGTACACCATGTGATCGGGAAAGGATTCTAAAACGCACCTCATTTCTCATCTCCTTGTGTTCGGATTCGCCATTCCAGCCGCTTTAATAGCAATCTCCCTACTTGGAGAATAATCACCTTTATCCTCCTGTTCCGTACAGGTGGCAATTTGTAATAAGGATGAATGGGAAGAGGGAGAACCAATGAGAGAATAGCTCTACGTGTTGGGACAGGCACAGGTCACTCTATTTTCCCATTAGGAAGAAGAATTAACCACAGGATCAGCTTGCCCACCGGAACCAGAATAGGGCCTGAAGACATTCTGCGCTTTTGCGGCCAGCTCCCATAAAAGCGAGTTGAAAAATGGAGCTGAGGGTCACTGCAATTCAAAAAACTGCAGAGATATAAATGATAACTCTCGTCCACAAATATGTCGATGGAAGGCAACTAAGAGGATTTGAAAGCAAGGCAGAATTGCAGGAAACAGATTTCAGGAGGTAGATTCGAATCGCCTTTAAAGCACATGAAAAGCGGCAAATCGTTGACAATAATGCCCTTGGCCAAAAAGGGCGTATGCGTTTTTTCCTGAATATATTCAGGAAAAAACGCATACGCCCTTTTTGGCCAACCAAGCAACCTGGAAAGGCAAATCAGCGCTACAAAGAAGTCTCGCTTCCCATCGGTCAAAAGGGCCATGCTGAAAAAAGTGTCAAAACCAGAAATGCAGGACAGGCCATGGAGAAATGGGAGCCTTGCTACACTGCTGGGCGGGATGTAAATTGCCAACAGCCACTCTGGAGAAGTGTACGGTGTGTCCTGAAACATCTAAAAAACACAGCTTAGAGCGCATAGGGCACTTCCACGCATGGGGGTATAAAGTGGGAAAATTAAAAATCAGCAAGACACAAGCACCCCAAAGTTTAGGGCTGCTCTGTTGACAAGGACCTCCACTTCATTCCACCTTAAATATCCCAGCAAAGCGAAAAATGGATAAAAAATTTGAGGTCCATATGTACAATGGAATATCACTCAGCCATGAAATCAATGTCATAAGGCTACTAGCAGCATGATGAGTGGATTGAGGTACGACGATTCTAAGTGAAATAAGTCACACAGAAAAGGACACTTCTCATAAGGTGTCACTTATAGAGGGAATGTAAAAACCGTTACACTTGAACTGAATTACAAAACAGAACAGAGTCACACATGCAGAAAACACACTATGGCTGCTTAACGGGAAAGGTGAGGTGGGGTGATACATAAAACAAGAGTTTCAAATTAGCTCAGATACCGTTCCATAAACCCAAGATGTAATAGACAAGACCTACTCCTTGCTCAGAGAACTGGACTCAACACGCCCGATTCACCGCACAAGAATATATCTGACTAGTAATAATCTTAAAACCTATGTATTGATATCTCTCTGTTAGTGTGTCAAGTGGGTGTAAAGCGGCATAAACACAGCCGTGAAAAGCAGCTAAACCCCATTATAAAAAGAAATTACTTTTAAAAACCCATGAAACAAAGACAGTGAAAGAGCGAGAAATTCTTACACAATTCGTTCAGGGGCTGTGATGCAAACTGGATTGACCATATCTAGACTCACAGCTGGATGAGACATATGCGTGGACACTCTTGTTGCTGAGAGGCTTGGTGAGGTTGGGTGAGCAAACGCAGACCCTTTAAAGTAATACTGCGTGCTACCCATCGCATGGGTCCCAAATCTCCAGGTTCAAGGGCATCTTCCTACATCGAAAACATGCATGAGAAACCCAGAAGATGGTACACTGTGTGATGGGGAAAGGTTTCTAAAACGCACCTCATTTCTCATCTCCTTGTGCTCGGGTTCGCCATTCCAGCCACTTTACTAGCAATCTCCCTACTTGGAGCATCAGCACCTTTAACCTCCTGTTCTGTACAGGTTGCAATTTGTCCTGAGGATGAACGGGAAGACGGGGAACCAATGAGAGACTAGCTCTTGGTGATTGGACAGGCACAGGTCACTCTATTTTCCCATCAGGAAGAAGAATTAACCACAGGCTCAGCCTGCCCCCCGGAACCAGAACAGGGCCTGAAGCCATCCTGCGCTTTTGCGGCCAGCTCCCAAAAAACCGAGTTGTAAAATGGAGCTTCAGGGCACTGCAATTCACAAACCTGCAGAGTTATAAATGATAACTCTCGTCCACAAATATATTGAGGGAAGGCAAAGAAGAGGATTTGAAATCAAGGCAGAATTGCAGGAAACAGATTTCAGGAGGTAGATTCGAATCGCCTTTAAAGCACATGAAATGCAGCAAAACGTTGACAATGATGCCCTTGGCCAAAAAGGGCGTATGCGTTTTTTCCTGAATATATTCAGGAAAAAACGCATACGCCCTTTTTGGCCAACCAAGCAACCTGGAAAGGCAAATCAGCGCTACAAAGAAGTCTCGCTTCCCATCGGTCAAAAGGGCCATGCTGAAAAAAGTGTCAAAACCAGAAATGCAGGACAGGCCATGGAGAAATGGGAGCCTTGCTACACTGATGGGCGGGATGTAAATTGCCAACAGCCACTCTGGAGAAGTGTACGGTGTGTCCTGAAACATCTAAAAAACACAGCTTAGAGAGCATAGGGCACTTCCACGCATGGGGGTATAAAGTGGGAAAATTGAAAATCAGCAAGACACAAGCACCCCAAAGTTTAGGGCTGCTCTGTTGACAAGGACCTCCACTTCATTCCACCTTAAATATCCCAGGAAAGCGAAAAATGGATAAAAAAGTTGTGGTCCTTATGTACAATGGAATATCACTCAGCGATGAAATCAATGTCATAAGGCTAGTAGCAGCATGATGAGTGGATTTAGGTACGACGATTCTAAGTGAAATAAGTCACACAGAAAAGGACACTTCTCATAAGGTGTCACTTATAGAGGGAATGTAAAAACCGTTACACTTGAACTGAATTACAAAACAGAACAGAGTCACACATGCAGAAAACACACTATGGCTGCTTAACGAGAAAGGTGAGGTGGGGGGATACATAAAACAAGAGTTTCAAATTAGCTCAGAAACCGTTCCATAAAGCCCATATGTAATAGATAAGACCTACTCCCTGCTCAGAGAACTGGACTCAACACGCCCGATTCACCGCACAAGAATATATCTGACTAGTAATAATCTTAAAACCTATGTATTGATATCTCTCTGTTAGTGTGTCAAGTGGGTGTAAAGCGGCATAAACACAGACATGAAAAGCAGCTAAACCCCATTATAAAAATAAATTACTTTTAAAAAGCCATGAAACAAAGACAGTGAAAGAGAGAGAAATTCTTACACAATTCGTTCAGGGGCTGTGATGCAACCTGGATTGACCATATATAGACCCACAGCTGGATGAGACATAAGGGTGGACACTCTTGCGGCTGAGAGTTTTGGTGAGGTTGGGTGAGCAAACGCAGACCCTTTAAAGTAGTACTGCGTGCTACCCATCGCATGGGTCCCAAATCTCCAGGTTCAAGGGCATCTTCCTACATCAAAAACATGCATGAGAAACCCAGAAAATGGTACACTGTGTGATGGGGAAAGGTTTCTAAAACGCACCTCATTTCTCATCTCCTTCTTCTCGGGTTCGCCATTCCAGCCACTTTACTAGCAATCTCCCTACTTGAAGCATCAGCACCTTTAACCTCCTGTTCTGTACAGGTTGCAATTTGTCCTGAGGATGAACGGGAAGACGGGGAACCAATGAGAGACTAGCTCTTGGTGTTGGGACAGGCACAGGTCAATCTATTTTCCCATGAGGAAGAAGAATTAACCACAGGCTCAGCCTGCCCCCCGGAACCAGAACAGGGCCTGAAGCCATCCTGCGCTTTTGCGGCCACCTCCCGAAAAAGCGAGTTGTTAAATGGAGCCTCAGGGCACTGCAATTCACAATCCTACAGAGTTATAAATGATAACTCTCGTCCACAAATATATTGAGGGAAGGCAAAGACGAGGAATTGAAATCAAGGCAGAATTGCAGGAAGCAGATTTCAGGAGGTAGATTCAAATCGCCTTTAAAGCACATGGAAAGCGGCAAAACGTTGACAATGATGCCCTTGGCCAAAAAGGGCGTATGCGTTTTTTCCTGAATATATTCAGGAAAAAACGCATACGCCCTTTTTGGCCAACCAAGCAACCTGGAAAGACAAATCAGCGCTACAAAGAAGTCTCGCTTCCCATCGGTCAAAAGGGCCATGCTGAAAAAAGTGTCAAAACCAGAAATGCAGGACAGGCCATGGAGAAATGGGAGCCTTGCTACACTGATGGGCGGGATGTAAATTGCCAACAGCCACTCTCGAGAAGTGTACGGTGTGTCCTGAAACATCTAAAAAACACAGCTTAGAGAGCATAGGGCACTTCCACGCATGGGGGTATAAAGTGGGAAAATTAAAAATCAGCAAGACACAAGCACCCCAAAGTTTAGGGCTGCTCTGTTGACAAGGACCTCCACTTCATTCCAACTTCAATATCCCAGGAAAGCGAAAAATGGATAAAAAATTTGAGGTCCTTATGTACAATGGAATACCACTCAGCCATGAAATCAATGTCATAAGGCTAGTAGCAGCATGATGAGTGGATTTAGGTACGACGATTCTAAGTGAAATAAGTCACACAGAAAAGGACACTTCTCATAAGGTGTCACTTATAGAGGGAATGTAAAAACCGTTACACTTGAACTGAATTACAAAACAGAACAGAGTCACACATGCAGAAAACACACTATGGCTGCTTAACGGGAAAGGTGAGGTGGGGTGATACATAAAACAGGAGTTTCAAATTAGCTCAGATACCGTTCCATAAACCCAATATGTAATAGACAAGACCTACTCCTTGCTCAGAGAACTGGACTCAACACGCCCTATTCACCGCACAAGAATATATCTGACTAGTAATAATCTTAAAACCAATGTATTATTATCTCTCTGTTAGTGTGTCAAGTGGGTGTAAAGCGGCATAAACACAGCAGTGAAAAGCAGCTAAACCCCATTATAAAAATAAATTACTTTTAGGGGGCCTCGGGAAGATCGCGGAAGAGTAAGACGTGGAGATCACCTTCCTTCCCACAGATACAGTAGAAATACATCTGCACGTGGAACTGCTCCTACAGAACACCCACTGAACGCTGGGAGAAAACGTCCGACCTGCAAAAAGGCAAGAAACTCCCCCTGTACTTGGGTAGGGCAAAAGAAAAAAGAAATAACAGAGACAAAAGAATAGGGACGGCACCTGCACTAGTGGGAGGGAGCCGTGAAGGAGGAAAGATTTCCACACACTAGGAAGCCCCTTCGCGGGCAGAGACTGCGGGTGGCAGAGGGGGGAAGCTTCGGAGCCACCGAGGAGAGCGCAGCCACAGGGGTGCGGAGGGCAAAGAGAAGAGGTTCCCACGGAGGAGCGGTGCCGACCAGCACTCTCCAGCCCCAGAGGCTTCTCTGCTCCCCCGCCGGGGCGGGCGGGGCTGGGAGCTGAGGCTCGGGCTTCGGTCGGATCGCAGGGAGAGGACTGAGGCTGGCAGCGTGAACACAGCCTGAAGGGATTAGCGCACAACAGCTGGCTGGGAGGGAGACCGGGAAAAAGTCTGCAGCTGCCGAAGAGGCAAGAGACTTTTTCTTGCCTCTTTGTTTCGCGGCGCGCAAGGAGAGGGGATTCAGAGCGCCGCCTAAACGAACTCCAGAGAAGGGCGCGAGCCGCGGCGATCACCACAGACCCCACAGCAACAGGGGCGCAGAGGAAAAAAACGGAGAGACTCCCACACAGAGGCTCGGTGCCGAGCAGCACTCACCAGCCCAAGAGGCTTGTCTGCTCGGCGGGCGGGGCTGGGAGCTGAGGCTCAGGCTTCCGTTGGATCGCAGGGAGAGGACTGGGGCTGGCGGCGTGAACACAGCCTGAAGGAGTTAGCGCACCACAGCTGGCTGGGAGGGAGACCGGGAAAAGGTCTGCAGCTGCCGAAGAGGCAAGAGACTTTTTCTTGCCTCTTTGTTTCGCTGAGCGCAAGGAGAGGGGATTCAGAGTGCCGCCTAAACGAACTCCAGAGAAAGGCGCGAGCCGCGGCGATCAGCACGGACCCCAGAGACGGGCGTGAGACGCTGGGGCTGCTGCTGCCGGCTCCAAAAAGCCTGTGTGTGAGCACAGGTCACTCTCCACATCGCCCCTCCCGGGAGCCTGTGCAGCCCGCCACTGCCAGGGTCCCGTGATCCGGGGACAAGTTCCCCGGGAGAACGCACTGCCCGCCTCAGGCTGGTGCAACGTCACGCCGGCCTCGGCCGCCGCAGGCTCACCCCGCCTCCTCTGTACACCTCCCTCCCCGTGGCCTGAGTGAGCCAGAGCCCCCGAACAGCTGCTCCTTTAACCCCGTCCTGTCTGGGTGGGGAATAGACGCCCTCAGGCGACCTACACGCAGAGGCGGGTCCAAATCCAAAGCTGAACCCCAGGAGCTGTGCGAACAGGGAAGATAAGGGGAAATCTCTCCCAGCAGCCTTAGAAGCAGCGGATTAAAACTCCACAAACAACTTGATGTGCCTGCATCTGTTGAATACCTGAATAGACAACGAATCATCCCAAATTCAGGAGGTGGACTTTGGGAGCAGGATATATTAATTTTTCCCCTTTTCCTTTTATTTGTGAGTGTATATGTATATGCTTCTGGGTGCGATTTTGTCTGTATAGCTTTGCTTTACAATAGCTTTATTTTACTTCACTATATTATAGCCTCTTTCTTTCTTTCTTTCTTTCTATTTTTTCTCCCTTTTACTCTGAGCCGTGTGGACGAAAGGCTCTTGGTGCTCCAGCCAGGCATCAGGGCCGTGCCTCTGAGGTGGGAGAGCCAACTTCAGGACACTGGTCCACAAGAGACCTCCCAGCTCCACGTAATACCAAACAGCAAAAATCTCTCAGAGATCTCCATCTCAACATCAAGACCCAGCTTCACTCAACGACGAGCAAGCTCCAGTGCTGGACACCCTATGCCAAACAACTAGCAAGACAGGAACACAGCCCCATCCATTAGCAGAGAGGCTGCCTAAAATCATAATAAGGCCACAGACACCCCAAAATACACCACCAGACGTGGACGTGCCCACCAGAAAGACGAGATCCAACCTCATCCACCAGAGCTCAGGCACTAGTTCCCTCCACCAGGAAGCCTACACAACCCACTGAACCAACCTTAGCCACTGGGGACAGATACCAAAAACAACAGGAACTACGAACCTGCAGCCTGTGAAAAGGAGACCCCAAACACAGTAAGATAAGCAAAATGAGACGACAGAAAAACACACAGCAGATGAAGGAGCAGGGTCAGAACATACCAGACTTAACAAATGCAGAGGAAATAGGTAGTCTACCTGAAAAAGAATTCAGAATAATGACAGTAAGGATGATCCAAAATCTTGGAAACAGAATAGACAAAATGCAAGAAACATTTAACAAGGACGTAGAAGAACTAAAGAGGAACCAAGCAATGATGAAAACCACAATAAATGAAATTAAAAATACTCTAGATGGGATCAATAGCAGAATAACTGAGGCAGAAGAAAGGATAAGTGACCTGGAAGATAAAATGGTGGAAATAACTACTACAGAGCAGGATAAAGAAAAAAGAATGAAAAGAACTGAGGACAGTCTCAGAGACCTCTGGGACAACATTAAACGCACCAACATTCGAATTATAGGGGTCCCAGAAGAAGAAGAGAAAAAGAAAGGGACTGAGAAGATATTTGAAGAGATTCTAGTTGAAAACTTCCCTAATATGGGAAAGGAAATAGTTAATCAAGTCCTGGAAGCACAGAGAGTCCCATACAGGATAAACCCAAGGAGAAACACACCAAGACACATATTAATCAAACTGTCAAAAATTAAATATAAGGAAAACATATTAAAGGCAACAAGGGAAAAAAAACAAATAACACACAAGGGAATCCCCATAAGGTTAACATCTGATCTTTCAGCAGAAACTCTGCAAGCCAGAAGGGAGTGGCAGGATATACTTAAAGTGATGAAGGAGAAAAACCTACAACCAAGATTACACTACCCAGCAAGGATCTCATTTAGATTCGATGGAGAAATTAAAACCTTTACAGACAAGCAAAAGCTGAGAGAGTTCAGCACCACCAAACCAGCTTTACAACAAATGCTAAAGGAACTTTTCTACGCAAGAAACACAAGAGAAGGAAAACACCTACAATAACAAACCCAAAACATTTAAGAAAATGGGAATAGGAACATACATATCGATAATTACCTTGAATGTAAATGGATTAAATGCTCCCACCAAAAGACACAGGCTGGCTGAATGGATACAAAAACAAGACCCATATATATGCTGTCTACAAGAGACCCACTTCAGACCTAGAGACACATATAGACTGAAAGTGAGGGGATGGAAAAAGATATTCCATGCAAATGGAAATCAAAAGAAAGCTGGAGTAGCAATTCTCATATCAGACAAAATAGACTTTAAAATAAAGACTATTACAAGAGACAAAGAAGGACACTATATAATGATCAAGGGATCGATACAAGAGGAAGGTATAACAATTGTAAATATTTATGCACCCAACATAGGAGCACCTCAATACATAAGGCAAATACTGACAGCCATAAAAGGGGAAATCGACAGCAACACAATCCTAGTAGGGGACTTTAACACCCCACTCTCCCCAATGGACAGATCATCCAAAATGAAAATAAATAAGGAAACACAAGCTTTAAATGATACATTAAACAAGATGGACTTAATTGATATTTATAGGACATTCCATCCAAAAACAACAGAATACACATTTTTCTCAAGTGCTCATGGAACATTCTCCAGGATAGATCATATCTTGGGTCACAAATCAAGCCTTGGTAAATTTAAGAAAATTGAAATCGTGTCAAGTATCTTTTCCGACCACAACGCTATGAGACTAGATATCAATTACAGGAAAAGATCTGTAAAAAATACAAACACATGGAGGCTACACAATACATTACTTAATAACGAAGTGATCACTGAAGAAATCAAAGGGGAAATCAAAAAATACCTAGAAACAAATGACAATGGAGATACGACGACCCAAAACCTATGGGATGCAGCAAAAGCAGTGCTAAGAGGGAAGTTTATAGCAATACAAGCCTACCTCAAGAAACAGGAAACATCTCGAATAAACAACCTAACCTTGCACCTAAAGCAATTAGAGAAAGAAGAACAAAAAAACCCCAAAGCCAGCAGAAGGAAAGAAATTATAAAGATCAGGTCAGAAATAAATGAAAAAGAAATGAAGGAAACAATAGCAAAAATCAATGAAACTAAAAGCTGGTTCTTTGAGAAGATAAACAAAATTGATAAACCATTAGCCACACTCATCAAGAGAAAAAGGGAGAAGACTCAGATCAATAGAATTAGAAATGAAAAAGGAGAAGTAACCACTGACACTGCAGAAAAACAAAAGATCATGAGAGATTACTACAAGCAACTCTATGCCAATAAAATGGACAACCTGGAAGAAATGGACAGATTCTTAGAAATGCACAAACTGCCGAGACTGAACCAGGAAGAAATAGAAAATATGAACAGACCAATCACAAGCACTGAAATTGAAACTGTGATTAAAAACCTTCCAACTAACAAAAGCCCAGGACCAGATGGCTTCACAGGTGAATTCTATCAAACATTTAGAGAAGAGCTAACACCTATCCTTCTCAAACTCTTCCAAAATATTGCAGAGGGAGGAACACTCCCAAACTCATTCTACGAGGCCACCATCACCCTGATACCAAAACCAGACAAAGATGTCACAAAGAAAGAAAACTACAGGCCAATATCACTGATGAACATAGATGCAAAAATCCTCAACAAAATACTAGCAAACAGAATCCAACAGCACATTAAAAGGATCATACACCATGATCAAGTGGGGTTTATCCCAGGAATGCAAGGATTCTTCAATATACGCAAATCAATCAATGTGATACATCATATTAACAAACTGAAGGAGAAAAACCATATGATCATCTCAATAGATGCAGAGAAAGCTTTCGACAAAATTCAACACCCATTTATGATAAAAGCCCTGCAGAAAGTAGGCATAGAGGGAACTTTCCTCAACATAATAAAGGCCATATATGACAAACCCACAGCCAACATTGTCCTCAATGGTGAAAAACTGAAACCATTTCCACTAAGATCAGGAACAAGACAAGGTTGCCGACTCTCACCACTATTATTCAACATAGTTTTGGAAGTGTTAGCCACAGCAATCAGAGAAGACAAAGAAATAAAAGGAATCCAAATTGGAAAAGAAGAAGTAAAGCTGTCACTATTTGCAGATGACATGATACTATACATAGAGAATCCTAAAGATGCTACCAGAAAACTCCTAGAGCTAATCAATGAATTTGGTAAAGTAGCAGGATACAAAATTAATGCACAGAAATCTCTTGCATTTCTATACACTAATGACGAAAAATCTGAAAGTGAAATTAAGAAAACACTCCCATTTACCATTGCAACAAAAAGAATAAAATATCTAGGAATAAACCTACCTAAGGAGACAAAAGACCTGTATGCAGAAAATTATAAGACACTGATGAAAGAAATTAAAGATGATACAAATAGATGGAGAGATATACCATGTTCCTGGATTGGAAGAATCAACATTGTGAAAATGACTCTACTACCCAAAGCAATCTACAGATTCAATGCAATCCCTATCAAACTACCACTGGCATTTTTCACAGAACTAGAACAAAAAATTTCACAATTTGTATGGAAACACAAAAGACCCCGAATAGCCAAAGCAATCTTGAGAACGAAAAATGGAGCTGGGGGAATCAGGCTCCCTGACTTCAGACTATATTACAAAGCTTCAGTAATCAAGACAGTGTGGTACTGGCACAAAAACAGAAATATAGATCAATGGAACAGGATAGAAAGCCCAGAGATAAACCCACACACATATGGGCACCTTATTTTTGATAAAGGAGGCAAGCATATACAGTGGAGAAAAGACAGCCTCTTCAATAAGTGGTGCTGGGAAAATTGGACAGGTACATGTAAAAGTATGAAAATAGAACACTCCCTGACACCATGCACAAAAATAAACTCAAAATGGATTAAAGACCTAAGTGTAAGGGCAGACACTATCAAACTCTTAGAGGAAAACATAAGCAGAACACTCTATGACATACATCACAGCAAGATTCTTTTTGACCCAGCTCCCAGAGAAATGGAAATAAGAACACAAATAAACAAATGGGACCTAATGAAACTTAAAAGCTTTTGCACAGCAAAGGAAACCATAAACAAGACCAAAAGACAACCATCAGAATGGGAGAAAATATTTGCAAATGAAGCAACTGACAAAGGATTAATCTCCAAGATTTACAAGCAGCTCATGCAGCTCAATAACAAAAAAACGAACAACCGAATCCAAAAATGGGCCGAAGACCTAAATAGACATTTCTCCAAAGAAGATATACAGATGGCCTACAGACACATGAAAGAATGCTCAACATCATTAATCATTAGAGAAATGCAAATCAAAACTACAATGAGATATCATCTCACACCGGTCAGAATGGCCATCATCAAAAAATCTAGAAACAATAAATGCTGGAGAAGGTGTGGAGGAAAGGGAACACTCTTGCACTGTTGGTGGGAATGTAAATTGATACAGCCACTATGGAGAACAGTATGGAGGTTCCTTAAAAAACTACAAATAGAACTACCATACGACCCAGCAATCCCACTACTGGGCATATACCCTGAGAAAACCATAGGTCAAAAAGAGTCATGTACCAAAATGTGCATTGCAGCTCTATTTACAATAGCCAGGACATGGAAGCAATCTAAATGTCCATCGACAGATGAATGGATAAAGAAGATGTGGCACATATATACAATGGAATATTACTCAGCCATAAAAAGAAATGAAATGGAGGTATTTGTAATGAGGTGGATGGAGTTAGAGTCTGTCATACAGAGTGAAGTAAGTCAGAAAGAGAAAAACAAATACAGTATGCTAACACATATATAGGGAATCTAAGGGAAAAAAAAAAGGCCATGAAGAACCTAGTGGCAAGACGGGAATAAAGACACAGACCTACTAGAGAATGGACTTGAGGATATGGGGAGGGGGTGGGGTGAGATGTGACAGGGTAAGAGAGTGTCATGGACATATATAAACTACCAAATGTAAAATAGATAACTAGTGGGAAGCAGCTGCATAGCACAGGGAGATCAGCTCAGTACTTTGTGACCACCTAGAGGGATGGGATGGGGAGGGTGGGAGGGAGGGAGATGCAAGAGGGAAGAGAAATGGGAACATATTGTATATGTATTACTGATTCACTTTGTTATAAAGCAGAAGCTAACACACCATTGTAAGGCAATTATACTTCAATAAAGATGTTAAAAAAAAATAAATAAATAAATAAATTACTTTTAAAAACACACGAAACAAAGACAGTGAAAGAGAGAGAAATTCTTACACAATTCGTTCAGGGGCTCTGATGCAAACTGGATTGACCATATCTAAACCCACAGCTGGATGAGACATATGGGTGGACACTCTTGTTGCTGAGAGGCTTGGTGAGGTTGGGTGAGCAAACGCAGACCCTTTAAAGTAATACTGCGTGCTACCCATCGCATGGGTCCCAAATCTCCAGGTTCAAGGGCATCTTCCTACATCAAAAACATGCATGAGAAACCCAGAAGATGGTACACCGTGTGATGGGGAAAGGTTTCTAAAACGCACCTCATATCTCATCTCCTTGTGCTCGGGTTTGCCATTTCAGCCACTTTACTAGCAATCTCCCTACTTGGAGCATCAGCACCTTTAACCTCCTGTTCCTTACAGGTTGCAATTTGTCCTGAGGATGAACGGGAAGACGGGGAACCAATGAGAGACTAGCTCTTGGTGTTGGGACAGGCACAGGTCACTCTATTTTCCCATCAGGAAGAAGAATTAACCACAGGCTCAGACTGCCCCCCGGAACCAGAACAGGGCCTGAAGCCATCCTGCGCTTTTGCGGCCAGCTCCCAAAAAAGCGAGTTGTAAAATTGAGCTTCAGGGCGCTGCAATTCACAAACCTGCAGAGTTATAAATGATAACTCTCGTCCACAAATATATTGAGAGAAGGCAAAGAAGAGGATTTGAAATCAAGGCAGAATTGCAGGAAACAGGTTTCAGGAGGTAGATTCGAATCGCCTTTAAAGCACATGAAAAGCGGCAGAACGTTGACAATGATGCTTTTGGCCAAAAAGGGCGTATGCGTTATTCCTGAATATATTCAGGAAAAAACGCATACGCCCTTTTTGGCCAACCAAGCAACCTGGAAAGGCAAATCAGCACTACAAAGAAGTCTCGCTTCCCATCGGTCAAAAGGGCCATGCTGAAAAAAGTGTCAAAACCAGAAATGCAGGACAGGCCATGGAGAAATGGGAGCCTTGCTACACTGATGGGCGGGATGTAAATTGCCAACAGCCACTCTGGAGAAGTGTACGGTGTGTCCTGAAACATATAAAAACCACAGCTTAGAGAGCATAGGGCCCTTCCACTCATGGGGGTATAAATTGGGAAAATGAAAAATCAGCAAAACACTAGCACCCCAAAGTTTAGGGCTGCTCTGTTGCCAAGGTCCTCCACTTCATTCCACCTTAAATATCCCAGGAAAGAGAAAAATGGATAAAGAAGTTGTGTTCCTTATGTACAATGGAATATCACTCAGCCATGAAATCAATGTCATAAGGCTAGTAGCAGCATGATGAGTGGATTTAGGTACCACTATTCTAAGTGAAATTAGTCACACAGAAAAGGACACTGCTTATAAGGTATCATTTATAGAGGGAATGTAAAAACCGTTACACTTGAACTGAATTACAAAACAGAACAGAGTCACACATGCAGAAAACACACTATGGTTGCTTAACGGGAAAGGTGAGCTGGGGTGATGCATAAAAGAAGGATTTCAAATTAGCTCAGATAACGTTCCATAAACCCAATATGTAATAGACAAGAACTACTACTTGCTCAGTGAACTGGACTCAACACCGCCTATTCACCGCAAAAGGACATATCTGACTAGAAAAATCTTAAAACCTAAGTGTTGATATCTCTCTGGAAGTTTGTCAAGAGGGTGTAAAGCGGCATAAACACAGCAGTGAAAAGCAGCTAAACCCCATTATAAAAATAAATTACTTTTAAAAACCCATGAAACAAAGACAGTGAAAGAGAGAGAAATTCTTACACACTTCATTCAGAGGTTGTGATGCAACCTGGATTGACCATATCTAGACCCACAGCTGGATGAGACATAAGGGTGGACACTCTTAGGGCTGAGAGGTTTGGTGAGGTTGGGTGAGCAAATGCAGACCCTTTAAAGTAATACTGCGTGGTACCCGTCGCATGGGTCCCAAATCTCCAGGTTCAAGGGCCTCTTCATACATCGAAAACATGCATGAGAAACCCAGAAGATGGTACACCATGTGATCGGGAAAGGATTCTAAAACGCACCTCATTTCTCATCTCCTTGTGTTCGGATTCGCCATTCCAGCCGCTTTAATAGCAATCTCCCTACTTGGAGAATAATCACCTTTATCCTCCTGTTCCGTACAGGTGGCAATTTGTAATAAGGATGAATGGGAAGAGGGAGAACCAATGAGAGAATAGCTCTACGTGTTGGGACAGGCACAGGTCACTCTATTTTCCCATTAGGAAGAAGAATTAACCACAGGATCAGCTTGCCCACCGGAACCAGAATAGGGCCTGAAGACATTCTGCGCTTTTGCGGCCAGCTCCCATAAAAGCGAGTTGAAAAATGGAGCTGAGGGTCACTGCAATTCAAAAAACTGCAGAGATATAAATGATAACTCTCGTCCACAAATATGTCGATGGAAGGCAACTAAGAGGATTTGAAAGCAAGGCAGAATTGCAGGAAACAGATTTCAGGAGGTAGATTCGAATCGCCTTTAAAGCACATGAAAAGCGGCAAATCGTTGACAATAATGCCCTTGGCCAAAAAGGGCGTATGCGTTTTTTCCTGAATATATTCAGGAAAAAACGCATACGCCCTTTTTGGCCAACCAAGCAACCTGGAAAGGCAAATCAGCGCTACAAAGAAGTCTCGCTTCCCATCGGTCAAAAGGGCCATGCTGAAAAAAGTGTCAAAACCAGAAATGCAGGACAGGCCATGGAGAAATGGGAGCCTTGCTACACTGATGGGCGGGATGTAAATTGCCAACAGCCACTCTGGAGAAGTGTACGGTGTGTCCTGAAACATCTAAAAAACACAGCTTAGAGAGCATAGGGCACTTCCACGCATGGGGGGATAAAGTGGGAAAATTGAAAATCAGCAAGACACAAGCACCCCAAAGTTTAGGGCTGCTCTGTTGACAAGGACCTCCACTTCATTCCACCTTAAATATCCCAGGAAAGCGAAAAATGGATCAAAAAGTTGTGGTTCTTATGTACAATGGAATAACACTCAGCCATGAAATCAATGTCATAAGGCTAGTAGCAGCATGATGAGTGGATTTAGGTAAGACGACTCTAAGTGAAATAAGTCACACAGAAAAGGACACTTCTCATAAGGTGTCACTTATAGAGGGAATGTAAAAACCGTTACACTTGAACTGAATTACAAAACAGAACAGAGTCACACATGCAGAAAACACACTATGGCTGCTTAACGGGAAAGGTGAGGTGGGGTGATACATAAAACAAGAGTTTCAAATTAGCTCAGATACCGTTCCATAAACCCAATATGTAATACACAAGACCTACTCCTTGCTCAGAGAACTGGACTCAACACGCCCGATTCACCGCACAAGAATATATCTGACTAGTAATAATCTTAAAACCTATGTATTGATATCTCTCTGTTAGTGTGTCAAGTGGGTGTAAAGCGGCATAAACACAGCCGTGAAAAGCAGCTAAACCCCATTATAAAAATAAATTACTTTTAAAAACCCATGAAACAAAGACAGTGAAAGAGAGAGAAATTCTTACACACTTCATTCAGAGGTTGTGATGCAACCTGGATTGACCATATCTAGACTCACAGCTGGATGAGACATAAGGGTGGACACTCATGGGGCTGAGAGGTTTGGTGAAGTTGGGTGAGCAAACGCAGACCCTTTAAAGTAATACTGCGTGCTACCCATCGCATGGGTCCCAAATCTCCAGGTTCAAGGGCATCTTCCTACATCGAAAACATGCATGAGATACCCAGAAGATGGTACACTGTGTGATGGGGAAAGGTTTCTAAAACGCACCTCATTTCTCATCTCCTTGTGCTCGGGTTCGCCATTCCAGCCACTTTACTAGCAATCTCCCTACTTGGAGCATCAGCACCTTTAACCTCCTGTTCTGTACAGGTTGCAATTTGTCCTGAGGATGAACGGGAAGACGGGGAACCAATGAGAGACTAGCTCTTGGTGATTGGACAGGCACAGGTCACTCTATTTTCCCATCAGGAAGAAGAATTAACCACAGGCTCAGCCTGCCCCCCGGAACCAGAACAGGGCCTGAAGCCATCCTGCGCTTTTGCGGCCAGCTCCCAAAAAACCGAGTTGTAAAATGGAGCTTCAGGGCACTGCAATTCACAAACCTGCAGAGTTATAAATGATAACTCTCGTCCACAAATATATTGAGGGAAGGCAAAGACGAGGAATTGAAATCAAGGCAGAATTGCAGGAAACAGATTTCAGAAGGTAGATTCGAATCGCCTTTAAAGCACATGAAATGCAGCAAAACGTTGACAATGATGCCCTTGGCCAAAAAGGGCGTATGCGTTTTTTCCTGAATATATTCAGGAAAAAACGCATACGCCCTTTTTGGCCAACCAAGCAACCTGGAAAGGCAAATCAGCGCTACAAAGAAGTCTCGCTTCCCATCGGTCAAAAGGGCCATGCTGAAAAAAGTGTCAAAACCAGAAATGCAGGACAGGCCATGGAGAAATGGGAGCCTTGCTACACTGATGGGCGGGATGTAAATTGCCAACAGCCACTCTGGAGAAGTGTACGGTGTGTCCTGAAACATCTAAAAAACACAGCTTAGAGAGCATAGGGCACTTCCACGCATGGGGGTATAAAGTGGGAAAATTGAAAATCAGCAAGACACAAGCACCCCAAAGTTTAGGGCTGCTCTGTTGGCAAGGACCTCCACTTCATTCCACCTTAAATATCCCAGGAAAGCGAAAAATGGATAAAAAAGTTGTGGTCCTTATGTACAATGGAATATCACTCAGCGATGAAATCAATGTCATAAGGCTAGTAGCAGCATGATGAGTGGATTTAGGTACGACGATTCTAAGTGAAATAAGTCACACAGAAAAGGACACTTCTCATAAGGTGTCACTTATAGAGGGAATGTAAAAACCGTTACACTTGAACTGAATTACAAAACAGAACAGAGTCACACATGCAGAAAACACACTATGGCTGCTTAACCAGAAAGGTGAGGTGGGGGGATACATAAAACAAGAGTTTCAAATTAGCTCAGAAACCGTTCCATAAACCCCATATGTAATAGATAAGACCTACTCCCTGCTCAGAGAACTGGACTCAACACGCCCGATTCACCGCACAAGAATATATCTGACTAGTAATAATCTTAAAACCTATGTATTGATATCTCTCTGTTAGTGTGTCAAGTGGGTGTAAAGCGGCATAAACACAGACATGAAAAGCAGCTAAACCCCATTATAAAAATAAATTACTTTTAAAAAGCCATGAAACAAAGACAGTGAAAGAGAGAGAAATTCTTACACAATTCGTTCAGGGGCTGTGATGCAACCTGGATTGACCATATATAGACCCACAGCTGGATGAGACATAAGGGTGGACACTCTTGCGGCTGAGAGGTTTGGTGAGGTTGGGTGAGCAAACGCAGACCCTTTAAAGTAGTACTGCGTGCTACCCATCGCATGGGTCACAAATCTCCAGGTTCAAGGGCATCTTCCTACATCAAAAACATGCATGAGAAACCCAGAAAATGGTACACTGTGTGATGGGGAAAGGTTTCTAAAACGCACCTCATTTCTCATCTCCTTCTTCTCGGGTTCGCCATTCCAGCCACTTTACTAGCAATCTCCCTACTTGAAGCATCAGCACCTTTAACCTCCTGTTCTGTACAGGTTGCAATTTGTCCTGAGGATGAACGGGAAGACGGGGAACCAATGAGAGACTAGCTCTTGGTGTTGGGACAGGCACAGGTCAATCTATTTTCCCATGAGGAAGAAGAATTAACCACAGGCTCAGCCTGCCCCCCGGAACCAGAACAGGGCCTGAAGCCATCCTGCGCTTTTGCGGCCACCTCCCGAAAAAGCGAATTGTTAAATGGAGCCTCAGGGCACTGCAATTCACAATCCTACAGAGTTATAAATGATAACTCTCGTCCACAAATATATTGAGGGAAGGCAAAGACGAGGAATTGAAATCAAGGCAGAATTGCAGGAAGCAGATTTCAGGAGGTAGATTCAAATCGCCTTTAAAGCACATGGAAAGCGGCAAAACGTTGACAATGATGCCCTTGGCCAAAAAGGGCGTATTCGTTTTTTCCTGAATATATTCAGGAAAAAACGCATACGCCCTTTTTGGCCAACCAAGCAACCTGGAAAGACAAATCAGCGCTACAAAGAAGTCTCGCTTCCCATCGGTCAAAAGGGCCATGCTGAAAAAAGTGTCAAAACCAGAAATGCAGGACAGGCCATGGAGAAATGGGAGCCTTGCTACACTGATGGGCGGGATGTAAATTGCCAACAGCCACTCTCGAGAAGTGTACGGTGTGTCCTGAAACATCTAAAAAACACAGCTTAGAGAGCATAGGGCACTTCCACGCATGGGGGTATAAAGTGGGAAAATTAAAAATCAGCAAGACACAAGCACCCCAAAGTTTAGGGCTGCTCTGTTGACAAGGACCTCCACTTCATTCCAACTTCAATATCCCAGGAAAGCGAAAAATGGATAAAAAATTTGAGGTCCTTATGTACAATGGAATACCACTCAGCCATGAAATCAATGTCATAAGGCTAGTAGCAGCATGATGAGTGGATTTAGGTACGACGATTCTAAGTGAAATAAGTCACACAGAAAAGGACACTTCTCATAAGGTGTCACTTATAGAGGGAATGTAAAAACCGTTACACTTGAACTGAATTACAAAACAGAACAGAGTCACACATGCAGAAAACACACTATGGCTGCTTAACGGGAAAGGTGAGGTGGGGTGATACATAAAACAGGAGTTTCAAATTAGCTCAGATACCGTTCCATAAACCCAATATGTAATAGACAAGACCTACTCCTTGCTCAGAGAACTGGACTCAACACGCCCTATTCACCGCACAAGAATATATCTGACTAGTAATAATCTTAAAACCAATGTATTATTATCTCTCTGTTAGTGTGTCAAGTGGGTGTAAAGCGGCATAAACACAGCAGTGAAAAGCAGCTAAACCCCATTATAAAAATAAATTACTTTTAGGGGGCCTCGGGAAGATCGCGGAAGAGTAAGACGTGGAGATCACCTTCCTTCCCACAGATACAGTAGAAATACATCTGCACGTGGAACTGCTCCTACAGAACACCCACTGAACGCTGGGAGAAAAAGTCCGACCTGCAAAAAGGCAAGAAACTCCCCCTGTACTTGGGTAGGGCAAAAGAAAAAAGAAATAACAGAGACAAAAGAATAGGGACGGCACCTGCACTAGTGGGAGGGAGCCGTGAAGGAGGAAAGATTTCCACACACTAGGAAGCCCCTTCGCGGGCAGAGACTGCGGGTGGCAGAGGGGGGAAGCTTCGGAGCCACCGAGGAGAGCGCAGCCACAGGGGTGCGGAGGGCAAAGAGAAGAGGTTCCCACGGAGGAGCGGTGCCGACCAGCACTCTCCAGCCCCAGAGGCTTGTCTGCTCCCCCGCCGGGGCGGGCGGGGCTGGGAGCTGAGGCTCGGGCTTCGGTCGGATCGCAGGGAGAGGACTGAGGCTGGCAGCGTGAACACAGCCTGAAGGGATTAGCGCACAACAGCTGGCTGGGAGGGAGACCGGGAAAAAGTCTGCAGCTGCCGAAGAGGCAAGAGACTTTTTCTTGCCTCTTTGTTTCGCGGCGCGCAAGGAGAGGGGATTCAGAGCGCCGCCTAAACGAACTCCAGAGAAGGGCGCGAGCCGCGGCGATCACCACAGACCCCACAGCAACAGGGGCGCAGAGGAAAAAAACGGAGAGACTCCCACACAGAGGCTCGGTGCCGAGCAGCACTCACCAGCCCAAGAGGCTTGTCTGCTCGGCGGGCGGGGCTGGGAGCTGAGGCTCAGGCTTCCGTTGGATCGCAGGGAGAGGACTGGGGCTGGCGGCGTGAACACAGCCTGAAGGAGTTAGCGCACCACAGCTGGCTGGGAGGGAGACCGGGAAAAGGTCTGCAGCTGCCGAAGAGGCAAGAGACTTTTTCTTGCCTCTTTGTTTCGCTGAGCGCAAGGAGAGGGGATTCAGAGTGCCGCCTAAACGAACTCCAGAGAAAGGCGCGAGCCGCGGCGATCAGCACGGACCCCAGAGACGGGCGTGAGACGCTGGGGCTGCTGCTGCCGGCTCCAAAAAGCCTGTGTGTGAGCACAGGTCACTCTCCACATCGCCCCTCCCGGGAGCCTGTGCAGCCCGCCACTGCCAGGGTCCCGTGATCCGGGGACAAGTTCCCCGGGAGAACGCACTGCCCGCCTCAGGCTGGTGCAACGTCACGCCGGCCTCGGCCGCCGCAGGCTCACCCCGCCTCCTCTGTACACCTCCCTCCCCGTGGCCTGAGTGAGCCAGAGCCCCCGAACAGCTGCTCCTTTAACCCCGTCCTGTCTGGGTGGGGAATAGACGCCCTCAGGCGACCTACACGCAGAGGCGGGTCCAAATCCAAAGCTGAACCCCAGGAGCTGTGCGAACAGGGAAGATAAGGGGAAATCTCTCCCAGCAGCCTTAGAAGCAGCGGATTAAAACTCCACAAACAACTTGATGTGCCTGCATCTGTTGAATACCTGAATAGACAACGAATCATCCCAAATTCAGGAGGTGGACTTTGGGAGCAGGATATATTAATTTTTCCCCTTTTCCTTTTATTTGTGAGTGTATATGTATATGCTTCTGGGTGCGATTTTGTCTGTATAGCTTTGCTTTACAATAGCTTTATTTTACTTCACTATATTATAGCCTCTTTCTTTCTTTCTTTCTTTCTATTTTTTCTCCCTTTTACTCTGAGCCATGTGGACGAAAGGCTCTTGGTGCTCCAGCCAGGCATCAGGGCCGTGCCTCTGAGGTGGGAGAGCCAACTTCAGGACACTGGTCCACAAGAGACCTCCCAGCTCCACGTAATACCAAACAGCAAAAATCTCTCAGAGATCTCCATCTCAACATCAAGACCCAGCTTCACTCAACGACGAGCAAGCTCCAGTGCTGGACACCCTATGCCAAACAACTAGCAAGACAGGAACACAGCCCCATCCATTAGCAGAGAGGCTGCCTAAAATCATAATAAGGCCACAGACACCCCAAAATACACCACCAGACGTGGACGTGCCCACCAGAAAGACGAGATCCAACCTCATCCACCAGAGCTCAGGCACTAGTTCCCTCCACCAGGAAGCCTACACAACCCACTGAACCAACCTTAGCCACTGGGGACAGATACCAAAAACAACAGGAACTACGAACCTGCAGCCTGTGAAAAGGAGACCCCAAACACAGTAAGATAAGCAAAATGAGACGACAGAAAAACACACAGCAGATGAAGGAGCAGGGTCAGAACATACCAGACTTAACAAATGCAGAGGAAATAGGTAGTCTACCTGAAAAAGAATTCAGAATAATGACAGTAAGGATGATCCAAAATCTTGGAAACAGAATAGACAAAATGCAAGAAACATTTAACAAGGACGTAGAAGAACTAAAGAGGAACCAAGCAATGATGAAAACCACAATAAATGAAATTAAAAATACTCTAGATGGGATCAATAGCAGAATAACTGAGGCAGAAGAAAGGATAAGTGACCTGGAAGATAAAATGGTGGAAATAACTACTACAGAGCAGGATAAAGAAAAAAGAATGAAAAGAACTGAGGACAGTCTCAGAGACCTCTGGGACAACATTAAACGCACCAACATTCGAATTATAGGGGTCCCAGAAGAAGAAGAGAAAAAGAAAGGGACTGAGAAGATATTTGAAGAGATTCTAGTTGAAAACTTCCCTAATATGGGAAAGGAAATAGTTAATCAAGTCCTGGAAGCACAGAGAGTCCCATACAGGATAAACCCAAGGAGAAACACACCAAGACACATATTAATCAAACTGTCAAAAATTAAATATAAGGAAAACATATTAAAGGCAACAAGGGAAAAAAAACAAATAACACACAAGGGAATCCCCATAAGGTTAACATCTGATCTTTCAGCAGAAACTCTGCAAGCCAGAAGGGAGTGGCAGGATATACTTAAAGTGATGAAGGAGAAAAACCTACAACCAAGATTACACTACCCAGCAAGGATCTCATTTAGATTCGATGGAGAAATTAAAACCTTTACAGACAAGCAAAAGCTGAGAGAGTTCAGCACCACCAAACCAGCTTTACAACAAATGCTAAAGGAACTTTTCTACGCAAGAAACACAAGAGAAGGAAAACACCTACAATAACAAACCCAAAACATTTAAGAAAATGGGAATAGGAACATACATATCGATAATTACCTTGAATGTAAATGGATTAAATGCTCCCACCAAAAGACACAGGCTGGCTGAATGGATACAAAAACAAGACCCATATATATGCTGTCTACAAGAGACCCACTTCAGACCTAGAGACACATATAGACTGAAAGTGAGGGGATGGAAAAAGATATTCCATGCAAATGGAAATCAAAAGAAAGCTGGAGTAGCAATTCTCATATCAGACAAAATAGACTTTAAAATAAAGACTATTACAAGAGACAAAGAAGGACACTATATAATGATCAAGGGATCGATACAAGAGGAAGGTATAACAATTGTAAATATTTATGCACCCAACATAGGAGCACCTCAATACATAAGGCAAATACTGACAGCCATAAAAGGGGAAATCGACAGCAACACAATCCTAGTAGGGGACTTTAACACCCCACTCTCCCCAATGGACAGATCATCCAAAATGAAAATAAATAAGGAAACACAAGCTTTAAATGATACATTAAACAAGATGGACTTAATTGATATTTATAGGACATTCCATCCAAAAACAACAGAATACACATTTTTCTCAAGTGCTCATGGAACATTCTCCAGGATAGATCATATCTTGGGTCACAAATCAAGCCTTGGTAAATTTAAGAAAATTGAAATCGTGTCAAGTATCTTTTCCGACCACAACACTATGAGACTAGATATCAATTACAGGAAAAGATCTGTAAAAAATACAAACACATGGAGGCTACACAATACATTACTTAATAACGAAGTGATCACTGAAGAAATCAAAGGGGAAATCAAAAAATACCTAGAAACAAATGACAATGGAGATACGACGACCCAAAACCTATGGGATGCAGCAAAAGCAGTGCTAAGAGGGAAGTTTATAGCAATACAAGCCTACCTCAAGAAACAGGAAACATCTCGAATAAACAACCTAACCTTGCACCTAAAGCAATTAGAGAAAGAAGAACAAAAAAACCCCAAAGCCAGCAGAAGGAAAGAAATTATAAAGATCAGGTCAGAAATAAATGAAAAAGAAATGAAGGAAACAATAGCAAAAATCAATGAAACTAAAAGCTGGTTCTTTGAGAAGATAAACAAAATTGATAAACCATTAGCCACACTCATCAAGAGAAAAAGGGAGAAGACTCAGATCAATAGAATTAGAAATGAAAAAGGAGAAGTAACCACTGACACTGCAGAAAAACAAAAGATCATGAGAGATTACTACAAGCAACTCTATGCCAATAAAATGGACAACCTGGAAGAAATGGACAGATTCTTAGAAATGCACAAACTGCCGAGACTGAACCAGGAAGAAATAGAAAATATGAACAGACCAATCACAAGCACTGAAATTGAAACTGTGATTAAAAACCTTCCAACTAACAAAAGCCCAGGACCAGATGGCTTCACAGGTGAATTCTATCAAACATTTAGAGAAGAGCTAACACCTATCCTTCTCAAACTCTTCCAAAATATTGCAGAGGGAGGAACACTCCCAAACTCATTCTACGAGGCCACCATCACCCTGATACCAAAACCAGACAAAGATGTCACAAAGAAAGAAAACTACAGGCCAATATCACTGATGAACATAGATGCAAAAATCCTCAACAAAATACTAGCAAACAGAATCCAACAGCACATTAAAAGGATCATACACCATGATCAAGTGGGGTTTATCCCAGGAATGCAAGGATTCTTCAATATACGCAAATCAATCAATGTGATACATCATATTAACAAACTGAAGGAGAAAAACCATATGATCATCTCAATAGATGCAGAGAAAGCTTTCGACAAAATTCAACACCCATTTATGATAAAAGCCCTGCAGAAAGTAGGCATAGAGGGAACTTTCCTCAACATAATAAAGGCCATATATGACAAACCCACAGCCAACATTGTCCTCAATGGTGAAAAACTGAAACCATTTCCACTAAGATCAGGAACAAGACAAGGTTGCCGACTCTCACCACTATTATTCAACATAGTTTTGGAAGTGTTAGCCACAGCAATCAGAGAAGACAAAGAAATAAAAGGAATCCAAATTGGAAAAGAAGAAGTAAAGCTGTCACTATTTGCAGATGACATGATACTATACATAGAGAATCCTAAAGATGCTACCAGAAAACTCCTAGAGCTAATCAATGAATTTGGTAAAGTAGCAGGATACAAAATTAATGCACAGAAATCTCTTGCATTTCTATACACTAATGACGAAAAATCTGAAAGTGAAATTAAGAAAACACTCCCATTTACCATTGCAACAAAAAGAATAAAATATCTAGGAATAAACCTACCTAAGGAGACAAAAGACCTGTATGCAGAAAATTATAAGACACTGATGAAAGAAATTAAAGATGATACAAATAGATGGAGAGATATACCATGTTCCTGGATTGGAAGAATCAACATTGTGAAAATGACTCTACTACCCAAAGCAATCTACAGATTCAATGCAATCCCTATCAAACTACCACTGGCATTTTTCACAGAACTAGAACAAAAAATTTCACAATTTGTATGGAAACACAAAAGACCCCGAATAGCCAAAGCAATCTTGAGAACGAAAAATGGAGCTGGGGGAATCAGGCTCCCTGACTTCAGACTATATTACAAAGCTTCAGTAATCAAGACAGTGTGGTACTGGCACAAAAACAGAAATATAGATCAATGGAACAGGATAGAAAGCCCAGAGATAAACCCACACACATATGGGCACCTTATTTTTGATAAAGGAGGCAAGCATATACAGTGGAGAAAAGACAGCCTCTTCAATAAGTGGTGCTGGGAAAATTGGACAGGTACATGTAAAAGTATGAAAATAGAACACTCCCTGACACCATGCACAAAAATAAACTCAAAATGGATTAAAGACCTAAGTGTAAGGGCAGACACTATCAAACTCTTAGAGGAAAACATAAGCAGAACACTCTATGACATACATCACAGCAAGATTCTTTTTGACCCAGCTCCCAGAGAAATGGAAATAAGAACACAAATAAACAAATGGGACCTAATGAAACTTAAAAGCTTTTGCACAGCAAAGGAAACCATAAACAAGACCAAAAGACAACCATCAGAATGGGAGAAAATATTTGCAAATGAAGCAACTGACAAAGGATTAATCTCCAAGATTTACAAGCAGCTCATGCAGCTCAATAACAAAAAAACGAACAACCGAATCCAAAAATGGGCCGAAGACCTAAATAGACATTTCTCCAAAGAAGATATACAGATGGCCTACAGACACATGAAAGAATGCTCAACATCATTAATCATTAGAGAAATGCAAATCAAAACTACAATGAGATATCATCTCACACCGGTCAGAATGGCCATCATCAAAAAATCTAGAAACAATAAATGCTGGAGAAGGTGTGGAGGAAAGGGAACACTCTTGCACTGTTGGTGGGAATGTAAATTGATACAGCCACTATGGAGAACAGTATGGAGGTTCCTTAAAAAACTACAAATAGAACTACCATACGACCCAGCAATCCCACTACTGGGCATATACCCTGAGAAAACCATAGGTCAAAAAGAGTCATGTACCAAAATGTTCATTGCAGCTCTATTTACAATAGCCAGGACATGGAAGCAATTTAAATGTCCATCGACAGATGAATGGATAAAGAAGATGTGGCACATATATACAATGGAATATTACTCAGCCATAAAAAGAAATGAAATGGAGGTATTTGTAATGAGGTGGAGGGAGTTAGAGTCTGTCATACAGAGTGAAGTAAGTCAGAAAGAGAAAAACAAATACAGTATGCTAACACATATATAGGGAATCTAAGGGAAAAAAAAAAAAGGCCATGAAGAACCTAGTGGCAAGACGGGAATAAAGACACAGACCTACTAGAGAATGGACTTGAGGATATGGGGAGGGGGTGGGGTGAGATGTGACAGGGTAAGAGAGTGTCATGGACATATATAAACTACCAAATGTAAAATAGATAACTAGTGGGAAGCAGCTGCATAGCACAGGGAGATCAGCTCAGTACTTTGTGACCACCTAGAGGGATGGGATGGGGAGGGTGGGAGGGAGGGAGATGCAAGAGGGAAGAGAAATGGGAACATATTGTATATGTATTACTGATTCACTTTGTTATAAAGCAGAAGCTAACACACCATTGTAAAGCAATTATACTTCAATAAAGATGTTAAAAATAAATAAATAAATAAATAAATTACTTTTAAAACACATGAAACAAAGACAGTGAAAGAGAGAGAAATTCTTACACAATTCGTTCAGGGGCTGTGATGCAAACTGGATTGACCATATCTAGACTCACAGCTGGATGAGACATAAGGGTGGACACTCTTGGGGCTGAGAGGTTTGGTGAGGTTGGGTGAGCAAACGCAGACCCTTTAAAGTAATACTGCGTGCTACCCATCGCATGGGTCCCAAATCTCCAGGTTCAAGGGCATCTTCCTACATCGAAAACATGCATGAGAAACCCAGAAGATGGTACACTGTGTGATGGGGAAAGGTTTCTAAAACGCACCTCATTTCTCATCTCCTTGTGCTCGGGTTCGCCATTCCAGCCACTTTACTAGCAATCTCCCTACTTGGAGCATCAGCACCTTTAACCTCCTGTTCCGTACAGGTTGCAATTTGTCCTGAGGATGAACGGGAAGACGGGGAACCAATGAGAGACAAGCTCTTGGTGATGGGACAGGCACAGGTCACTCTATTTTCCCATCAGGAAGAAGAATTAACCACAGGCTCAGCCTGCCCCCCGGAAGCAGAACAGGGCCTGAAGCCATCCTGCGCTTTTGCGGCCAGCTCCCAAAAAAGCGAGTTGTAAAATGGAACTTCAGGGCACTGGAATTCAAAACCTGCAGAGTTATAAATGATAACTCTCGTCCACAAATATATTGAGGGAAGGCAAAGAAGAGGATTTGAAATCAAGGCAGAATTGCAGGAAACAGATTTCAGGAGGTAGATTCGAATCGCCTTTAAAGCACATGAAAAGCGGCAAAACGTTGACAATGATGCCCTTGGCCAAAAAGGGCGTATGCGTTTTTTCCTGAATATATTCAGGAAAAAACGCATACGCCCTTTTTGGCCAACCAAGCAACCTGGAAAGGCAAATCAGCGCTACAACGAAGTCTCGCTTCCCATCGGTCAAAAGGGCCATGCTGAAAAAAGTGTCAAAACCAGAAATGCAGGACAGGCCATGGAGCAATGGGAGCCTTGCTACACTGATGGGCGGGATGTAAATTGCCAACAAGCACTCTGGAGAAGTGTACGGTGTGTCCTGAAACATCTAAAAACCACAGCTTAGAGAGCATAGGGCACTTCCACTCATGGGGGTATAAATTGGGAAAATAAAAAATCCACGAAACACAAGCACCCCAATGTTTAGGGCGGCTCTGTTGCCAAGGTCCTCCACTTCATTCCACCTTAAATATCCCAGGAAAGAGAAAAATGGATAAAGAAGTTGTGGTCCTTATGTACAATGGAATATCACTCAGCCATGAAATCAATGTCATAAGGCTAGTAGCAGCATGATGAGTGGATTTAGGTACCACTATTCTAAGTGAAATTAGTCACACAGAAAAGGACACTGCTTATAAGGTATCATTTATAGAGGGAATGTAAAAACCGTTACACTTGAACTGAATTACAAAACAGAACAGAGTCACACATGCAGAAAACACACTATGGTTGCTTAACGGGAAAGGTGAGCTGGGGTGATGCATAAAAGAAGGATTTCAAATTAGCTCAGATAACGTTCCATAAACCCAATATGTAACAGACAAGAACTACTCCTTGCTCAGTGAACTGGACCAAACACCGCCTATTCACCGCAAAAGGACATATCTGACTAGAAAAATCTTAAAACCTAAGTGTTGATATCTCTCTGGAAGTTTGTCAAGAGGGTGTAAAGCGGCATAAACACAGCAGTGAAAAGCAGCTAAACCCCATTATAAAAAGAAATTACTTTTAAAAACCCATGAAACAAAGACAGTGAAAGAGAGAGAAATTCTTACACACTTCATTCAGAGGTTGTGATGCAACCTGGATTGACCATATCTAGACCCACAGCTGGATGAGACATAAGGGTGGACACTCTTAGGGCTGAGAGGTTTGGTGAGGTTGGGTGAGCAAATGCAGACCCTTTAAAGTAATACTGCGTGGTACCCGTCGCATGGGTCCCAAATCTCCAGGTTCAAGGGCCTCTTCATACATCGAAAACATGCATGAGAAACCCAGAAGATGGTACACCATGTGATCGGGAAAGGATTCTAAAACGCACCTCATTTCTCATCTCCTTGTGTTCGGATTCGCCATTCCAGCCGCTTTAATAGCAATCTCCCTACTTGGAGAATAATCACCTTTATCCTCCTGTTCCGTACAGGTGGCAATTTGTAATAAGGATGAATGGGAAGAGGGAGAACCAATGAGAGAATAGCTCTACGTGTTGGGACAGGCACAGGTCACTCTATTTTCCCATTAGGAAGAAGAATTAACCACAGGATCAGCTTGCCCACCGGAACCAGAATAGGGCCTGAAGACATTCTGCGCTTTTGCGGCCAGCTCCCATAAAAGCGAGTTGAAAAATGGAGCTGAGGGTCACTGCAATTCAAAAAACTGCAGAGATATAAATGATAACTCTCGTCCACAAATATGTCGATGGAAGGCAACTAAGAGGATTTGAAAGCAAGGCAGAATTGCAGGAAACAGATTTCAGGAGGTAGATTCGAAACGCCTTTAAAGCACATGAAAAGCGGCAAATCGTTGACAATAATGCCCTTGGCCAAAAAGGGCGTATGCGTTTTTTCCTGAATATATTCAGGAAAAAACGCATACGCCCTTTTTGGCCAACCAAGCAAACTGGAAAGGCAAATCAGCGCTACAAAGAAGTCTCGCTTCCCATCGGTCAAAAGGGCCATGCTGAAAAAAGTGTCAAAACCAGAAATGCAGGACAGGCCATGGAGAAATGGGAGCCTTGCTACACTGATGGGCGGGATGTAAATTGGCAACAGCCACTCTGGAGAAGTGTACGGTGTGTCCTGAAACATCTAAAAAACACAGCTTAGAGCGCATAGGGCACTTCCACGCATGGGGGTATAAAGTGGGAAAATTAAAAATCAGCAAGACACAAGCACCCCAAAGTTTAGGGTTGCTCTGTTCACAAGGACCTCCATTTCATTCCACCTTAAATATCCCAGCAAAGCGAAAAATGGATAAAAAATTTGAGGTCCATATGTACAATGGAATATCACTCAGCCATGAAATCAATGTCATAAGGCTACTAGCAGCATGATGAGTGGATTGAGGTACGACGATTCTAAGTGAAATAAGTCACACAGAAAAGGACACTTCTCATAAGGTGTCACTTATAGAGGGAATGTAAAAACCGTTACACTTGAACTGAATTACAAAACAGAACAGAGTCACACATGCAGAAAACACACTATGGCTGCTTAACGGGAAAGGTGAGGTGGGGTGATACATAAAACAAGAGTTTCAAATTAGCTCAGATACCGTTCCATAAACCCAAGATGTAATATACAAGACCTACTCCTTGCTCAGAGAACTGGACTCAACACGCCCGATTCACCGCACAAGAATATATCTGACTAGTAATAATCTTAAAACCTATGTATTGATATCTCTCTGTTAGTGTGTCAAGTGGGTGTAAAGCGGCATAAACACAGCCGTGAAAAGCAGCTAAACCCCATTATAAAAAGAAATTACTTTTAAAAACCCATGAAACAAAGACAGTGAAAGAGCGAGATATTCTTACACAATTCGTTCAGGGGCTGTGATGCAAACTGGATTGACCATATCTAGACTCACAGCTGGATGAGACATATGGGTGGACACTCTTGTTGCTGAGAGGCTTGGTGAGGTTGGGTGAGCAAACGCAGACCCTTTAAAGTAATACTGCGTGCTACCCATCGCATGGGTCCCAAATCTCCAGGTTCAAGGGCATCTTCCTACATCAAAAACATGCATGAGAAACCCAGAAGATGGTACACCGTGTGATGGGGAAAGGTTTCTAAAACGCACCTCATATCTCATCTCCTTGTGCTCGGGTTTGCCATTTCAGCCACTTTACTAGCAATCTCCCTACTTGGAGCATCAGCACCTTTAACCTCCTGTTCCTTACAGGTTGCAATTTGTCCTGAGGATGAACGGGAAGACGGGGAACCAATGAGAGACTAGCTCTTGGTGTTGGGACAGGCACAGGTCACTCTATTTTCCCATCAGGAAGAAGAATTAACCACAGGCTCAGACTGCCCCCTGGAACCAGAACAGGGCCTGAAGCCATCCTGCGCTTTTGCGGCCAGCTCCCAAAAAAGCGAGTTGTAAAATGGAGCTTCAGGGCACTGCAATTCACAAACCTGCAGAGTTATAAATGATAACTCTCGTCCACAAATATATTGAGAGAAGGCAAAGAAGAGGATTTGAAATCAAGGCAGAATTGCAGGAAACAGGTTTCAGGAGGTAGATTCGAATCGCCTTTAAAGCACATGAAAAGCGGCAGAACGTTGACAATGATGCTTTTGGCCAAAAAGGGCGTATGCGTTATTCCTGAATATATTCAGGAAAAAACGCATACGCCCTTTTTGGCCAACCAAGCAACCTGGAAAGGCAAATCAGCACTACAAAGAAGTCTCGCTTCCCATCGGTCAAAAGGGCCATGCTGAAAAAAGTGTCAAAACCAGAAATGCAGGACAGGCCATGGAGAAATGGGAGCCTTGCTACACTGATGGGCGGGATGTAAATTGCCAACAGCCACTCTGGAGAAGTGTACGGTGTGTCCTGAAACATCTAAAAACCACAGCTTAGAGAGCATAGGGCACTTCCACTCATGGGGGTATAAAGTGGGAAAATTAAATATCAGCAAGACACAAGCACCCCAAAGTTTAGGGCTGCTCTGTTGACAAGGACCTCCACTTCATTCCACCTTAAATATCCCAGGAAAGAGAAAAATGGATAAAAAAGTTGTGGTCCTTATGTACAATGGAATATCACTCAGCCATGAAATCAATGTCATAAGGATAGTAGCAGCATGATGAGTGGATTTAGGTACGACGATTCTAAGTGAAATAAGTCACACAGAAAAGGACACTTCTCATAAGGTGTCACTTATAGAGGGAATGTAAAAACCGTTACACTTGAACTGAATTACAAAACAGAACAGAGTCACACATGCAGAAAACACACTATGGCTGCTTAACGGGAAAGGTGAGGTGGGGTGATACATAAAACAAGAGTTTCAAATTAGCTCAGATACCGTTCCATAAACCCAATATGTAATAGACAAGACCTACTCCTTGCTCAGAGAAATGGACTCAACACGACCGATTCACCGAACAAGAATATATCTGACTAGTAATAATCTTAAAACCTATGTATTGATATCTCTCTGTTAGTGTGTCAAGTGGGTGTAAAGCGGCATAAACACAGCCGTGAAAAGCAGCTAAACCCCATTATAAAAATAAATCACTTTTAAAAACCCATGAAACAAAGACAGTGAAAGAGAGAGAAATTCTTACACAATTCGTTCAGGGGCTGTGATGCAAACTGCATTGACCATATCTAGACTCACAGCTGGATGAGACATAAGGGTGGACACTCTTGGGGCTGAGAGGTTTGGTGAGGTTGGGTGAGCAAACGCAGACACTTTAAAGTAATACTGCGTGCTACCCATCGCATGGGTCCCTAATCTCCAGGTTCAAGGGCATCTTCCTACATCAAAAACATGCATGAGAAACCCAGAAGATGGTACACCGTGTGATGGGGAAAGGTTTCTAAAACGCACCTCATTTATCATCTCCTTGTTCTCAGGTTCGCCATTCCAGCCACTTTACTAGCAATCTCCCTACTTGGAGCATCAGCACCTTTAACCTCCTGTTCCGTACAGGTTGCAATTTGTCCTGAGGATGAACGGGAAGACGGGGAACCAATGAGAGACTAGCTCTTGGTGTTGGGACAGGCACAGGTCACTCTATTTTCCCATCAGGAAGAAGAATTAACCACAGTCTCAGCCTGCCCCCCGGAACCAGAACAGGGCCTGAAGCCATCCTGCGCTTTTGCGGCCACCTCCCGAAAAAGCGAGTTGTAAAATGGAGCCTCAGGGCACTGCAATTCACAATCCTACAGAGTTATAAATGATAACTCTCGTCCACAAATATATTGAGGGAAGGCAAAGACGAGGAATTGAAATCAAGGCAGAATGGCAGGAAACAGATTTCAGGAGGTAGATTCGAATCGCCTTTAATGCACATGAAAAGCGGCAAAACGTTGACAATGATGCCCTTGGCCAAAAAGGGCGTATGCGTTTTTTCCTGAATATATTCAGGAAAAAACGCATACGCCCTTTTTGGCCAACCAAGCAACCTGGAAAGGCAAATCAGCGCTACAAAGAAGTCTCGCTTCCCATCGGTCAAAAGGGCCATGCTGAAAAATGTGTCAAAACCAGAAATGCAGGACAGGCCATGGAGAAATGGGAGCCTTGCTACACTGATGGGCGGGATGTAAATTGCCAACAGCCACTCTCGAGAAGTGTACGGTGTGTCCTGAAACATCTAAAAAACACAGCTTAGAGAGCATAGGACACTTCCACGCATGGGGATATAAAGTGGGAAAATTAAAAATCAGCAGGACACAAGCACCCCAAAGTTTAGGGCTGCTCTGTTGACAAGGACCTCCACTTTATTCCACCTTAAATATCCCAGGAAAGCGAAAAATGGATAAAAAATTTGAGGTCCTTATGTACAATGGAATACCACTCAGCCATGAAATCAATGTCATAAGGCTAGTAGCAGCATGATGAGTGGATTTAGGTACGACGATTCTAAGTGAAATAAGTCACACAGAAAAGGACACTTCTCATAAGGTGTCACTTATAGAGGGAATGTAAAAACCGTTACACTTGAACTGAATTACAAAACAGAACAGAGTCACACATGCGGAAAACACACTATGGCTGCTTAACGGGAAAGGTGAGGTGGGGTGATGCATAAAACAAGAGTTTCAAATTAGCTCAGATACCGTTCCATAAACCCAATATATAATAGACAAGACCTACTCCTTGCTCAGAGAACTGGACTCAACACGCCCGATTCAACGCACAAGAATATATCTGACTAGTAATAATCTTAAAACCTATGTATTGATATCTCTCTGTTAGTCTGTCAAGTGGGTGTAAAGCGGCATAAACACAGCCGTGCAAAGCAGCTAAACCCCATTATAAAAATAAATTACTTTTAAAAACCCATGAAACAAAGACAGTGAAAGAGAGAGAAATTCTTACACAATTCGTTCAGGGGCTGTGATGCAACCTGGATTGACCATATCTAGACCCACAGCTGGATGAGACATAAGGGTGGACACTCTTGGGGCTGAGAGGTTTGGTGAGGTTGGGTGAGCAAACACAGACCCTTTAAAGTAATACTGCGTGGTACCCATCGCATGGGTCCCAAATCTCCAGGTTCAAGGGCATCTTCCTACATCGAAAACATGCATGAGAAACCCAGAAGATGGTACACCGTGTGATGGGGAAAGGTTTCTAAAACGCACCTCATTTCTCATCTCCTTGTTCTCGGGTTCGCCATTCCAGCCACTTTACTAGCAATCTCCCTACTTGGAGCATCAGCACCTTTAACCTCCTGTTCCGTACAGGTTGCAATTTGTCCAGAGGATGAACGGGAAGACGGGGAACCAATGAGAGACTAGCTCTTGGTGTTGGGACAGGCACAGGTCACTCTATTTTCCCATCAGGAAGAAGAATTAACCACAGGCTCAGCCTGCCCCCCGGAACCAGAACAGGGCCTGAAGCCATCCTGCGCTTTTGCGGCCACCTCCCGAAAAAGCGAGTTGTAAAATGGAGCCTCAGGGCACTGCAATTCACAATCCTACAGAGTTATAAATGATAACTCTCGTCCACAAATATATTGAGGGAAGGCAAAGACGAGGAATTGAAATCAAGGCAGAATTGCAGGAAACAGATTTCAGGAGGTAGATTCGAATCGCCTTTAAAGCACATGAAAAGCGGCAAATCGTTGACAATGATGCCCTTGGCCAAAAAGGGCGTATGCGTTTTTTCCTGAATATATTCAGGAAAAAACGCATACGCCCTTTTTGGCCAACCAAGCAACCTGGAAAGGCAAATCAGCGCTACAAAGAAGTCTCGCTTCCCATCGGTCAAAAGGGCCATGCTGAAAAAAGTGTCAAAACCAGAAATGCAGGACAGGCCATGGAGAAATGGGAGCCTTGCTACACTGATGGGCGGGATGTAAATTGCCAACAGCCACTCTCGAGAAGTGTACGGTGTGTCCTGAAACATCTAAAAAACACAGCTTAGAGAGCATAGGGCACTTCCACGCATGGGGATATAAAGTGGGAAAATTAAAAATCAGCAGGACACAAGCACCCCAAAGTTTAGGGCTGCTCTGTTGACAAGGACCTCCACTTCATTCCACCTTAAATATCCCAGGAAAGAGAAAAATGGATAAAAAATTTGAGGTCCTTATGTACAATGGAATACCACTCAGCCATGAAATCAATGTCATAAGGCTAGTAGCAGCATGATGAGTGGATTTAGGTACGACGATTCTAAGTGAAATAAGTCACACAGAAAAGGACACTTCTCATAAGGTGTCACTTATAGAAGGAATGTAAAAACCGTTACACTTGAACTGAATTACAAAACAGAACAGAGTCACACATGCGGAAAACACACTATGGCTGCTTAACGGGAAAGGTGAGGTGGGGTGATGCATAAAACAAGAGTTTCAAATTAGCTCAGATACCGTTCCATAAACCCAATATATAATAGACAAGACCTACTCCTTGCTCAGAGAACTGGACTCAACACGCCCGATTCAACGCACAAGAATATATCTGACTAGTAATAATCTTAAAACCTATGTATTGATATCTCTCTGTTAGTCTGTCAAGTGGGTGTAAAGCGGCATAAACACAGCCGTGAAAAGCAGCTAAACCCCATTATAAAAATAAATTACTTTTAAAAACCCATGAAACAAAGACAGTGAAAGAGAGAGAAATTCTTACACAATTCGTTCAGGGGCTGTGATGCAACCTGGATTGACCATATCTAGACCCACAGCTGGATGAGACATAAGGGTGGACACTCTTGGGGCTGAGAGGTTTGGTGAGGTTGGGTGAGCAAACACAGACCCTTTAAAGTAATACTGCGTGGTACCCATCGCATGGGTCCCAAATCTCCAGGTTCAAGGGCATCTTCCTACATCGAAAACATGCATGAGAAACCCAGAAGATGGTACACCGTGTGATGGGGAAAGGTTTCTAAAACGCACCTCATTTCTCATCTCCTTGTTCTCGGGCTCGCAATTCCAGCCACTTTACTAGCAATCTCCCTACTTGGAGCATCAGCACCTTTAACCTCCTGTTCCGTACAGGTTGCAATTTGTCCTGAAGATGAACGGGAAGACGGGGAACCAATGAGAGACTAGCTCTTGGTGATGGGACAGGCACAGGTCACTCTATTTTCCCATCAGGTAGAAGAATTAACCACAGGCTCAGCCTGCCCCCCAGAACCAGAACAGGGCCTGAAGCCATCCTGCGCTTTTGCGGCCAGCTCCCAAAAGAGCGAGTTGTAAAATGGAGCTTCAGGGCACTGCAATTCAAAACCTGCAGAGTTATAAATGATAACTCTCGTCCACAAATATATTGAGGGAAGGCAAAGAAGAGGATTTGAAATCAAGGCAGAATTGCAGGAAACAGATTTCAGGAGATAGATTCGAATCGCCTTTAAAGCACATGAAAAGCAGCAAAACGTTGACAATGTTGCCCTTGGTCAAAAAGGGCGTATGCGTTTTTTCCTGAATATATTCAGGAAAAAATGCATACGCCCTTTTTGGCCAACCAAGCAACCTGGAAAGGCAAATCAGCGCTACAACGAAGTCTCGCTTCCCATCGGTCAAAAGGGCCATGCTGAAAAAAGTGTCAAAACCAGAAATGCAGGACAGGCCATGTAGAAATGGGAGCCTTGCTACACTGATGGGCGGGATGTAAATTGCCAAGAGCCACTCTGGAGAAGTGTACAGTGTGTCCTGAAACATCTAAAAAACACAGCTCAGAGAGCATAGGGCACTTGCACGCATGGGGGTATAAAGTGGGAAAATTAAATATCAGCAAGACACAAGCACCCCAAAGTTTAGGGCTGCTCTGTTGACAAGGACCTCCACTTCATTCCACCTTAAATATCCCAGGAAAGAGAAAAATGGATAAAAAAGTTGTGGTCCTTATGTACAATGGAATATCACTCAGCCATGAAATCAATGTCATAAGGATAGTAGCAGCATGATGAGTGGATTTAGGTACGACGATTCTAAGTGAAATAAGTCACACAGAAAAGGACACTTCTCATAAGGTGTCACTTATAGAGGGAATGTAAAAACCGTTACACTTGAACTGAATTACAAAACAGAACAGAGTCACACATGCAGAAAACACACTATGGCTGCTTAACGGGAAAGGTGAGGTGGGGTGATACATAAAACAAGAGTTTCAAATTAGCTCAGATACCGTTCCATAAACCCAATATGTAATAGACAAGACCTACTCCTTGCTCAGAGTACTGGACTCAACACGACCGATTCACCGAACAAGAATATATCTGACTAGTAATAATCTTAAAACCTATGTATTGATATCTCTCTGTTAGTGTGTCAAGTGGGTGTAAAGCGGCATAAACACAGCCGTGAAAAGCAGCTAAACCCCATTATAAAAATAAATCACTTTTAAAAACCCATGAAACAAAGACAGTGAAAGAGAGAGAAATTCTTACACAATTCGTTCAGGGGCTGTGATGCAAACTGCATTGACCATATCTAGACTCACAGCTGGATGAGACATAAGGGTGGACACTCTTGGGGCTGAGAGGTTTGGTGAGGTTGGGTGAGCAAACGCAGACACTTTAAAGTAATACTGCGTGCTACCCATCGCATGGTTCCCAAATCTCCAGGTTCAAGGGCATCTTCCTACATCGAAAACATGCATGAGAAACCCAGAAGATGGTACACCGTGTGATGGGGAAAGGTTTCTAAAACGCACCTCATTTCTCATCTCCTTGTTCTCGGGTTCGCCATTCCAGCCACTTTACTAGCAATCTCCCTACTTGGAGCATCAGCACCTTTAACCTCCTGTTCCGTACAGGTTGCAATTTGTCCAGAGGATGAACGGGAAGACGGGGAACCAATGAGAGACTAGCTCTTGGTGTTGGGACAGGCACAGGTCACTCTATTTTCCCATCAGGAAGAAGAATTAACCACAGGCTCAGCCTGCCCCCCGGAACCAGAACAGGGCCTGAAGCCAACCTGCGCTTTTGCGGCCACCTCCCGAAAAAGCGAGTTGTAAAATGGAGCCTCAGGGCACTGCAATTCACAATCCTACAGAGTTATAAATGATAACTCTCGTCCACAAATATATTGAGGGAAGGCAAAGACGAGGAATTGAAATCAAGGCAGAATTGCAGGAAACAGATTTCAGGAGGTAGATTCGAATCGCCTTTAAAGCACATGAAAAGCGGCAAATCGTTGACAATGATGCCCTTGGCCAAAAAGGGCGTATGCGTTTTTTCCTGAATATATTCAGGAAAAAACGCATACGCCCTTTTTGGCCAACCAAGCAACCTGGAAAGGCAAATCAGCGCTACAAGAAGTCTCGCTTCCCATCGGTCAAAAGGGCCATGCTGAAAAAAGTTTCAAAACCAGAAATGCAGGACAGGCCATGGAGAAATGGGAGCCTTGCTACACTGATGGGCGGGATGTAAATTGCCAACAGCCACTCTCGAGAAGTGTACGGTGTGTCCTGAAACATCTAAAAAACACAGCTTAGAGAGCATAGGGCACTTCCACGCATGGGGATATAAAGTGGGAAAATTAAAAATCAGCAGGACACAAGCACCCCAAAGTTTAGGGCTGCTCTGTTGACAAGGACCTCCACTTCATTCCACCTTAAATATCCCAGGAAAGCGAAAAATGGATAAAAAATTTGAGGTCCTTATGTACAATGGAATACCACTCAGCCATGAAATCAATGTCATAAGGTTAGTAGCAGCATGATGAGTGGATTTAGGTACGACGATTCTAAGTGAAATAAGTCACACAGAAAAGGACACTTCTCATAAGGTGTCACTTATAGAGGGAATGTAAAAACCGTTACACTTGAACTGAATTACAAAACAGAACAGAGTCACACATGCGGAAAACACACTATGGCTGCTTAACGGGAAAAGTGAGGTGGGGTGATGCATAAAACAAGAGTTTCAAATTAGCTCAGATACCGTTCCATAAACCCAATATATAATAGACAAGACCTACTCCTTGCTCAGAGAACTGGACTCAACACGCCCGATTCAACGCACAAGAATATATCTGACTAGTAATAATCTTAAAACCTATGTATTGATATCTCTCTGTTAGTGTGTCAAGTGGGTGTAAAGCGGCATAAACACAGCCGTGAAAAGCAGCTAAACCCCATTATAAAAATAAATTTCTTTTAAAAACCCATGAAACAAAGACAGTGAAAGAGAGAGAAATTCTTACACAATTCGTTCAGGGGCTTTGATGCAACCTGGATTGACCATATCTAGACCCACAGCTGGATGAGACATAAGGGTGGACACTCTTGGGGCTGAGAGGTTTGGTGAGGTTGGGTGAGCAAACGCAGACCCTTTAAAGTAATACTGCGTGCTACCCATCGCATGGTTCCCAAATCTCCAGGTTCAAGGGCATCTTCCTACATCGAAAACATGCATGAGAAACCCAGAAGATGGTACACCGTGTGATGGGGAAAGGTTTCTAAAACGCACCTCATTTCTCATCTCCTTGTGCTCAGCTTCGCCATTCCAGCCACTTTACTAGCAATCTCCCTACTTGGAGCATCAGCACCTTTAACCTCCTGTTCCGTACAGGTTGCAATTTGTCCTGAGGATGAACGGGAAGACGGGGAACCAATGAGAGACTAGCTCTTGGTGTTGGGACAGGCACAGGTCACTCTATTTTACCATCAGGAAGAAGAATTAACCACAGGCTCAGCCTGCCCCCCGGAACCAGAACAGGGCCTGAAGCCATCCTGCGCTTTTGCGGCCACCTCCCGAAAATGCGAGTTTTAAAATGGAGCTTCAGGGCACTGCAATTCACAATCCTACAGAGTTATAAATGATAACTCTCGTCCACAAATATATTGAGGGAAGGCAAAGACGAGGAATTGAAATCAAGGCAGAATTGCAGGAAACAGATTTCAGGAGGTAGATTCGAATCGCCTTTAATGCACATGAAAAGCGGCAAAACGTTGACAATGATGCCCTTGGCCAAAAAGGGCGTATGCGTTTTTTCCTGAATATATTCAGGAAAAAACGCATACGCCCTTTTTGGCCAACCAAGCAACCTGGAAAGGCAAATCAGCGCTACAAAGAAGTCTCGCTTCCCATCGGTCAAAAGGGCCATGCTGAAAAAAGTATCAAAACCAGAAATGCAGGACAGGCCATGGAGAAATGGGAGCCTTGCTACACTGATGGGCGGGATGTAAATTGCCAACAGCAACTCTCGAGAAGTGTACGGTGTGTCCTGAAACATCTAAAAAACACAACTTAGAGAGCATAGGGCACTTCCACGCATGGGGGTATAAAGTGTGAAAATTAAAAATCATCAAGACACAAGCACCCCAAAGTTTAGGGCTGCTCTGTTGAGAAGGACCTCCACTTCATTCCACCTTAAATATCCCAGGACAGCGAAAAATGGATAAAAAATTTGAGGTCCTTATGTACAATGGAATACCACTCAGCCATGAAATCAATGTCATAAGGCTAGTAGCAGCATGATGAGTGGATTTAGGTACGACGATTCTAAGTGAAATAAGTCACACAGAAAAGGACACTTCTCATAAGGTGTCACTTATAGAGGGAATGTAAAAACCGTTACACTTGAACTGAATTACAAAACAGAACAGAGTCACACATGCAGAAAACACACTATGGCTGCTTAACGGGAAAGGTGAGGTGGGGTGATACATAAAACAAGAGTTTCAAATTAGCTCCGATACCGTTCCATAAACCCAATATGTAATAGACAAGACCTACTCCTTGCTCAGAGAACTGGATTCAACACGCCCGATTCACCGCACAAGAATATATCTGACTAGTAATAATCTTAAAACCTATGTATTGATATTTCTCTGTTAGTGTGTCAAGTGGGTGTAAAGCGTCATAAACACAGCCGTGAAAATCAGCTAAACCCCATTATAAAAATAAATTTCTTTTAAAAACCCATGAAACAAAGACAGTGAAAGAGAGAGAAATTCTTACACAATTCGTTCAGGTGCTGTGATGCAACCTGGATTGACCATATCTAGACCCACAGCTGGATGAGACATAAGGGTTTACACTCTTGGGGCTGAGAGGTTTGGTGAGGTTGGGTGAGCAAACGTAGACCCTTTAAAGTAATACTGCGTGCTACCCATCGCATGGGTCCCTAATCTCCAGGTTCAAGGGCATCTTCCTACATCAAAAACATGGATGAGAAATCCAGAAGATGGTACACCGTGTGATAGGGAAAGGTTTCTAAAACGCACCTCATTTCTCATCTCCTTGTTCTCGGGTTCGCCATTACAGCCACTTTACTAGCAATCTCCCTACTTGGAGCATCAGCACCTTTAACCTCCTGTTCTGTACAGGTTGCAATTTGTCCTGAGGATGAACGGGAAGACGGGGAACCAATGAGAGACTAGCTCTTGGTGTTTGGACAGGCACAGGTCACTCTATTTTCCCATCAGGAAGAAGAATTAACCACAGGCCCAGCCTGCCCCCCGGAACCAGAACAGGACCTGAAGCCATCCTGCGCTTTTGCGGCCACCTCCCGAAAAAGCGAGTTGTAAAATGGAGCTTCAGGGCACTGCAATTCACAATCCTACAGAGTTATAAATGATAACTCTCGTCCACAAATATATTGAGGGAAGGCAAAGACGAGGAATTGAAATCAAGGCAGAATTGCAGGAAACAGATTTCAGGAGGTAGATTCGAATCGCCTTTAATGCACATGAAAAGCGGCAAAACGTTGACAATGATGCCCTTGGCCAAAAAGGGCGTATGCGTTTTTTCCTGAATATATTCAGGAAAAAACGCATACGCCCTTTTTGGCCAACCAAGCAACCTGGAAAGGCAAATCAGCGCTACAAAGAAGTCTCACTTCCCATCGGTCAAAAGGGCCATGCTGAAAAAAGTGTCAAAACCAGAAATGCAGGACAGGCCATGGAGAAATGGGAGCCTTGCTACACTGATGGGCGGGATGTAAATTGCCAACAGCCACTCTCGAGAAGTGTACGGTGTGTCCTGAAACATCTAAAAAACACAGCTTAGAGAGCATAGGGCACTTCCACGCATGGGGGTATAAAGTGGGAAAATTAAAAATCAGCAAGACACAAGCACCCCAAAGTTTAGGGCTGCTCTGTTGACAAGGACCTCCACTTCATTCCACCTTACATATCCCAGGAAAGTGAAAAATGGATACAAAAGTTGTGGTCCTTATGTACAATGGAATATCACTCAGCCATGAAATCAATGTCATAAGGCTAGTAGCAGCATGATGAGTGGATTTAGGTACGACGATTCTAAGTGAAATAAGTCACACAGAAAAGGACACTTCCAATATGGTGTCACTTATAGAGGGAATGTAAAAACCGTTACACTTGAACTGAATTACAAAACAGAACAGAGTCACACATGCAGAAAACACACTATGGCTGCTTAACGGGAAAGGTGAGGTGGGGTGGTACATAAAACAAGGGTTTCAAATTAGCTCAGATACCGTTCCTTAAACCCAATATGTAATAGACAAGACCTACTCCTTGCTCAGGAAATGGACTCTACACACCCTATTCACCGCAAAAGGATATATCTGACTAGTAAGAATCTTGAAACCTGTGTATTCATATATCACTGTAAATGTGTAATGTGGCATAATCACAGGAGTGAAAAGCAGCTATGCCGCATCATAAAAATAAATTACTATTAAAACCCCATGGAACAAAGACAGCGTAAAAGAGAGAAATTCTTACAGAATTCGTTCAGGGGCTTTGATGCCACCTGGATTGAACATATCTAGACCCACAGCTGGATGAGACATATGGGTGGACACTCTTGGGGCTGAGAGGTTTGGTGAGGTTGCGTGAGCAAACGCAGACCCTTAAAATAATACTGCGTGTTACCCCTCCCATGGGTCCCTAATCTCCAGGTTCAAGGGCATCTTCCTACATCGAAAACAAGCATGAGAAACCCAGAAGATGGTACAGCGTGTGATGGCGAAAGGTTTCTAAAACGCACCTCATTTCTCATCTCCTTGTGCTAGGGTTCCCCATTCCAGTCGCTTTACTAGCAATTTCCCTACTTGGAGCATCAGCACCTTTAACCTCTTGTTCCGTACAGGTTGCAATTTGTCCTGAGGGTGAACGGGAATAGGGGCAACCAATGAGAGACTAGCTCTAGGTGTTGGAACAGGCACAGGTCACTCTATTTTCCCATCGGGAAGAAGAATTAAACATAAGCTCAGCCTTCCCCCCGGAACCAGAATAGGGCCTGAAGCAATCCTGTGCTTCTGCGGTCAGCTCCCTAAAAAGCGAGTTGAAAAATGGGGGTCAGGGGCACTGCAATTCACGAACCTGCAGAGTTATAAATGATAACTCTCATCCACAAATATATTTAGGGAAGGCAGCGAAGAGGATTTGAAAGCAAGGCAGAATTGCCGGAAACAGATTTCATGACGTTGATTCGAATCGCCTTTAACGCACATGAAAAGAGGCAAAACGTCGACAATGATGCCCTTGGCCAAAAGGGCGTATGCGGTTTTTTCTGAATATATTCAGGAAAAAACGCATACGCCCTTTTTGGCCTACCAAGCAACCTGGAAATGCAAATCAGCGGTACAAAGAAGTATCGCTTCCCATTGGTCAAAAGTGGCATGCTGAAAAAACTGTACAAACCAGAAATGCAGGACAGGCCATGGAGAAATGGGAGCCTTGCTATTCTGATGGACGGGATGTTAATTTCCAACAGCCACTCTGGAGAAGTGTACGGTGTGTCCTGAAACACCTAACAAACACAGCTTAGAGAGCATAGGGCACTTCCACGCATGGGGTATAAATCGGGAAAATGAAAAATCAGCAACATACAGGCACCCCAAAGTTTAGGGGTACTCTGTTGACAAGGACCTCCACTTCATTCCACCTTAAATATCCCAGGAAAGAGAAAAATGGATAAAGAAGTTGTGGTCCTTATGTACAATGGAATATCATTCAGCCATGAAATCAATGTCATAATGCTAGTAGCTGCATGATGAGTGGATTTAGGTACGACAATTCTAAGTGAAATAAGTCACACAGAAAACGGCACTTATCATAAGATATCACTTATAGAGGGAATGTAAAAACCGTTACACTTGAACTGAATTACTAAACAGAACAGAGTCACATATTTTGAAAACAGACTATGGCTGCTTAATGGGAAAGCTGAGGTGGGGTGATACATAAAACAAGAGTTTCAAATTAGCTCAGATACTGTTCCATAAACCCAATATGTAATAGACAAACCTACTCCTTGCTCAGTGAAGTGGACGCAACACCCCCTATTCAACAAAGAAGAATATATCTGACTAGTAAAAATCTTAAAACCTATGTATTGATATCTCTCTGTAAGTGAAAGAAGTGGGTGTAAAGTGGCATAAACACAGCAGTGAAAATCAGGTAAACCCCATTATAAAAATAAATTACTTTAAAAAACCCAAAAATCAAAGAGAGTGATAGAGGGAGAAATTTTTACATAATTCGTTCCGGGGTTGTGATGCAACCTGGTGTGACCATATCTAGACCCACAGCTGGATGAGAAATAAAGCTGGACACTCTTGGGGCTGAAGGTCTCTTTCCCTAGTTACCAGATTGGGGAACGTAGAAAGGCTGCCGCCGTGTTGTCGTTACCTGTAAAAGCAGCTTTAAAACCTGTGCTAATGGTCACTTCATATGAACAAGTACTTCAGGGCTGTAAATGAAACCTGCCCTCAAAATGTCTTGACGGAGGTAATGGCCAAAAATTTTCAAAATGTGACACTTACTTTAAGAAAACACTTTGAACAACTAAGCTGTAATCACAGTTTGATAAATAAAAAGGGCATGATTTAAAGCTCAATTTCAACAGATTATGGGACACATGCAAATTCAACCACAGAGAGGTATCAGCTCACACCTGTTAGAATAACCATCAGCAAGAAAACTACAAACAATAAATATTGAAGGTGTTTTGGAGAAATGCATACCCTCAATTTTAAGTGGGACGTAACCTGGAAAGAGCCACTAATGAAAACTGAATGGTGGTGCCTTTAAAACGTACACACTGAGCTACCATGTGATACAGCAAGCCCACTCCTTGGCCTATAACATAAGAAGATAGAACTGGAAAGACACAGGCAAGCAAATGTGCATTGCAGCAGTATTACAATAGCCAAGACATGGAGGCAACCAGAAAGTCCATCAACAGGTGCGTGGCCAAAGAAGAACTGGTACACGTACAGATGGACTATTAGCCAGGGAAAAAAATGAAACAATGCCATTTGCAGCACCATGTATGATTCTTGAGGTAATCAGGCAAATTGTACTAAGTCAGAAAGCAAAAGACACATATCCTATAATATCACTTATAGGTCTTAGATAAAATTGATACCAATGAAGATATTTCCACAGAGAAATGCAATCACAGGTTCATTAAACAAACTTATGGTTCACCAAATGGAAAGGTGTGAGGATTGGAAACATTAGGCTATTGGGGTTAAGATAGATATAGAAACACATGTGAAATATGTAATCACCAAAGACCTACGTAATACCAAGACAAGACTACTCAACATTGTATCATAACCTACATGGGAAAATGATCCAAAGAAGAATAGATATATGTATATGTTTAAAAGAACCACATCTTGCACACCTAGAAGAAACAAAACATTTTAATTACATTTGCTCTGACAAAAAATAAAAATTAAATTAAAAAAAGAAGAAGAAGTAATGAGAAATAAACTTAAGGGGCTTTTTGCTGGCACATTGCATTCTAATTTACAACCAGAACATGACTTCCATTAAGGCTCTGTCATCACTAATAAAGCAGCTTTATAAGCAATGTTGAAGGTAGCTTAAAAGAAGTCTCACTAATTATTGATAGTAACAAGGAAACAAAGAAAAGTAAAAATCTCACTGCAAAAAGTATACATAGGGTAAGGATAGTAGATCAAACACTTATTAAACTTCTGTAAAGAATAAAAGACAGCAGTCGTATGTTTTTTTAAAAAGAGAGGGCCCAAATAAATCTGAAATGAAAGAGATGATGTTACAACAGACACCACAGAAATACAAAGTATCCTAAGATACACACAGGGTAACTCAGGGCTCAGACTGGACAGAGCCCACTCTTCAGTCCCCTGTACATGACTTACAGGAGCCTCAGGAACTGAGGAGGGGGTCCCTGAGGAGAGGCTCAAGATAGAATATGGTAGGCATTAACATGACTGCATTCATCTTAAACATGCCTGAACTACATTCACACGAGATGATTTTGTCCTGTATGTACATCGGCACCTCTAGCTGGAACTGCAGATCTTTGGCTTCAACACCTCTACTGACAACATTAGTGTCACCTGCTGTGGACCGTCTCCTATAGGATTTCTAGAATCAGAAAACATCGAAGCTTCACAGGACCCAGAGTCTGTGCGACTCCACACAGAGAATCAGAGTCTCAACTCCACTCAGATACTCCACTCTTGGAAGGCACACACAAAGTAGTGTGCACATCAGGACCCAGGGGACGGAGCAGTGACCCCGTAGGAGAATGACCAGAATTACCTGCTACTTTTAGAGGGTCTCCTGCAGAGGCAGGTGGTGTCTGTGGCTGTGGCTCACCATGAGGACAACGACACTGGCAGCAGAAGTTCTGGGAAATACTCCTTGGTGTGAGCCCTCCCAGAGTCCGCCGTTAGCCCCACCAAGAGCAAGGTAGGTTCCAGCGCTGGGTCGCCTCAGGCCAAACAACCAACAGGGAGGGAACCCAGCCCCATGCATCAGCAGACAAGCGGATTAAACTTTTTATTAAAGTTTTATTTAATCCGTAGACAAGCAGATTAAAGCTCTGTCCACCAAAGCAACACCCAGCTCTACCCACCACCAGTCCCTCCCATCAGGAAGCTTGCACAAGCCTCTAAGATAGACTCATCCACCAGAGAGCAGACAGCAGAAGCAAGAAGAACTACAATTCTGCAGCCTGTGGAAGGAAAACCACATTCACAGAAAGATAGACAAAATGAAAAGGCAGAGGACATTATACCAGATCAAGGAACAAGATAAAACCCCAGAAAAAAAAATGAAATGAGGTGGAGATAGGGAACCTTTCAGAAAAAGAATTCAGAATAATGATAGTGAAGTTGAGCCAAGACCTTGGAAAAAGAAAGGAGGCAAAGATCGAGAAGACGCAAGAAATGCTTAACAAAGACCTAGAAGAATTAAGGAACAAACACCTAGAAGAATTAAAGAACAAACAAACAGAGGTGAACAATGGAATAACTGAAATGAAAAATACACTAGAAGGAATCAGTAGCAGAATAACTGTGGCAGAAGAACGGATAAGTGACCTGGAAGACAGAAAGGTGGAAATCACTGCCATGGAACAGAATAAAGAAAAAGAATGAAAATAAATGAAGACACCCCAAGAGTCCTCTGGGACAACATTAAACGCAACAACATTCGCATTATAGGGGTCCCAGAAGGAGAAGAGAGAGAGAAAGGACCCGAGAATATATTTGAAGAGATTATGGTCAAAAACTTCCCTAGCATGGGAAAAGAAATAGCCACCCAAGTCCGGAAGCACAGAGTGTCCCAGGCAGGATAAACCAAAGGAGAAAAATGACAAGACACATAGTAATCAAATTGACAAAAATTAATGACAAAGAGAAATGATTGAAAGCAGCAAGGGAAAAATGACAAATAACATACAAGGGAACTCCCATAAGGATAACAGCTGATTTCTCAGTAGAAAATCTACAAGCCAGAAGGAAGTGGCATGATAAATTTAAAGTGATGAAAGGGAAGAACCTACAACCAAGAGTACTCCACCCTGCAAAGAGCTCATTCAGATTTGATGGAGAAATCAAAAGCCTTAAAGACAAGCAAAAGCTAAGAGAATTCAGCACCATGAAACCAGCTCTACACCAAATGCTGAAGGAACTTCTCTAAGTGGGAAACACAAGAGAAGAAAAGGACCCACCAAGACAAACCTATAACAATTAAGAAAATAGTACTAGGAACATACATATTGATAATTACCTTAAAGGTGAATGCACTAAATGTTCCAACCAAAAGACACAGGCTCGCTGAATGGATACAAAAACAAGACCCATATATATGCTGTCTACAAGAGATCCATTTCAGACCTAGGGACACATACAGACTCAAAGTGAGGCGATGGAAAAATATATTCTATGCAAATGAAAATCAAAAGAAAGCTGGAGTAGCAATACTCATATCAGATAAAATAGACTTTAAAATAAAGAATGTTACAAGAGACAAGGAAAGACACTACATAATGGTCAAGGGATCAATCCAAGAAGAAGATATAACAATTATAAATATATATGTACCCAAAATAGGAGCACCTCAATGTATAAGGCAACTGCTAACAGCTATAAAAGAGGAAATCGACAGTAACACAATAATAGCGGGGGACTTTAAAAGCTCATTTACACCAGTGGAGATCAGCCAGACAGAAAATTAATAAGGAAACACAAGCTTTAAATGACACAATAGACCAGATAGAGTTAATTGATATTTATAGGACATTCCATCCAAAAGCAGCAGATTACACGTTCTTCTCAACTGCACACGGAACATGCCCCAGGATAGATCACATCTTGGGTCACAGATAAAGCCTCAGTAAATTTAAGAAAACTGAAATCATATCAAGCAGCTGTTCCTACCACAATGCTATGAGATTAGAAATCAATTACATGAAAAAAAAAAAAGAAATCAATTACATGGAAAAAAACGTAAAAAACACAAACACATGGAGGCTAAACAATACGTTAATAAATAACCAACAGATCACTTAGGAAATCAAAGAGGAAATCAAAAACTACCTAGAGACAAATGACAACAAAAACACGATGATCCAAAACCTATGGGATGCAGCAAAAGGAGTTCTAAGAGGGAAGTTTATAGCAATACAAGCCTACCTCAAGAAACAAGAAAAATCTCAAATAAATAATCTAACCTTACACCTAGAGGAACTAGAGAAAGAAGAACAAAACCCAAAGTTAGTAGAAGGAAAGAAATCATAAAGATCAGAGCGGAAATAAATGAAATAGAAACAAAGAAAACGAAAGCAAAGATCAATAAAACTAAAAGCTGGTTCTTTGAGAAGATAAGCAAAAATGATCAACCTTTAGCCAGACTCCAGAAAAAGAGGGAGAGGACGCAAATCAACAAAATTAGAAGTGAAAAAGCAGAAGTTACAACAGACACCACAGGAATACAAAGCATCCTAAGAGACTACTACAAGCAACTCTAGGGCAATAAAATGGAAAATCTGGAAGAAATGGACAAATTCTTAGAAAGGGATAACCTTCTAAGACTGAACCAGGAAGAAATAGAAAATATGAACAAACCTATCGCAAGCAATGAAATTGAAACTGTGATTAAAAATCTTCCAACAAACAAAAGTTCAGAACCAGATGGCATCACAGGTGAATTCTATCAAACATTTAGAGAAGAGCTAACACCCAACCTTCTCAAATTCTTCAAAACAATTGCAGGGGAAGGAACACTCCCAAACTCATTCTATGAGACCACCATCACCCTGATACCAAAATCAGACAGAGATACTACAAGGAAAGAAAATTATAGACCAATATCACTGATGAATATAGATGTAAAAATCCTCAACAAAATACTAGCAAACAGAATCGAACAACACATTAAAAGGATCATACACCATGATCAAGTGGGGTTTATCCCAGGGATGCAAGGATTCTTCAATATACACAAATCAATGTGATACACCATATTAACAAATTGTAGAATAAAACCATATGATCCTCTCAATAGATGAAGGAAAAGATTTTGAGAAAATTCAACACTCATTTACGATAAAAACTCTGCAGAGTGTGGGCATAGAGGGAAACTACCTCAACATAATAAAGGCCATATATGACAAACCCACAGCAAACAGCATTCTCAATGGTGAAAAACTGAAAGCGTTTCCTCTAAGATCAGGAACAAGACGAGGATGTCCACTCTCACCACTGCTATTCAACATAGTTTTGGAAGTCCTAGCCATGGCAATCAGAAAAGAAAAAGAAATAAAAGGAATACAAAAAGGAAAAGAAGAAGTAAAATTGTCACTGTTTGCAGATGACATGATATCATAGATAGAGAATCCTAAAGATGCCACCAGAAAACCACTGGAGCTAATCAATGAATTTGGTAAAGTTGCAGGATACAAAATTAATGCACAGAAATCGCTTGCATTCCTATACACTAACAATGAAAGATCAGAAAGAGAAATTAAGGAAACAATCCCATTACCACTGCAACAAAAAGAATAAAATACCTAGGAATAAACCTACCTAAGGAAGTAAAAGACCTGTACTCAGAAAACTATAAGACACTGATGAAAGAAATCAAAGATGATATAAACAGATGGAGACGTATACCATGTTCTCGGATTAGAAGAATCAATATTGTGAAAATGACTATACTACCCAAAGCAATCTACATATTCAATGCATCCCGATCAAAATACCTTTGGCATTTTCTACAGAACAAGAAAAAAAAATCTTAAAATTTGTAGGGAGACACAAAAGACCCTGGATAGCCAAAGCAGTCTTGAGGGGGAAAAAAAAGAGCTGGAGGAATCAGACTTCCAGACTTCAGACTATATTACAAAGCTACAGTAATCAAGATAATATGGTACTGACAGAAAAACAGAAATATAGGTCAATAGAACAGGATAGAAAGCACAGAGATAAACCCACGTACCTATGGTTCACTAATCTATGACAAAGGAGGCAAGGGTATACAATGGAGAAAAGACAGTGTCTTCAGTAAGTGGTGCTGGGAAAACTGGACAGTTACATGTAAAAGAATGAAATTACTACACTCCCTAACACCATACACAAAAGTAAACTCAAAATGGATTAGAGACCTAAATATAAGACCAGCCACTATAAAACTCTTAGAGGAAAACATAAGCAGAACAGTCTATGACATAAATCACAGCAAGATCCTTTCTGACCCACCTCTTAGAGAAATGGAAATAAAAACAAAAATTAAAAAATGGGACCGAATGAAACATAAATTCTTTTGCACAGCAAAGGAAAACATTAGCAAGATGAAAAGACAACCATCAGAATGGGAGAAAATATTTTCAAATGAAGCAAATGGCAAAGGATTAATCTCCAAAAAGCAGCTCATGTAGCTCAATATCACAAAACCAAACAACCCAATCCAAAAATGGGCAGAAGACCTAAATAGACATTTCTCCAAAGAAGATATACAGGTTGCCAACAAACACATGAAAGGATGCTGAACATCACTAATCATTAGAAAAATGCAAATCAAAACTACAGTGAGGTATCACCTCACACCAGTCAGATTGGCCATCATCAAAAAATCTACCAACAATAAATGCTGGAGAGGCATTTATTGGAGCAAAGGGAACCCTCTTGCACTGTTGGTGGGAATGTAAATTGATATAGCCACTAGGGAGAACGGTATGGGGGTTCCTTAAAAACTAAAAATAGAACTACCATACAACCCAGCAAACCCACTCCTGGACATTTACCCTGAGAAAACCATAATTCAAAAAGAGTCATGTACCACAATGTTCACTGTAGCTCTATTTACA